>NC_090448.1:48590721-48898689 GCF_031143425.1 Pleurodeles waltl | reverse complement strand
TCATTGGTTTGAGTCTATGAAGGAAACCATGCCTTGCATTTATCCAGTTTTTGTGGTAGATTAAATTGGTAGGAGTTAGGTGTCTTCATTAGTGGGTGCGGGAGTATGTGAGTTCATGCAGATGGTTGGTGGGGTGACTAGATAGGCTAAAGGAGGTTAAATGCTGTTTGGTTGCAGGGATATGGTTTAAAAGAAGGAGAATTTGTGTTCTATGAAATGAGGTGTAGGCGATTTGCAGAATTACAATAATAGAGAATAAAGCAGATAGTCATGAGAATTAAAGTAGGATATACTCAGAGCGAGGAGGCGTGCAGAGGATGTAAAATAAGCAGAGGGTCATTCGGTAGAGAGAAAGGAAGACAATAGTAAAGGTCAGTTGTTCATACAGGTTTAGAACTATTGTGTCAAGAGGCTTTTACAAATAGCTTGCAATCTGAGGATGTAAAACTGTAGAAAGAACATGATTATTTGCATGTGACATAATGCATTGTATTGTTGCATCTGTAAAGCGCTTACTACGAGTTGCCTATGCACATTGATTGCCCGATACACCGCGGTCGGAGCGTATTTCTGATTTGAACCAATGTCGAAAGTGTTTTCGTGTTGTACGTGATGACCACTGAGGTGTGTTATCGTGTTATGGGACGTGATGCTTATTAGTTTGATGGATGAGGAAGTGTGGGCAGCTTGACATTCATCTTTTTAGTTTGGGGGATGTTGTCGTCACTGGTTAGCTCTGCAGAACCCTTTATTGCATTAGTATTTTTCTTATGTTCTCAGCCCCATTTCTGATGCAGACGGTCGCCCACTCTGTTATCTTGTGGTTATGGAGAGATAACGTGTGGCGAAGGAGTTACTGAGAGTCAGAGGTCTGCCCAAATGGACTGTATTTCAGTTCTCACTTGATTAGCATTATGAAACGTCAGTGAAAGAGATTTCCCATAATGCACTGTGCTACAAATATCCTTCTGTTGGTGTTCAGTGGATGTGACTGTTCGGGACCTGCAGGGTGGACTGTGTTATAATTCTCTGGTGACCGGCAATATGTGGCCGAATTCTCCATTCTTTGAAGATCTGTCGTGTTAGTATTGTGTGGTGAGTAAGGAGGGATGGTTTAGTCTATATAGGTGCTCTTCAGTTGCCAGCAAGGATCCATAGGACTTTCCACTCATTGTGACCCTCATTACAACCTCAGCGGTTTTCCCAGAAGACCGCCGAGGCTGTGGGCACAGAATACTGCCATTGATGGCAGTATGTCTGGCTCCCTATTTCGACTTTTCCGCTGGGCCAGCGGACGGTAACAGTGCTACCGGAAAAGTCACATCAACATTGCTGCCGGCTCATAATAGAGCCGGCGGCAATGCTGATGTTCAGCGGGTGCAGTAGCCCCGTCGCGCATTTCACTGCCTGAAATTTGGGCAGTGGAATGCGCGATGGGGCTAAGCCTGGGGGCCCCTGCACCACCCATGGCAATTGCATGGGCAGTGCAGGGGCCCCCAGGGGCACCCGAGTCCCCTTACCGCCAACAGACACCACCAGGGACAGGCTGGCAGTAAGGGGAGTCGAAATCCCCAGGGCAGCGCTGCTTGCAGCGATGCTCTGGGGGATTACGACCGCCGGGACCGCCATGGCGATATACCACCAGTCCCGGCTGTGTTAACGCGGCGGTATCACCACGGTCAAAATGTGGTGTCCAGTACCGCCAGCCTGTTGGCGGTACGAATGCCACTAAAGCCCTGGTCGTCGCCGACCGCCAGGGTTATAAAGAGGGCCTATATGTCCGCCCTATTGAAGATGAGGCGTCAGGTAGTGAATTGGTATATGATATCATATGGTGACACAGACTGTATCAGGGTGAGACAGGGAGGGCTTTCAGAAAGGCTAGAGTTACCGTCCTGCATCTTGTGGTTAGAGATGGCGTGGGTTCATCTGGTGCTGGTGTTTAAATAGGGAGTTGATATCCTAGGGGTGCCTGTATTCTCCCGGTGGAATTGGAGGCGAGCTGTGCCCGGGAGACTTAAAAAAAAGAAAAAATGATAAAGAATGAAAAGAAAAATCATTGGCAAAAAAAAGGATTGAATTACCAGCCCTGGCATTGAAGTGCACTTGTTTTTAAGCGGATGTGGACATGTGAAAAGGCTAAATGCTGTCACTCTGCAAGAGAGCCATTCGTTGAAAATGCCTGGCCTATTCCCTGTGCTCTGGTGGGTGGAAGCACAATGTGAATGACAGTTGAACAGACCAATGCATGAAGAGAGTTGGCACAAAACCGCTCTATGCATGCATATGCGAATGTGTTTTTTAAAAACATTTGTATTGGTTTTAATGCACAACACCCAAAGGTACATAGCATTAGTACATTAGGAGGGCACAAGCGAGTTCGCCACAAATTCAACACTACCGCTGAGCCTGAAAGCACCAATATATGCAATTTAAAAGCACATACTAGCGTCGCATGCCGCAAGCCCCTCACCTTGTATGCCTCTCATACATCAAGGTCACCTGGGAGAGCTGCTCTAGAAATGGACTAAGGACTAAGTGGACAGGGTTCTAATTGTACCCCTCTGCAAGCAGTCTAACCCCTCCAAATCTTGTGGTGTTTCTAGGGACACCTCACTTGAAAGTGTTTTTTTTTTTACATTATTTTTTGGTTGTTTGAGGCTGAAGAAACAGTGAAGCTGTTTCTAGGCCTGACCTGAAAATACCTCCTGCGCAACCATGAAAACTGCTGATTCAGTGTCTCGTTTCAGTGTCACTGCCTGTTTTCCCTGCCTTCTGTTTTATTCGAAACGTGGCACAAAGACACAGATCTAGCTGTCTGCCTGAGCTTGTGCATTGAAAACAATGAAATAATAATTGTGGGGGCTTTATGTCAGCGCCCATTATCTATTACTTGTTGCATTTTTAGGTTGAGCGTGCAAGCGCTCTGACGTGTTGTAATCTCTCTGTGGGCTTTTAACCACGCCCACCAATCTTAAATTATACTTTACTTCGGCTGGAAGCCATAAAGGTAAACAATAAAACATCATATCATAATTGAGCAGCATGTCAGTTGCAAATGGAAATTAGCAACAATTACCGCATTATACATTAAAACCCTGAGTAAATAATAAAATCACTTTTTGTATAACCAGTGCAAAACAGACATTATTCTTAAAATCTGATTATCCTAAGGTGTTAGATATACAATGCGATGAACTATTATATCTTAACTCTGATCAGTTTACGACTTATTATGTAAAATAAATAAAATATAATACAATGCGATGAACTATTATATCTTAACTCTGATCAGTTTACGACTTATTATGTAAAATAAATAAAATCTAAACCCAATATGTTAAAACACACGATTATAACAGTTCTCTGGTTCTTATTGCCCATGCACTTTGCAAATATCTCGCAACTCAAAAAACTATTTTATCATTTGTATCAGTTGTGAAGAGACGTAAAGCTGTGTTCCATTCCCTTATCCCCATTAGCCTGCATAACGGGGCAATCCACTTCTTCCTGGGCACCAGATATCTAGGGCAGAAAAACATAAAGTGCGCGAGTGACTCTATTGTCTTTTGACAATAATGACAAAATATTGAGTTACAATCATCCACATTCCATCGTGCAGTGAATGTCTTAAGTGGGAGGATCCCTAATCTGAACTTAATAAAAAGTGTTTTGGTATAGGGAGGATTTACGTTGTCCATATAGGCCTCAAATTTGGGGCTACATTTATGATCCAGAAACTGTAGCGTCCGACTGCCTTGATTTTTCGTCCAAATTTGCACCAAGATGTTCTCCCAATAACACCTATTAATACGCTCTTTTGCTTCCTTGGTCAGGTTATAAGGAGCACTCCACACCTCCTCCATTTGAAGGAGTTTAAACATATCTCTAATGTGTCTAAGCCAAGGGATCTTTAATACGCAGTCACCTACAAGAAACTCCTTTAAAGCTATGTGGAGGATGGACAGGTACTCAGAAGTCCAAAGACGCACCCAATACTTAATTGGTCTTAGCGCAATATCGTTGTGGATCTCATTTAGGGCTAGGTTGAATCTAAGCGGAGTGAGAGGGGTGCTCATCGGCAGTCGCAGAAAGTTCCGTAGAAAGCGGTTTTCTACCGTAGTCAAACACCTGGAATTAGTGTGTCCCCAAAGCTCAGCACCATAGGTTGAAGCTGCAACTGCCGCTGCTTTATAAACAGTAATAGCAGGTGATATCTCCCCTTGCGAGATATTTGCAATATTCCTCCCTATCAATGAAGACCTCTGCCTTAAGACTGTCAAACTCTTCCCAATCTGCGCCGACCATTTTTGGTCATCGCTTAGCCTAATCCCCAGGTAATCGAATTGGCTGACTCTCTCCACTGATTGGCCTGCTATGGTCATTTTCCCCCTAAACGATTTGTGCGGGTTAAAAGCCATAAACTTAGATTTTGTTGGATTTATTTCAAGTCCTCTGTTCAAACAAAAATTATAAAAAGTATCCAGTTCATTTTGCAAGCCCATAGGTGTTCTTGAGATTAATAGAGTATCGTCAGCGAACATTAAGATGTGGACAGGGGTTCCAGCAAGCTTTGGGGCATCATGATTGCAGTGTAACAATTGGTCTGCCGCACCATTAATGTAGAGATTAAACAATGTTGGGGCCAGAATACACCCCTGCCTAACCCCCCTGTTGACAGGTATTGCTTCTGTTAAATCGCCACTTTGAGACCATCGTACTTGGGCGTGCGTCCCCTCGTGAAGATACCTAATCAATCTTAGTAGTTCTCCATCAAGTTGATAACTATCCAGGACATTCCACAATAGGTCGCGCGGGACCATGTCAAAAGCAGCCTTTAAGTCAATGAAAGCTACATACAGATGGCTCTTATTCAGCGACAGATATTTCCAACAAAGGAGATTAAACCTGAATACCTGATCTATTGTACTCATTCCTTTCCTAAATCCTGCCTGGAAGTCGGAATTAATGTGGGAATCCTCTGTCCATGCCTGTAGTCTATTCAGTACCTGCTTGTTAAATATTTTTTGACTGACATCAAGTAGGCTGATTGGCCTATAGTTAGTGGGTTCATCCCTTGGCCCTTTCTTGTGAATAGGGACTATGATTGCTCCTTGCCAAGGTGGGGGGAAGTCCTCCCCCCTCAGTATCTCATTGCTGTGTGCATTTAAATACAAAGACCAAGTTGTCGGTCGGGACAGATATAAATCACCTGGGATGCCGTCCAACCCTGGGGCCTTCCCTTTGCTCACTGATTGGAGAGCCAAAGTTGTTTTTTTAGGGAAAAGAAAACCAGAGCGCGTATTTATGTGATATAGCTCTCCCAGCAGGTGATGTATTGGCATCAAATTCATTAGATTTAAGTAAAGGGATAGTAGTACTATTAATTTGAGGTTTTCCATATACTTTAGAAAAATATGTCACCCAAGTTTCTGGCTGGATTACGGGATAAATATCCCCATCTTGAGAGCTACCTTTGTCTGCCACTAATTTCCAAAATAGTTTAAAATCCTTTTCGTGAAGTGCATCTACCAGCCTGTTCCAATATTTGGCTTCCCACTCTTTTTTTGCGTACACAAATCACTGTCACTCGTTCATGGGCTTGCCATTCAAAAATCCTTTGTGATCATTGGTAAATGCTTTACGTTTGTCCCTTCTTGGTACTGTTTTGTTACCGCCTTGGCCATCAACACTGTTACATGGATAATTGCACGTTTGCCTGCGAACAAACTTCTTTTTCCTTTTGTGTCTCTCCTTCGCGCTCATGCTTATGGTGCTTTGGCACTTTGAATCAGCTCGCTTATGTCAACGGTTTTACTTTTCATTTTCAATTTATGTGGCAAGTGTGAGAAACTGGGGCTGATTGCAGAGGCCCCATAACTTTTTGCCCCCCATTTTCCACTTTATGCTGGTGTTTTCCTGACTCTGATGGTGCCCTGGGTACTGCTAACCAGTCCCAGGGCCTGTGCTCTGTGTAAAATGGATATGCAAATTAGGCTAATTATAATTGGCTAAGTTAACCTACCTATAAGTCCCTAGTATATGGTAGGGCATGTAGGTTTAGGGACCACAGCATAGGTGGTGCACACCTAGGTGCATTGCTGAGGTGCCCAGTGTCATTTTAAAAGCAAGCCTGCCTTGCTGGCTGCTTTTAAATTAAAGTTATATGCAAATTCGACTTTGGAATTATAGGTACTTCCAAAGTTTTAAACTACCTTATTTTTACATATAAGTCACCCCTAAGGTGTGCCCTATGTGCCCCTAGGGCTGGGTGCCATGTAACTATAAGCAGGGACTTTATAAAAATAGATTTATAAGCCCTGGTGAGGTAAAAACAGCCAAATTCGTTTTTCCCTCATTGAAGTAAATGGCCTTCCTAGGCTAGAATGGGCAGACTTTATTTTAAATTTTAAAGTCTCCTTAAATGTTACATACCAAGAATTTGGTATCAAATTGATTGTTATAATAAATCCCACAACTTCCAGTTGTTGGATTTAATATAACTAGTGCAGGTAAAAAGTTTAGACTTTACCTAAAAAGTTGCCAATTTCAGCTCTGCATTGTTTTTGCTGCTGTGCTCTGATTGGCCAGCCTGCAGCAGCTTCTGCCAGGCCACTTTAATGAGGTGTGAAGTGGCCTGGCTTTACACAAAGGAATGTGCTTGGGGGAGAGAATCTCCCCTCAGCAGATGGGGAAGCAGGAAGGGGGAGGGCTGCCAAACTGGTCTTCAAAGGCAGAGAAGGACATCTGGAGCACCCAGCAACACCCCCACATCCTGCAACCCCAGACAGCTAGGTGCCCCCTTGATTAGATTAGGAGAGGGCAGGAGAGGGGTGTGTTTATGATTTTTAGCCACACCAGTGGGTGGGCTCAGCCAGATCTCTCCTCCAAAAATCAGATTCATCCATTTTGGATTTTTAGAGACTATTGCCTTCTGGGATGGATTTTTGCCACACTTCCCAGGAAGTGGTCATCACAGGGGGACGACCCTGTCCCTGATTGGAGGACCAGGGCCCCCCTGCTTTTCACCCAGGAGCAAGGATAAAACTGGCAGACCTGCACCCACGCCTCAGATCCCCACCAAATTTCAAGAAGAAGGAACTACAAGGAGAAGAAGGACTGCCCTGCTGGACCCCTGGCCTGCACCTGGACCCTGCACTCAGAAAGACTGCACCAGCTGCACACTTGGGCTTCACCACAAGAAGGATTTTGCCTGGCTTCCACTGGTTCAAGGAGGGACTCCCTGTTTGCTATAGGTGAAAAATTGCTAACCAGAGTCCCCTGCACCAACTCCTGAAAAAGTGACCAGCTGACCACTGCCCAGTGGCCAAAAAGGAGTTTGCACCAGGTGCACTCTGGGAGTTGAAGTCCGCACTTCCCAAGGACCATCACAGAACTTCTGGACCCTTGGGGTGAGCTGTGGACCCCAAAAGAACCTTAAAAGAACATCTGGGTGAAGCCCCAGAAGTTTGGAAAAGATTGGAGAAATTTTAGAAAAAAGCTCCATAAAGTGACCGACTCGACGCGGAAATTCTAGCCGGCTTGCCTCAACCGCGACCCGGCCTGACTTCGTGGTTCGTCCCGGTCAAGAAAAACATCCGAAAAAGAGACTAAGTCCGAACGTAAAAAGTTGACCGGGACCTTCCAGCCATCGTATCCGAGAAGGGCTCCACGGACGTCGGATCAAGATCCAGGTTTACCCCGGTCGAAGGATTTTCATCTCGAAAAAACGACTAAGTCCGAAGGTAGAAATCACTACCGAGGAAACCGACTTCGCGTATCCGGACAAGGGCTCCAGGAGGTCGGATCCAACTGGCAGGTTCGTCCCGGTGAAGAAAAACTTCAAAATAAAGACTAAGTCAGAAGGTAACTTTTTAACCGAGGCTTCCCGCGACCTGTATCCGAGCAGGGCTCCATCGCGGTCGGCCTGAAAGTTTGACTTTGTCCCGGTCCTGGTGCAACCAGATGACCCGATTGGCGCTTTTTGTTTCTATGTGCTAGAAAATAATAATACTTTAAAAATTCATATCTCCGGTTCCCCTGAACCGATTTTAATCGTTTTTGTGTCATTTTAAAGATAAAAATATAAGCTATTTTTATAAATTGGTTTTGGATTTTTAAACTGTTTCCTGTGTTTTATTTAATTACTGTTTTGTGATATTTGAATGCTTTACACTTTGTCTCCTAAGTTAAGCCTTGACGCTCGATGCCAAGCTACCAAGGGTAGAGCTGGGATTAATTTACTGAGACCTAACTGTACTTTTGTGGAGGTTTGTGGCTTGTTGCTAGGTGTAGGTACCTACCTGCCCTACCAATAACCCATTTTCCAACATAATTGGAAGCAGCGACGGGATCCTGTACTTGTGTTCAATATCACGTTACAGTTTTAGATAAAACAAATTAAAAATCCTTTAAATTGTCCTAGTGCAAAAATTGTTTTTAATTTTTAATTTTAATTTTTTTTTGTAATTAATTTGGATTAATTTCAATTATTGAATTTTTGTAATTTTTCTAAATTCTTGTTTCCAATTTTTGCAAAAAGTTTTTGTTGACACAAAACTAGGGAACCATGGAGCTTGATCTGGCTAGCCTACCCACACTGACAGTAGTCCAGCTTAGGGGGTTGTGTATTGAGAGGGGGTTGCCTGCAACCACTAATCTCAGGAAGGAAATCCTGATTAAATCCCTGACAGCATGGGCTGAGGCCCAAGAGGTAGAGACAGAGGAAGCTCCAGAGGAGGAACCAAAAGAGGATGATGCTAACTCTAACCACTCAGGGGAGGAAAGGCATCAGACCCCAAGTGAGGAAGAGGAGGAACGGTCCTCACTGGACACAGTCACTAGGGGCAGACCCAAAGCTAGTGGTAGGAAGAGGGTCCTTTCAGGAGGAGAGAACCCATCCATCAGGGAAAGAGAGCTGGAAGCCCAGCTAGCCTACATAGCTTTGGAGGCAGAGAAGCTTGCCCTAGAAAAGAAAAAATGGGCAAGCAAAGAAAAAAAAGATGGAAGCAGCGAGAAAGAAACTGAGGTGTCCCTGGGTGGGGGTTTTGCCCCCAGATTACCCAAAGGGGTGTATCCTGCCTATGTGGAGGGGGATGACATAGATAAGTGGCTGGGGGCCTTTGAGAGGGCCCTCCAGATGAGGAAAGTCAAGCCTCAGTACTGGGGTTCACTCCTTTGGGAGTTAGTTCCCAACTCTGGGAGGGATAGGCTCCTAACCATGAGTGGGGAGGATGCAGACTCATACCCCAGTATGAAGAGTTGCTTGACTAAAAAGTTTGGTCTAACCCCAGAGCAGTATAGGCTTAAGTTTAGGGACACCCAAAAGACAAGCACCCAGTCCTGGGTGGACTTTGTGGACATTTCAGTAAAAGCACTAGAGGGCTGGATTATTGGCAACAAAGTAAATACTTATGAGGGGTTATACAATCTGATCATGAGAGAGCACATCTTGACCAATTGTATCCAAGAAAGGTTACGCCAGCATCTAGTGGACTCTAAGCTGACCAACCCTAGAGAGCTAGGGGAGGCAGCTGATGAGTGGTTGAGAACCAGGGTGGTTGTCAAGCCCCAGGGGGGAGACTCCAAGAAGGGGGGGACAGGTCCCCAAAAACCTAAGGAGGGAGGTGGTAAGCCCACCACAGAGACTCCCTCTGTACCCCAGAACCCTAAGAAGGAGGAGAGTAAATCCCACTCCCACTCTGACATGCAGAGACAGGGAGACCCAGGGTTAAAAAAGCTCTTGGACAGTAGGGCTTGCTTTGACTGTCAGCAGACAGGTCACTTCAGAGGAGATGCAGCCTGTCCAAAGAAAGTGGTTAGCACTGGGCTGTCCAGTGTAGCCATAGAGGAGGATTCCTCAGATGATGAAGTCCTCCTAGCATTGTGCTGGGAGACAGGACCAGATGGTAAGCTGGTGATCCCTGAGGGTGGGAGTAGGCACTTCCACCACATTCAAGTGAATGGGATCCCTACCACTGGCCTGAGAGACACCTGTGCCAGTCACACTGTAGTGAGTGACCGGTTAGTGACCCCAGACATGTATGTCCCAGGAAAGACAAAGAAAGTCAGGATAGCCACAGGGGAGGTCACCTCCAAACCTGTAGCCATAGTGCCCCTAGAGAGGGAGGGTATCCTTGACTGGATTAGGGTGGTAGTCAGTGCTGACCTTCCCCTAGATTGTATCCTGGGCAATGACCTCCCAGAGGTGAGTCTGGTCACAGATGGGGTGGTCGCCCAGGGCGCCCCCCCAACCCAAAGTCCTGGGGAGTCAGTCCCTACAGTTAGGAGACAGGGGTCCCCAAGAAAAGGAAAGAAGAAAAGGAAGGGTAGGCCACTCTTAAAGAGAGTTCCAGGGAGCCAAAGGCCTTCTGCCCCAGTAGGGGGGGAGCCCAGAGTTGGCACTGGTGAGGCCTCACCTGACCCCAAGGAAGTCCTGAATAGTCAGGCAGCTGTCCAGATGCAAGGTGTTGCCCCTGCACTGACAGAAGGGAGAGTGGAAGGAGGGTGTCTGCCACAGGAGGTGGTAGCCCCCCACTCTAGACAGCAAGAGGGGTGCCAGGACCCCAAAGATGCCCCTAAAACAGCTCAGCCACCTGTCAGTGGAGAGCTTAGGGTGTGGTTCTGGGTACTGACAGCTGTCAGTAGCCTCTGCTGGGTGCTAGCCTTCCTGGCAGCACTGTACTTGGCCTGGGAGGCAGACCCCAGGGCCAATAGCAAAGTAGGCCCCCTGACCCTATTGGTCATGGTGGGGTTGCTCAAGTGTTGGGTGACCTCTTTGGGTAAGCTAGGTGTTGCCCTAGCAAAGTTTGGAGTAGGGGAGGTGGGCACCTCACTACCCAAGTTGGCAGAGAGAAAGGAGGAAGACCCCCCTAGAGGGAAGTTTCAGTTTGGGTTGGGTCCTTTTACTGTTGGGATGGCTTCACTACCCAGAGGGAGTGACCCTGACAGGGGGATGTAAGGCAGAGTAGGCCCTGCAAAGGGACAGCCAGTTTTCTTCACTGTCTTCCTCGCCTAACAAGCCAGGAAGACTCTACCAGGGTTGGGCTGAGTCTCCTGGGCGTGTGGGCTGGGGGGGGGTTGTGTGAGAAACTGGGGCTGATTGCAGAGGCCCCATAACTTTTTGCCCCCATTTTCCACTTTATGCTGGTGTTTTCCTGACTCTGATGGTGCCCTGGGTACTGCTAACCAGTCCCAGGGCCTGTGCTCTGTGTAAAATGGATATGCAAATTAGGCTAATTATAATTGGCTAAGTTAACCTACCTATAAGTCCCTAGTATATGGTAGGGCATGTAGGTTTAGGGACCACAGCATAGGTGGTGCACACCTAGGTGCATTGCTGAGGTGCCCAGTGTCATTTTAAAAGCAAGCCTGCCTTGCTGGCTGCTTTTAAATTAAAGTTATATGCAAATTCGACTTTGGAATTAAAGGTACTTCCAAAGTTTTAAACTACCTTATTTTTACATATAAGTCACCCCTAAGGTGTGCCCTATGTGCCCCTAGGGCTGGGTGCCATGTAACTATAAGCAGGGACTTTATAAAAATAGATTTATAAGCCCTGGTGAGGTAAAAACAGCCAAATTCGTTTTTCCCTCATTGAAGTAAATGGCCTTCCTAGGCTAGAATGGGCAGACTTTATTTTAAATTTTAAAGTCTCCTTAAATGTTACATACCAAGAATTTGGTATCAAATTGATTGTTATAATAAATCCCACAACTTCCAGTTGTTGGATTTAATATAACTAGTGCAGGTAAAAAGTTTAGACTTTACCTAAAAAGTTGCCAATTTCAGCTCTGCATTGTTTTTGCTGCTGTGCTCTGATTGGCCAGCCTGCAGCAGCTTCTGCCAGGCCACTTTAATGAGGTGTGAAGTGGCCTGGCTTTACACAAAGGAATGTGCTTGGGGGAGAGAATCTCCCCTCAGCAGATGGGGAAGCAGGAAGGGGGAGGGCTGCCAAACTGGTCTTCAAAGGCAGAGAAGGACATCTGGAGCACCCAGCAACACCCCCACATCCTGCAACCCCAGACAGCTAGGTGCCCCCTTGATTAGATTAGGAGAGGGCAGGAGAGGGGTGTGTTTATGATTTTTAGCCACACCAGTGGGTGGGCTCAGCCAGATCTCTCCTCCAAAAATCAGATTCATCCATTTTGGATTTTTAGAGACTATTGCCTTCTGGGATGGATTTTTGCCACACTTCCCAGGAAGTGGTCATCACAGGGGGACGACCCTGTCCCTGATTGGAGGACCAGGGCCCCCCTGCTTTTCACCCAGGAGCAAGGATAAAACTGGCAGACCTGCACCCACGCCTCAGATCCCCACCAAATTTCAAGAAGAAGGAACTACAAGGAGAAGAAGGACTGCCCTGCTGGACCCCTGGCCTGCACCTGGACCCTGCACTCAGAAAGACTGCACCAGCTGCACACTTGGGCTTCACCACAAGAAGGACTTTGCCTGGCTTCCACTGGTTCAAGGAGGGACTCCCTGTTTGCTACAGGTGAAAAATTGCTAACCAGAGTCCCCTGCACCAACTCCTGAAAAAGTGACCAGCTGACCACTGCCCAGTGGCCAAAAAGGAGTTTGCGCCAGGTGCACTCTGGGAGTTGAAGTCCGCACTTCCCAAGGACCATCACAGAACTTCTGGACCCTTGGGGTGAGCTGTGGACCCCAAAAGAACCTTAAAAGAACATCTGGGTGAAGCCCCAGAAGTTTGGAAAAGATTGGAGAAATTTTAGAAAAAAGCTCCATAAAGTGACCGACTCGACGCGGAAATTCTAGCCGGCTTGCCTCAACCGCGACCCGGCCTGACTTCGTGGTTCGTCCCGGTCAAGAAAAACATCCGAAAAAGAGACTAAGTCCGAACGTAAAAAGTTGACCGGGACCTTCCAGCCATCGTATCCGAGAAGGGCTCCACGGACGTCGGATCAAGATCCAGGTTTACCCCGGTCGAAGGATTTTCATCTCGAAAAAACGACTAAGTCCGAAGGTAGAAATCACCACCGAGGAAACCGACTTCGCGTATCCGGACAAGGGCTCCAGGAGGTCGGATCCAACTGGCAGGTTCGTCCCGGTGAAGAAAAACTTCAAAATAAAGACTAAGTCAGAAGGTAACTTTTTAACCGAGGCTTCCCGCGACCTGTATCCGAGCAGGGCTCCATCGCGGTCGGCCTGAAAGTTTGACTTTGTCCCGGTCCTGGTGCAACCAGATGACCCGATTGGCGCTTTTTGTTTCTATGCGCTAGAAAATAATAATACTTTAAAAATTCATATCTCCGGTTCCCCTGAACCGATTTTAATCGTTTTTGTGTCATTTTAAAGATAAAAATATAAGCTATTTTTATAAATTGGTTTTGGATTTTTAAACTGTTTCCTGTGTTTTATTTAATTACTGTTTTGTGATATTTGAATGCTTTACACTTTGTCTCCTAAGTTAAGCCTTGACGCTCGATGCCAAGCTACCAAGGGTAGAGCTGGGATTAATTTACTGAGACCTAACTGTACTTTTGTGGAGGTTTGTGGCTTGTTGCTAGGTGTAGGTACCTACCTGCCCTACCAATAACCCATTTTCCAACAGCAAGAAAAGTCCAGTAAAGAATTTACAACGTTAATAGCTCTAACTCAAACAAACACGAGACCCATTGCATTGCAAATGCTTGTTTTTTTATTTAATGTCAGGTTTCACAAGCAGGCCTTGTAAAATTACTACTCTCTTGTTAAGCTTCTGCTACCCTGGCTTTGTGTCTATTCCATGCTACACCAACACCGATCATACATAAATTTTGTACAGTACGCATACATAATGATTACAAAATACACTAATTAAAAAATATATTTAATTTACATTTCTGTGCACAAGAATGTATATTTTTTTCCATACATCCTCGCCTTTCCTACAAACATCTTGTCAAGTCAAAATGGTTTAGTTCACGTCACTGCACTTTTTGCAAAAAAATCCTACTGTCCATTTGAATGTACATAAGGTGCTAAGGTAAGAACAAGAAGCACTTCAAACATTTTTCATAACCAACATGTCACTACTTTGTAGGTGTACAACACATAGGCCCTCATTACGACCCTGGCAGTCAGTGGTTAAGTGGCAGTAAGACCGCCAACAGGCCGGTGATAAAAAAAATTGAATCATGACCATGGCGGTTACCACCATGGTCAACTGCCACTTCTCCACTCCGACTGCCAGGGCGGTGACGACCGCTGGGCTGGAGACTGTATGCTCCAGCCCGGCGGCCGTCACCAGACTGCAGACGGTATCAGGAACCTCCATACCACCATGGATCTCATGGGGTTTGGAACCGCCACGGAATCCATGGCGGTAGGCAATATCACTGCCAGGGAATTACTTCCCTGGCACTGATAGGGGTCTCCTCTTCCCCTCTCCCCCTCCCCAGAGTCCTCCCCCCACACCCACGACCCTGCTACCACCTCCCAAAGGTGGCAGGACCCCCCCAACACTCCTCCAAAACTCGACACACACACACCCCACACCCATACACGCACACTCACACACTAACTACAAAGACACGCAGACATACACGCACGCACACATACACACAGACACACACACACATATGTGCAACCATTTCCCATACACACACCACACCCCCTGCATGCATATACGCACTCACACACCCCCTCTACACACTCACACGCACCCCCCATGCACGCACACAACACACAACGCCCCCCCATCCCCCTCCCCTAACAGACGATCACCTGGTCCGGTGATCTTCGGGGAGGGAACGGGATCCATGCGGGCTGCTCTGCCGCCAGCTCCCCATCACCAGAACACCACCACACTGAATCCTGGGTTGTGATTCGGTGGGCAGAGTTCTGTTGACGGGGCGGTGTAGGTGGAGCAGCCTCCACTTCACCGCCGACCGCCAGTCATAATACGCTGTGCGAACACCGCCACCACTGGCAGTCTTCAGCACTGCGGTACCTCGGCGGTCTTGCATGCATAGAATACATTTATGCATGCAGATTGTAGAAATATGCTGTACTGTGAATTGTGCCTAGTATAAGCTATTTCCAGTTGTATGTCTGACTTATACCTTTAAAGAGCTTCATGCAGCTATGTCCAATAAACGCACTCTGCCCATCGACCAGCTTACTTCTGGTGCGCAGACCCTGCTTAGTCTCCAGCTTTACACATTTGCTTTTCCGTGCTTCTGCTCCCCTTGGTTTACTCAGTACTTTTTTGAGTTTGTTCTCCCAGTTTAGCCCCTGCCGTTTTCAGTGGTTCTGTTCCTTCTTCCTCACTCAGGGACTCATTTACAAGCCCCTTGCACCGCCGTTGTGTTATTTTGTTTTTGATGCAGCTGTTGCAGTAGACGTGCACTACACTACTCCATATTTACAAACTGACACATTGGGCCCAATGCATCAGTTTGTAAAGACCTGCGTCAGATTATACCTGCTCCTGGTATAATGTATGCAGGGTACGTGTTCCCACAGGAAAAGCTACGCAGTGAAATTGACAACATTTCACTGCAACATTGTGCATCTTCACTGCGTCAAAATGTTGCTGCCTGCTCAAGCAGGTGAAAAAGTTATGCAGGGCTTCTTCCTATGGGAGATCCTCTCATTGCTGGAGCTGCGTCAGTTTAACAACGCAACTCCAGCAATGCGTCACTTTAGCACCAACAGATGTGTCAGGATTTCTAATGCATCTGTGAAAACGTGTGCCATGGAGCATTCATGAAGCGCAAGAAATCTCACGCATCAATGGCGATGTGTCGGATTCTTGTAAATTAGGCCTTAAGTCTTATATTTTTGGAATTTTTCTAGGAATCATTTTTCTCTGTACACTAACTACATTGCACAGTGAGTCCTCTGACCACGCAGTGTCCACATTGGTTGATTAATTCATTCGTTCCGGTTATATCCCATTAAAAGACACCATGTTTCTGAAGGGAACAATCCATGACAAGAGAACAAAGTGTGGTCAGTATATTCATGTTTTGTTTCTTTTAAATCTCAGAGAGCCCATGTGATGTGGGATCCATGTAGTTAGCTGGGCCCGGGTAGACATGGTTGAGTTTATATATCCTCTTAAAAAAGCTAATGTGTATTTTTGGCATAACAATACATTGTTTCTCTAGTAACACCCCAAGGCAGTGAAAGAGGGTGCCAGCAAAGTTTACAGAGACATTTTCCAACAAGCATTGACAATGCAAATAATTCTGGTTTGTATGTGCGGCCCCCTACATTCTCACAGGTTGCACTCATACAGGAATTCCGCTAACCCTTCACTCACACAGGCACTCCCCTCACAGGGGATTACTCCTCATGAAACTCAGTCCAAGACTCACAATGGTATACTGAGTGGGCACATCACTTACCCTCCCTCACATGGACACATCACTCTGCTCTCATACTACTAACTGAGCTCTCACACGGGCACATGGCTCTTCACCAGTGGTCGAAGTGCATTAAAAAAGTAGGGGAACTGTGATGCTGCATGGAATAGGGTAGGGTCAGTGAACATTGGAGCAGGGTCAAAGATGTGGTTATTTAAAACAAAATATTCTGTATGTGTTTTTGGTCTTTCACCGTCAGGAATTACATATAAAATAACACGCAACTTAAATGAAAAATACATTCAAAAAAGTTGTTACTCAATGGGAAATGCATTATAGTACATTATGAAACCTCTATTAGTTAATGCACTGCAGAGGTCTGTGTGTAACCGAAGAGCAAATAATTAAATCTTGGTTGGTGCTGTGGAGAATAGTGACTTGTGTATTTTTAACGCTACGATGTCAGAGCCTGTGTGAATATGTAAGTCATTATTTTAAACTTGCATTACACATGGTATAATATAGACTGCTACACAATTCACAAAAAGGTTTAAGAAAACATGGTGCTTCCAAAATATAGATTTTAGTAACACAGCAACTGTACATAATGCAAATTTTTACATAACTGTCCCTCCAACACCTCTTCAGGGGTAGTAATGCTATATAAATACAGGTTAAATTAAAAGATCACACTTCACAGCTCAGTTGTTAACTCTTTGCACTACCACTCAAAAAAAACATCTTTGTCATCACAAAGCTTCCAGTGATTTGATCAATTAAAGCCAGTACCGGCTCCAAAGCACCCTTTACATTTGTGGATTAACTTGTAGAGCACATTTGAGTTTCCTTCAGGCAGCAGGCACCCTGGCAGGAAGGCTTGTTTAGCTGTCTGGCCCACACCACTGGAGACTCACTGAATGACTCTTCAGCTGAAGCATTTCAAATATCACAATTAACCGTCCCGGTACAGTTGTCTTTTCACAAAAAGTAGGGGAGCAGTTTTTTATACATCAGAAAAGTAGGGGAACATCATGCCCCTCCAATCCTGCCCACTTCGACCACTGCTCTGCACTCACGCCACTTACAATACACACACTCACACACTAGCCAACCTTTCTCCCTGCAGTCATTGAGGCACTCCTGCGCTCACTTAGGCACAAGTCTTATCTTAGATTCATCTGGGCACACCTCTCATTCCCACTCTCATGGGGATAGCACTCATCCTGCACTCAGATGGGCACAGTTCTGATGCTGCACTCGTAAAAAGGCTCCCCTGCACTCACGGGGCGCACTGTACCCCGCAGTCACACAAGCACTGCTCCTGTGGAGCTTCCAATAAAAATCAGAGTGTTAATGTGAGCGTGGAGGGAGTGGTGTGCAGGATGAGTGTAGGGGGCTGCTGTGTCTCTATGACTGTCGGGTGAAACTTTCACCTATGTGAGTGCAGGGTACGCAGTGTGCCAGTGTGAATGCAGGGTGCACGATGTGACTGCTTACCCTGCACTCACACAGACGAAAGTCTCACCCTATGGCCATAGAGAGACACCCCTCCATGTGATGAGCCTGTGTGACTGTGGGGTACGGTGCGCTCCGTGAGTGCAGGTGTGACTCTTTATGAGGGCAGCATCAGATACGTCATCAGATATGTCTTCATGTGAGTACAGGGTGAGCGGTGTCCCCTTTAGAGTGCAGGATCCGGGGTGTGTCCAAGTGAATCTAAGGTAAGACTTGTGCTAAAGTGAGTGTAGGGTAAGTGCTGTGAGTGCTCATTAGTCACCATGCAGTCACATTGGTACTTTGCATTCCAATAGGCACAACATTCATCCTTCACTCACACATGCACACTGCTCACCAACAGACAAACCATTCATCCTGCACTCACACATGCACACCGCTGAGCAATAGGCAAACCGTTCATCCTGTACTCACACATGCACCCTGCTCACCAGCAGGCACACTCCTCACATTGCTCTTAGACATACACACTGCTCACCAACAGGCACACCATTCACCCTGCACTCACAAATATACACTGCTCACCAACAGACACACCATTCTGTCTCAACTCACACATGCATATTGCTCACCGGCAGACACACCATTCACCCTGCTCACCAACAGACACACCGTTCATCCTGCACATGCACACTGCTCACAAACACCATGCACCTTCCACTCACACATGCACACTGCTCAACAACAGGCACACCATTCACCCTCCACTCACCCATGCATAATGCTCACCAACAGGCAAATCATTCCTCCTCCACTCACATGCACACTGCTCAGAAACTGAAACACCATTCACCCTTCACTCACCCATGCACACTGCTCACCAGCAGACACACCTTTCACCCTGCACTCACACTGCTCACTGCAGACACACCATTCACCCTGCACTGATGCATGCACACTGCTCACCAGCAGGCACACCATTCACCCTGCATTCATACAGACACACTTCTCACCAGCAAACACACGAGTAACCCTGCACTCACACATGCACACTGCTCATCATCAGACACACCATTCACCATGCTTTCACACAGGCACACTGCTTACCAGCAGACATGCCATTCACCACGCACTCACACATGTGCACTGCTCACCAACAGAAACACCATTCACCCTGCATTCACACAGGCATACTGCTCACCAACAGACACATCATTCACCCTGCACTCACACATGCACGCATGCACACTGCTCTCCAGCAGGCACACCATTCATCATGCATTCATACAGGCACACTGCTCACCAGCAGACAACCCATTCTTCCTGCAGTCAAATACTCACACACACTGCTCATCAACAGACACACCATTCACCCTGCATTCACACAGGCATACTCCTCACCAACAGACACACCATTCATCCTGCACTCACACACGCACACTGCTCACCAAAAGACACACCATGCACCCTGCATTCACACAGGCACACTGCTCACCAGCAGACACACCATTCACCCTGCATTCACACATGTGCACTGCTCACTAACAGACACACCATTCACCCTGCATTCACAAAGGAGCACTGCTTACCAACAGATGCACCATTCACCATGCAGTCACACATGTGCACTGCTTACCAACAGACACAATATTCACCATGCGCTCACACATGTGCACTGCTCACCAGCAGAAGCACCATTCACCAACAGACACACCATTCACCCTGCACTTACACATGCACACTGCACACCAGCAGACACACCATTCACCCTGCACTCACACATGCACACTGCACATCAGCAGACACACCATTCACCCTGCACTCACACATGCACACTGCACACCAGCAGACACACCATTTACCATGCACTCACACCTGCACACTCCACTCCTTTCACTGCACCCAGACACGACCACTACATAAACTCTATTGATTTATCTTGCAAGAATCGTTCCAGAGGGGCTCAGGAGAGCGGTAGATGTATATATAGAATAGGGACGTTTTCACATTTTGAAGGGCATGAGGTTGTGGTTCGCTGGAGAGTTTTGTAGTTTGTTTTTGGGACACTTAGAAGGCTGGGATTTTCTGCTCAGAAGGCGGTAATAAGTATCTGTACATTTTGTTCCAAAGCTCAAACTTGGGGGGAGGTCGCTGGCATGGGGCAAACGTGGAGTTTACCACAGGCCACCTCTCAGCTCACCCTGCAGTTGCCCTTGTTGTCTTTCTGACATAACATTAGGAGCACTAACTTGTGTATCAGTATTGCCCCTGCTACCAAACAACTTGTCGTTGTGCTATCAAACAGCGATGTTACTGTTACCCAGCTTAATGTCAACCATGTCGTCAACTTCAATAGAATGAAAAGCTTAGTGGGCCCCGCTGATATTTGACTCTTAACACCTAAAGTTTAAATACGGGTCTCTGTATCAAGAACTCAACCCACTGAGCTTTCCTCACCATATTATACAATTCTGAAACTCTTTCCTGGCATCTAGATATATCCACAAGTCTTTGCCTTTTGCAAATTATAGGATGTTTGAAACTCTGCGCATCTGACATCCTCTTGCGACAGCAGTATGAGCTCATAGGCATGCAAGCACAGGTCTGCCATGTGCAGCCACCTATTTACAGGGCCACTGGAAATATTAGATTGTGCGACGATTTTTGCATAATTATAGATTTGCCGCATTTGCCACACAATCCATCATTTGCAGCATAATCTGGAGATTTTAACAAAAAAAATGTTTCTAGCTCAAAGGGGTCAAAAGTTAGTAAAAATGCAGCGACATGTGCTGCTGCGAGGTGAAAGACTCTTTGGAAAGCTAGACTTGTTACCTTTTTGTTGCTTATTGCTATACTTAGGTATTAAAATGTTAGTTATGCGGTGCAACCAATGCCCAGACAGTCTTATCAAGTTTAAACATGACAAACTAAGTAATACTATTACAAAATATGCCTCATTATGCTGCATGATTTGGCTTTTCTTGCTGCATGATTTACTCAACCCTGCCACATATTTCGGCCCTCACCTGCCGCATAATTCCAGAGGCTCTGCCTATTTACTTCTGTTATATGAGACTGGCAAAGGGTTCAAGTGGCATCGCTGTGCAGGACTGGTCAGGTCTTTTATTCCACTGGGCATTTCCCCAGTGGGCTGGAGTCCTTGGAGTCCTGGCTTGAAAGCCCAGAGCCTCTTCTGGTGCCTCTATCACTTTCCTCCAAGATTTATTGCAGCAGGCACTGGAGGCTTCAAGAGAGAGAAAGAGAGGTAGGGAGGGGAGGGGGTAGAGAGAAAGCAGCAGAGTGATAAGGAAGAGAAGGAGGGAGAGGATGGATGAATGGAAAGAGAGGGCTAGCGCGACGAAGGGAGCTGGGCTGGTTTGAGCATTTGTGCCTGGCTCCTTTTGGCTTCTCAGTCCAGCCATGTCGCTGTGTGAGCAGCACACTTACCTCCAGTGACCTGAGATTTCTGCTAAGTGAGACTCGCTCCCTAAGGAGTGCTGCAGCATTTCTGGTATACTCTAAACGAGGTCAATGAGTCGTTGCACCCAGCTGGGGTGAAGAAATCTGGCATCACAAATGAAAAGACATTTAATAACAGTATGACCAATGTGGCCACACAAGGAAAGCCCAAGTCCAGAATATAGTTGAAGGGTTTAGTACAAACTAATGCTCAGATTAATCTAGACAATTCTCAAGACCAAACTATAAAGACACAAAATCACCAAGTGATGACCCAGATGCTGGAAGAAGTAACGTTTAATCAATAATAGATATACTAAACACTCAATTAAAGTGACACAAAAAAGCAACAAGAGGATCTGGTGGTCAGATCATCATTAAGACAAAGTAATTTTACCCAGGTTAGTTTGACAAAGTAAGGGGAATACCTACAAGAACAGTTTCCTAACTAGCATGTGCTGGGCAACAGCATGTGGACAAAAGGTAAAAAGCAAATAAAGGACCAAAATAATTTGGAAAAATGACATATGAGGCAAAAGGAGGCTTACTAAGGTGGGGAAAAAGTAAGTAAAAAGAGATAGTGTCAGCATTTAGAAGCTCGGTCAAGAAAATCTAAGCCTTCTCTGTCTGCATCGGGAAAGTAACTGGCAAGGGCAAGGAAGTCTGTACCTCTAAAATCCAAAGGGAGAAAGAGTCCAATGTGAAGGTGCTCTAAAGGGGTTAAAAGGAAAAAGTGACTTCACATCCAACTGAGAACGCTAAATAAAAGTCCAATGTAAGTTTTGATTAGTTCATGGTCCATGGCATGGGGATTGAAAGATTTCCATTGTCCAATCATAAAACATCATGTGATGGGCTTCTGATACATTGACAGAGGTTCACATAACCATCATGGGAAAAGCATCTATCCTTGCTCGCTATGCAGCAATTTGTTATTCGGTCCAATGTTCATATTCCTAGTCTCTGGGTGTACCATCTTCAAGGTTCATTTTTCAGGCTTACAGTGAATAAGACAACAGCACATCTATTTCCAAACTAGCATTTCATGTGAATGGAATCTGAAAGAAATGACAGGTTAGCAAAACAGCCTTCTCATGTTCATAAGACGGAGGCCTTGCTAATCAGTATGGCTAAGATAAGGCTAATATAAATAAATGGCACACTTCATTCAAATGCAATAAAACACATTTAATAAACATATAATTTATCATTAGTAAATCTTGTCAGTTTCACAATAAAACAACTTGGAAATACAAAGTGACTTGTTAAGGCACAGTTATAAGTGTGACGAGGAACTATATTTAGGACATTAGCATACAACATTAGGGACACACTGATAAAGAAATGCATTGTTGTTTCAATCTTATCTAGTCATTAGCATCATAAAGAATAATGTGGAATCAAAATAAATGAATATACTCAGATTAAAAGTGCTATACCACGTCATGTTAGGCCATTAATCTATAGTCAATGCATCTTTATATAGGCTTCCGTGCAACACTTTACAGCTAACTTACTGAAACGTCATACATTATAATGAATATATGGTCACGTATAGATCATCACTGTGATGTCAAAGGGGCAGCCATATCTCTGCTGCATCAAGAGTGAACTCACTGGGTACAGAAATGTACTGCAGGCGCAGAGGGCTTGGGGCACTGATGTAAAGATTTATTTCTGTAGAGGGCTGCGTCAATGCTGATATTCTGCTTCTTGGAAGCGCTCAAAGTTTTGGCAGAGATGTGAACTGGGGCACTGAGAGGGTGAGTGGTTTGTCCTAGATTGCAAAGTTTGGTCACTGTAAGTGGTTGATGGCAGGAGCCTGGGACAAGTTGTGGAGTGAGCTCTGAGTATGGTGCGTCTTAGGGGCTTAGAAGGAGTGGAAGTAAAATTACATAGCACTCCCCACATTTAGTACCTGTAATTAGTTTATTTAAAATACCCTGCAAAGTTTTCAGGTTAAGATGCTAACTGAGTGTTAAGAGAGAAAGCTGGGTGTACAACCCGGTTTCCTCAGCCCACAGTCAACGATTTCACAAAGTCTGACTTGGGTGGGGAAGATGTTGGGATAGATCAGCAATGGGTGGACAGTATACGGAGCCACCCATGGGGATGTATGCTGCTGGTACTGGAGGATGAGAGGTATGCCGTCTGAGTGGTGTGGCTGGGTGAGTGCAGGGTGAGTAGTGTGTATGTGCAGGGTGAGAAGATCGCCTGATATCGTAGTACAAGAATATCGAGTACAGAATATTCAGGGACTAAATATTGAAAGGTAAGTGCATATAGAGAAGTATAGATTTACTATTCCTAATTTCACACCTACTTACCTTGAAGATATATCTAGCGAATATGTGGATTTAGGTAGACTATCTAGACTTACGTTTGTGTTGCTATTTTATTTTCACTATTCCGTTCTCAATATTATGCCCATCGATATTGTGGTTTGATACTCGGGTGTATACCATCCATGTGGGTGGGGAGAATGAGGGCAGCTCCGGCGGCAGCACGACAGTGCCGGGCACTTGCAGTCCTCATGCCCCTGGCATTGGCCAGTAGCTAGACACAGGTCTGAATTTAGGGGGTCTCCGCTCCTCCTTGCTAGATCTGTTTAATGCCTCGCGCCAGCATGAGTTGTGCACCCCCTGCCTGGTGTAATTCCGTGGGGATAACCAACCCTCTGTAAATAGCTGCAGGAGGTAGTGTTGGTGCAGACCATGCTGAGGGTGCCTGCTTCACATTTCACTCACCTCACAGTGCCTGAACTCAAACTAAAGTTTTGATTGGCATGTCAGTCCATAGTGCTATCAAACGTGGATATTGGAGCTATACTGCCCAGAGGGCCAGGAGTCTAAATATCCAATCAATACTAAGAAAGGAGCTCCCTGTCCATGTCTCTCCTGGATTTACTGTGGAAGCCATTCATTAGGCAGTCGCAGCGCTGGGCCAAAGATCTGTGGTCTGACCACAGAGGGGGCATGATAGAGTCCCTGCGCGTAGTGGCAGCCCTGACTTTCGATGACATCATTGCACTGAATTTGGTCCTACCTCAGATACTCACATTCCAATTGCCAGCCTCTCTCAGTACCCTCACTCTGACTCTCATCTCCATTCATTGAGAAGATGCTGAGAGGTGACCAGCGCTGGCACACAGAATCCAGGAATCACAATCCTTACCACCGAGAAGCGGTCACAGAAGCAGTAGAGATAAACCACCAATAGGGATGAGTGACTGTCGAAACATGCCCCTTCTATGCGGCTGCACTCGGCGTACTTATGCACCTTATGCACCTTATGCACTTATGCACCTTATGCACTTATGCACCTTATGTACTTATGCACCCTATGTACTTATGCACCTTATGCATCCTATGTACTTATGCACCTTGTGCACCATAAACAGCATATGTACTTATGCACCTTATGCACTTTATGTACTTACGCGTCTTATGCACCTTATGTACTTATGTACCTTATACACCATATGTACTTATGCACCTTATACACTTATGCACCTTATGTACTTATGCACCTTATGCACCCTATGTACTTATGCACCTTATGCACCATAAACACCATATGTACTTATGCACCTTATGCACTTTATGTACTTATGCATCTTATGCACCTTATATACCTTATACACATTATGTACTTATGCACCTTATACACCTTATGCACCTCATGTACTTATTCACCTTATGCAACTTATACACCTTATGTGCTTATGCACCTTATGCACCTTATGTACTTATGCACCTTATGTACCTCATGCACCTTATGTACATATGTACTTATGCACCTTATGCACCTTATGCACCTTATGCACCTTATGTACTTATGCACCTTATGTACTTATGCACCTTATGCACCTTATGTACTTTTGCACCTTATGACCTTATGCACCTTATGACCTTATGAACATTATGTACTTATGCACCTTATGCACTGCTACTTCGTTATGTTTATACACAGCGACCATGTTAGGTGAGGGAAAATCCTCTATGAGCCAATAAGAGTGCAGTATAAGCTCACAACATCTGCCCCATCAATGCTGTATCCTGACCACCCATATTTGGGTGGACCAAGAGGCCCTCTATCATGGTGCTTCTTGAAGCTCATCTTACTGTTATCACATAAAGTCTGGTGGCAGCCGCACTGCCAACCCATCCCTAAAAATAGGGAGAGATGGGGGGTAAGGTTTAGCACTACAGGAAAGCAGCAATACGTTCCTCATGACTGCTCTCCTCCCACCACGTGCTGCAATACCATCATTATCCATTGCAATGGCATGGGTGTGACCTATAGGGCAAGCTGCAGCACATATTAAAACAATAGCTTGAATTAATACTTTATGCATGTCAGTGTGCCTCCTATAGCCGGCTCGACTGCTTATGGCTCCAATATAGCAGGTGCTTGGAGGGCAGGCACTATTTTTGCCCAAATTAAAAGCTGTTTTCAGGTGAACCAACACCTGGGTGGAGCCTTTCTCCTCTCTTTAGTACTCCTGAACTCCAGTACTCTAGTACTCTGGGGTTTTTTTTTTTCGTAGTTAGCCAGCTTGCACGTCTTGACAGGCAAGACCTAAAACGGATTGCTTATAGTATAGATGCATGTGCATCATAAAAATGTATTGTGTGATGATTCTGTGTACCTCTGAGAAGAAAAATCATCCCTCATGCACTTCTACGCAAGTACTCCATAGCAGCGGAAAGATGCATCACACAGCCAATAGAATGAGGTGAAAGAGAAATACTCCTCTCAACAGAGCAAGAGCCCATGCTATGTATATTTTAAAGAATTGTTAAAAATAGGTCTTCCAGAAAGCTGTGCATCTGTATAGATAATGAAAATTTTGAAACCTTTATCTACAGAGATGATGGTATTTCCAAAGTAAGCTTTAGTTATGTTCTATTGGGAATGGTAGGATTTACAACTGCTTGGTATTCACATCCATGACTGAGCACACATACATCCATTTATTTTTTAGTAAAATTAACTAATAACAGTTGCCCACAACATTAACAGGCAGACATAAAACCCACAAAAAGGATGGGGAGTGACCGGTTCAGAGCCTGTTCAGCCTTGATTATTTTGTAACCTACAAATGCACGTCTGTTCATGCACGCACTTCTGTCTGACCCTTTCATCTCTTGGAAATAGTCATATATGTACCCCTGTCAAGGGCTAGAGTATATAACTTACAGAGAGAGGGAGGGAACAGGACACATTTCCAGGACTATATCTGGAAAGATTTGGGAATATGAAAAACACTTAAATCTGCACCGGTTTGTAGGCATAATGATAAAGAACAGATTTACAATTATTGATACCAATGATAACAAATGGAAATAAATTAATTTATAAATAGATTTCGTCCAACAGTTCTATTGTGAGTGCTAAAACTATTCTAGATGAATATGTAAAAATAAATATTGGATTCCATGGCACCACCCTATCCAAAGAAATCAATAATCTAAAGAAAGACTTTTTGTTATAACTCTTACCCTTATTTACATTCAGACCACTTCAAAACTCAGGATGGAGGCCTTCAAATCAGAGTCCCAGAAAGACTGTGCTTCCTTACCTTCTCCTACAAATCCTCTAATTCCAGCTGAGATGGTGCATCCACCATCCTGGGATTGGCTTTGTGGTATTTGTATTATGCTGTATTGCAGCATTTATTTGGCACTTTCAACCCCATTTGCAAGGCTCCAAAGAACTTCCTTGGAGGAGGACGGAGCAGATGCTCAGTTTGTATGCATAGTTGGCATGATGTTGGTTTAGTGACGCCTAAGAGTCGTATGTTTGGTGTTGTTCATGAGGTTTGGACTGTCCTCCCGTCATCCCAGTGTGAACCTGAAGCTGGGCTTAAGCATGACCTCAGCAGAGAAAGATCTGGGAGAAAGAATCTTCGGTGAGTATGGTGACTGGGGAAGACAATATGCCTATGACTGAACTTTTTAAATTTGGTCTAAAGAAGAGTTCAAACATGAGCATCAGAAGCTCCCGTCCTATGAGGATGGCCTGTGCATAGTAAGAAGCAACCAAATGACAGTCATAGATTTCCACCCTAGACATACTGAGGGGCATATTTATACTCTGTTTGCGCCGGATTGGAGTCTTTTTTCTTTTACACAAATCTGGTGCAAACTTAACTCCATATTTATATTTTGGTGTTAGACATGTCTAGCGTCAAAATATTGGAGTTAAAGCCATTTTTTGCCTGCGGAAAACTACCTTGTGTCAATGAGATGCAAGGTAGGCATTCCCGGGCAAAAAATGACTCTAAGGCCCTACCGCCTTATTTATCCTCCTGTGCAAAAATCACACACGGGGAGGAGGGGTCAAAAAATGGTGCAAAGCTTGCTTTGCACCATTTATCAACACCTAGGTCAGGGCAGGCTTTAGGGGACCTGTGGACCTATTTTCATGGTGGAACATCATGGAATAAGCCCACAGGTTCCCTCCCCAGGCCCCAGGGATACCCCCATCCACAACAGAGGGGCAGGGGAAGATGGGGGACCCCGTCCCAGGTAAGTATAGGTAAGTACAGGTAAGTATTATATATATTTTTTAAGTGCCATTGGGGGCCCTGAAATGGGCCCCTCTAAATGGCACTGGGTGCAATGGCCATGCCCAGGGGACCCTGGTCCCCTGTGCTGGCCACTGGAGTGATGGTCATGACTTCTGTCTTTTCAAAGACAGGAGTCATGTGGTATGGGTGGTTTTGCATCAGAAAATGACTCTAGGCAGGTTAGATCATTTTTTTTTTACTCTAACCAGCCTAATGTCATTTTGTGGTGCAAAACCCCCTTCTTCCATACCGCAAGACCCACCCGACTAACGTAATTTGTTTTTACTCTAGCCTACCCTTTGCACCAGCTTGCACCATTCCATAAATATGGTGCCCGGCTAGTGCACAGAAATGGGGCAAGCTAGTGCTAAACTTTTTGGTGCAAAACTGTGTTAGTGCAGTTTTGCACCACAAAGTATAAATCAGGGCCTGAGTTTTATTGAAAGACCATTTGCAATTGATAGCGTGCCCGTTGCCTCCAACCACTAGGTTATCTGTCGGCCTGTGAGGAATTAAAGCTGTGTGCACCAGGGTACTCGGAGTTCTTAAAAACTGTGATTCAGCCTGCTGTAAAAAATGTCCACATTGAAGGAATGCAGACATGGGAATAAAGGTCCTCGCGGACCTCGCGGGCCTCCATCATGCAGTCTCAGGCCTTCGCAAGGTTCACAAACTGCCTCCTACCTCATTAATATTCATAACATTGGATTTTTTTGTGACCCCATGAGATGCACACGATTGCTTCTTCGCAAAAGGCTGGTAAGGACGTAACATCTGGCGAGCAGATTGCACCTACTGCTTTAGGGCTCGCCCTATGGTACATCAGGTCCCGAGTGATTTGCGTTGTCAATCTG
The DNA here is from genome assembly GCF_031143425.1 of Pleurodeles waltl. Lineage (NCBI taxonomy): Eukaryota > Metazoa > Chordata > Amphibia > Caudata > Salamandridae > Pleurodeles > Pleurodeles waltl. The sequence goes on along the minus strand of NC_090448.1, from coordinate 48,870,034 downwards.
TTTTTGCGCATTTAATTGAACTCAAATGTTGTTCAACACACCTTGTTTACAACTTATTAAAAGGTTATTTATGGTTATTCAGTTTTGATCTGCATATATGTGTTTATGTATTCTCTGCATGAGAGGAGAATAGCACAACTTGTAATAACTCTTTTCATCCAGGTTTTCAGGAGGAATTATGCTCCATTAAAGATATTTAAGGAGCTCACTCGGACATCAAGAGCAGAGAATGTATTAATATCTCACTAAATGAAATATGTGATATAAAGTCGGAGACTGAATAATTATTGAGTCAGACTTTATTCCATCTCCAATGCACCAATTGTCCATCCCCTTCACACAGCTTCCCTTGTGCTTGCTTCCTGTCACAGATCCTCCAGCTTTCTAATCTGCCCTCCTGTACCCAACCTTCCGATTGTCCCCTTCTTGGACCTAGGGGGAGAGGGAACTACCATTCCTAATTAATTGTAATCTCTAACAACATATTTATTTTATTATGTACCTATCCTATGATTTAACCTATATGATATGTAAATAACTTATATGATATACCAACTATATTACAACAATATGGGAGCCTACAAAGTTAAAAAATGATTATACCACTGATTATAAAATTGCAAGGTGAATCGACAGATAAGTGCAACCTCAATTATGTGAGCAAGCCATTGAAGCAAGAGCTCAAGAGACCACTGCAGCTGATATTTGAACGGAATGACCTGATAGCAGATCAATGGATATATCAATAGACAGATCTTCAGATGAAGCTGTAAAAACTGAGGTTGTGGTGGTGGGCAACCCTGAATTCACCTAGCCGTGAGAGATCTGATCATCACAATTGGGACTTTGCCCCAAGCCAGATGCTAGGAGAAGAATCTAGGATTCTGCAAAGACGAATATCTGTTTTTTAGTGCACCCAAGCTCAGCGGGTGAAGATCCGCTTTATAAGGCTCAGACCACTTTTTTGGCGTTCACAGGTACTTCAGGCGGCCATTGCATTACAGAGATTGCGAATGAGGGCTACACTGGGCTCCCAGACTAAGGGGCATATTTATACTTTTTGCTGCAAAACTGTGCAAATGCAGTTTTGCGGCATAAAGTATAGCAGCGGCTTGCACCATTCCACAGCACCAGCCGGGTGCCATATTACAGGATTGGCGCAAGCTGGCGCTAAATTTTTTGCCGCAAATCTGCATTTGCTAGCCGGGTGGGGGAGGAGGTAGGGGAGGAGGGGTTGTGCGTCAAAAAATGACTCTAGGCTGGTTAGAGGCAAAAAAAATGCCTCTTACCAGACTAGTGCCATTTTCTGGTGCACAACCACCAAAAACATGACTCCTGTCTAGGGAAAGACAGGAGACATGCCCACCAACACAGGGGACAAGTGTCCCGTGGACATGGCCATTGCACCCTGTGCCATGCAGAGGGCCCCAAGTTAGGGCCCCCAATAGCAAAAAGAAAAAAAAAGAAAAATAACAAATACTTACCTGGACTTACCTAGGATGGGTCCCCCATCCTCCGGTGTGCCTCTGGTGTGGGTGAGGGTGTTCCTGGATATTGGGGAGGGCATCTGTGGACCCATTCCATGGTGTTTCACTATGGAAATTGGTCCACATTTCCCCTAATGCCTGGTCTGACCCAGGAGTTGAATAATGGCGCAAAGCAGGCTTTGCACCATGATTTAGCCCCTCCTCCCACCCTTGCGTCATTTTAGCACGGGGGATAGATATGGGGATAGCACCATTTTTTAGATGGGAACACCTACCTTGCATTTCACTGATGCAAGGTAGATGCACTCATCCAAAAAATGATGCAAACTCTTGTATTTTGACCTTAGACTTGTCTATCGTCAAAATATAAATATGGAGTTAAGCTTGCGCCGAATTTGCGTAAACAGATTATAGTATAAATATGGGCCTAACTGTTTTGTTTGCAATGCTTACAAAACTGAAACCTTTTAATGAAGACCCTGTTAAGTGCTTCTACTGAAGCATGGGATTTGCTTCAGGACATTGCGCATTTCTGAAGATAGGTGCTGCATTCCTGTGCGAGGGTCTGTTGTCATACACTTATCCTCCAGGGGGTACTTCCAAAATGTAAGAAGGTGAGATTAGGAGAGGCGAGACAATGGAGTCCGTCTGATATGTCTTGGATGAGTGTTCTGCACCGTATTGTTGACTTAGTTTTCAGAAATATAGAACAGTGGCGACCCATAACCCACCTGGAACCTGAGCAAACAACGCATACGAAACAATGGTGATCAGTTACGTGTAAACATGAATGATTCTTCATCATAGAATGAATCGAGCACAGGCAATGGCATCAACCATAACCAATCTTTTAGATCCATAATGTTCATCTCTGTCTGTTGTCTGAACTGCCCTTCACCCTTCAGCAGTTTAATTCTCCTATTTTGGTGGTGAGTTTTTTAAAAATATTTCTTTAATTGTTCCATTTCCTCACTATAATTTAATCACAAAGTTGATTGAGATGTAGGTGATTCCTTGATCATTGTGGAATGCATGCCTTAATCAGTTTGTCAATTTGGCCCACTACAGTCCACTTGTAGCCTTTTGCGGCTGTAAGGCACACCTAGTACAGCAGGGACCGAACTTTTCCGATCTTAAATGGTGAACTCTTGTTTGATGCAGGATGCCACGATATACTCGGCTCTCCTTGAAGGTCCCTGAAGTCGCTTCTCTGATGTTTTTTGGAGGCACTTATCAGCCTGGGCATGCGACTCTTCTAAACAAACAAATAAAATGTGTCTAACAGGTACATCAAGTATGGCTTTGCACCTCAAATTCCATGTCCTGATGATGTCCCTTTAATCCACTATGGGTCGCCACTCTATCAACTCTCATGGCAATTGGGCTTAACCCAATATAACTTTGTTTGCTGCATTGATGCAAAAGACTTAGGGGCATATTTACAAGAAACTGGCGCATCAGTACTGATGCTCCGGTTTTCTTGTGTTGCCTCTGCCCCACCTAACGACACCAGGGGTGCGTGTATTTACAATACGGCGCACCATGGCGCACGTTAGGCCAATAGCATCAAACTTTTTATGCTATTGTGGCGCATTGTTGCACTAGCGTCAAAAATGTTGACGCTGGTGCAGCAAAGCGCAAGGAGGCCCAAGGGGTGCGTCACTTTAACGTCTGCTTTGAGGCATTAAAAGTGATGCCAAAAATGGCGCAGTAAAATCTTGCAAATTTCCCTGCACCATTTTTGTGGGCCTCCTAACTCCAGAACGCCCCCTTTGCATACATTATGCCTGACGCAAGCATAATGTGGTGCAAGGGGTCACAAAGTGGCGCAATGCATGCATTGTGCCACTTTGTAAATATGGCATGGTGAAAATTGCCTGATTGAGCCACATTAGCGTTAAAAAAGTTGACTTTAGTGTAGCGTAAGGAGGCGCTAGGGCCTTGTAAATCTGGACCTCAGGCTGAACAAACAGCAACAAAAAAATATTTATTGTACCATTGCCTTGTGTTTTTTCACGTATTGTGTGTTCACTTGAGCAGTAAGTACAGTTCATGCACACTGAACATTATGGATATCAAAGTTTGGATGTGGCTGATGTCATTGTCTGCACTCAGTTAATTCTAAAATGAAGATGTATTAATGCTCACACCCAGTTAATTACCCGACAAGGAGCCATTGTTTCATATATGATAGTTTTTTAGGGCCAAAAGGCACTTCCAGGCCACTATTACTTATATTTCTTTATAACCTCATGGCAAACTACAACCTTCAGCTTCTGTTCCTCTTTGGTATGTGTAAGGCCACAGGCGCTAAGTATATGGGCTCTATATAATTTGGAATTTGCCACAGTCTACATGCACTGCTTGCTCTACAACATAACTTATAGATTTCTAAAACTAGCTCAAATTAATCAGAATGCTTCATATGAACCTCAATACAGTCCTTGACACCCAAACTGACTACTTTTCACCCAATGTATTGTCACCAAAGAGGTGAGAATGTTCTCTGGATGGTGTTAATAGCCCTGAAGGATGATTTTTTTGGGGGTGATATTGTCAGCAATTAGAAGAAAAAAACCTGCATATTTGAATATAGTTTAAACAGAGGAAACCACAGTCTTTATTTGTCTTGGAGATGTTTTTTTAGTGGTGTCGCTAATCAGAAAGTTCTCTACGCAGTACTTATTTCAAGAGTGTTCTCAAAATGTAAAATGTTCTCAAATATTTTTCATCTCATTTTAGGCCTCTTGTGTTGAATCTTAAAGTGCCTCCTAGTAAGAGTTACATATTTAGGGCAGCATTTATGAGTAAATGACGCAGCCTGGAGCTGCAAGCCAGCCTGCTGCACGGTGCCATTTTGAAAGTGCAGGGATGCGTCGTATTTACAGAAATACGGTGCATCCCTGTAATTTCCTCAGCACTGGCACACAAACTGCTGCCTAGCGCCAATGCAGGCACCCTTGCGCCATGGTGCAAGGATGTCTGCGTTGTAGGGATGATTGTTTATGTGAGAGAAGGGGCAACTTCCTGCACATAAACAATCATTAGTGGTGTCTACCTCTTTCTATGTGTGCTGCAGAATACAATAAGAGGAAAAAACGGGGAAAAATAATGTTATTTCTCCCCTGTGCGCCACTTTAATGCCACCCCTGAGGTGTCGTAGGAATCTGACGCATTCTCAGTCTTGTAAATCTGGGAATGCGTCAGATTCCGTCAGGTTCCCTGGGTGTTGCGTGGAAACACCCACAGCAACACTCATGAAATGCCCCTTTCCTGCAGAGTTATGCGTGAAATGGGGCCATATTTACAAGGGCATAAAAAGGCACGTGAGGTGGCTTGCGTGGCTTTGTAAAAGTGGGCCAGCACACAGCGCCACCGAAGCATTAAAAAAAATGAATCTCTTGTGCCGCAGTGCGCTGCTAGGGCCTTTTAAATGAGGCCCTAAATTTGTATGGATTACTATTTCTGGAGGGGAGAGAGTACTTTTAGAAGCAGCAGGGTATGAACAAAGAATAACCCCTTCACCAAACTGAAGAAATCGTGTTTTGAAAGGTGGCTGGCACGAGCAGAATACATGCGGCATGCCTTTACTGGAAGAAGTGCCGAATTGAAAGTTTGTTTTCCACTGAATCAGTCTGTATTTCACTCTGAGAGGACAGCATTGATAAATGATATACCTGTGGTTCTATACGAATATAAAATCATTAATTGTTGATGAGTAACATTTTCTATCAGATCTAGTGAATATGTTTCTCTCCGAAGAAAACGCTCGTTGTAATGACCATGTATGGGGACCAGAGCTTTTGTTTGTGAACGCAGCAAAACAATAGTAGATAGTTACACCACAGAATGTGCCGCATAATTTGCCTTCAGTCACATAAAGTCTACATCATTTGCTTTTCTAACAGCATAATTTAATTAACCCTGCACACAATTTGCTCCACATTGCCTGCATAATTATATTGGGAGTAAATCTATGTTATAATGTCAGAAGTACGCAGGGCAAGCAAAAGGTGTTTAATTCCAATATACTCGGCCTTTTTTGCAGAGTGCGCCTAGTGTATATGCGGGGGTGCATGGTGCATACGCTCGCACCGCCTTCTCTTAGTTGCACTTCATCAAGGATTCATGGTCTACACCAGGGCCGACTTTAGGGCGGTGCGAGCGGTGCGGCCGCACCGGGTGCTGACCTCAGAGGGGCGCTGTGTTTAGCAATAACTTACCAAACTTGCGATTTAAAAGCACCTTCTGGAATGTTTCTTATGCGTCCAGCCTTCGGGAAGCAATTAACATGTCAAGATATCTTTTGTGATTAATGTTCTTGCTAGAGAGAGGGAGATGGAGATTTCTCTAGCTGTAGCTTTGACTCACCATAAAGTAGCGTAGAAGGTTAATGTGTCTGCTGCAAAGAACAGAATGATATTTTGTGTGGATAGCTGAGTGGATTAGTAAAGCCAGCTTTTACAAGCGCTTTAAAACTAATGGATGTATGTGAAAGGGGGGCTATGGAGAGATGAGTGGCACATTTGCCAGGTGGTCATGGGGTTGAGGGGTGCGCCAAAAAATGACTGTCGCACAGGGCGCCACCAATGCTAAAGCCGGCCCTGGGCTACCCTGGAAGGATGGCGGGGAGACATTCACATGAGACCTCTCTTCCTCTCGCACTGTTCGGGCGAGGCCGGATTCCCAGAGACACCTGCTTACAAACACCGCATAGAAGGCCCGCTGTCTCCTAACAGAGCGCTATTCTTCCTCCGGGGTCAAAGGTCTTCCTCCGGATATGAGATGTGCACAAGCACAAACTGAAAACAAATGCTACATTCAGGCACCGATCCCGTCACGGAAGAAAAGCCAATTAAAATTAACATAACGGTCTCATCCTTTTAGTCTTTTACAAATGAGTTCTCCCATAAAAAGGGTCTTTCCCTGCAACATTTAAACTTTACAATCTCCTTTGAAATATGTCAGCCTGTTTAGCGAGGGCCTGAATTGGAGTTGAGCTTTGAGGGAAAATCCTCCGATTTCTGGGGCAAGGGCTAAATCCACTAGAAAACCCACCGGTGGAATTTCATCCATCGCATTATCCCAGTAGTGGAGGACATTTCATATGCGGACCTTCCTTCAGATTTAGCACGCCTTCCACAAAACCCAGGATGTCCCGTTAACTTTCATTCCTGCACCAGACTCGTTAATGTTGTCTGGACTGTGATGTCATGAAAGGAAAGTGACATTGCAACAAAGCAACCTTCTGTAACTATGACGTCATAGCAAGAGACTTGAGTCTAAGTGATGGTGACTATTGGAGACTTTCTTTTGCAGCACAAAGGTCTTTCCCGGGCGACTGTGGTCATGATTTTGGCAAAATGTAATCTTTATGTAAAGAACCGTAATTTCAGATTATTTCCAAAATTAGTAACATAAAGAAAAGACCCACAAGCTAAGTTCCTGTTGTAGCCGCATCTGGCCTTCAGTCGTCATCGCCTGCAAACAGAAGGAGAGGATATGCTCCCTCCATACCTCGCAGACTCTACGTGAAAGTTAGGCAACACATAATTGAAGTCAGGTAAAGTCAAGAAACAGGGCCAGCTTTAGGGCAGTGCGATTGGTGCGGCCGCACTAGGCGCTGACATGGAGGGATGGGCACTGTATTTAGCAATAACTCACAATTTAAAAGCACCTGATGCAGAGTTCCTTGGGCATCCAGCTTTCAGCCAGCAATACAAATGTCAGGATAACTCTTGTGGTTAATGTTCCTGCTAGAGAGAGATTTAATTTTTGTCTAGTGGCAGATTTGACTTGCCTTAAAGTAGGGCAGAAGGTAATATGAGACGAGGGGCACCTTTGCCGGGTGGTAGTGAGCAAATCCAAGGAGGAGGCCATTGGAGGGGGGCAAAAGAGATTGTTCCACCAGGTGCAATCTTTACTAAAGCCTGTCTAGAAAGTTCACCTGTGGCAACAGTGGGTAATGTTTCCTAACTTCCTCCAACTTTGCCCATGGCAAAGCGTACCTTCACTCGATTTCACTCGCTCCAGTGGTGCATCATCTTCTGACGAGGAGTTTTCCTCTATGCTACCCAGAGCTGCCTGGATTGCGAGCAGGGAAACAAGTAGCCTGTGCTTTACAGGCTACACAGCCCCATTCTACATTGTGGAAGTCTTAGGTGGGACTTCTAGCAGGGAGGGATAGAGGGTATGCAGCTCGGAGAGTCGAGAGCTGCAGGTAAGCGGCTGCTGAGTGGTGGGCTAGCAATACTGAGCGTCAGCTGGATTAGACCCGCTGTCCTTCAGCTCGATATTGTGTCTCCTTACCCATCTCAGCCCTCTGGGCCAGATTTATCAATATTTGATGCAGCGCAACACAGCAAAACAACCTGCTGCGGTGCGCTAAATGGAGAAGGAAGCAATGCATCATATCTCATAAGATATAGCGCATTCCTGCCCTTTCACTGAGCTGGCACCCTAGTGGCTGCCAAGCATCAACGTAGGCATCTTTGCACCATGATGCAAAGGTGCATGCGTTACAGGCAGGATTGTTTTTGTGCAGGAAGGTGCACCTTCCTGCACAAAAAACAATCCTTTGAATCTTTTTCCCCTTCAATGTGTGTTGCAGAATGCAGCACTTGTACAAAGAGAGAAAAACAAGGAGCAATAAACATATTTTTCCTTGTTATGCCTCTCCTATAGCAACTGCCGTGATGGAAACCTGTACTTCCTTATATGTAACATGTGATGGGATGCGTAGAGCGACTTGGATCTTGCGTTCTTGGTAGCAGGGCGGAGGGCACTGGCAGCGCATGTAAGATGTTGAGTCGGGCATTAACTGCACTCCAGGATGAAAGTTTTATCAGAAGGGGCACTGCACTATCGTTTATGTTTCTGTCATGGCATGTTTTGAAGTTCTGGCAGCGGGTTGAGGGTTGGCCTCAGACCCACTGGAGGAAGGAACAGCAGCATCAGCACCCTCCCGCTAAAGAAGTGCACATGAATACCTGGTTCAGGGCGCTCATCTCCTCTTCACATGATGACCTTAGATGGCATAGGACATCAGTATGGAAGAAAGGCAACTAGCGCCTCCCCTCAGGTAGAGTATCATTGTGACCCAGAGTACTACAGACATTGGGAGCCATCCAGGGTACCACTGGACTCACACTGATGCATCAGGATGCTTGAGGCCAACCGAAGTGGTGGTCACGTAGGTTCTTATTATCCTAATGAGACTACTGGATTTGGGCTGCAGAATCACCTGTACTGTGGGGGACTGAGTCTGATCCTGCACAATGTGACACCTGTTGGCCTAATCCAGGTTTGTTCCAGCTAGCTAGCATCCTTAATTCCTAAGGAGGCAGCACTGGCAGAAGCGTTGTTGTCACAGAACTGTTGTCATTCCTGCAAGACAGTGACATGTTCATTTATGTCAAAGGATGTTTCTGCCGCCTCCACGCCAGGACCATCAAGATCTGGAACATACATTTGAGTTCCAAACAGACACTCATATGAAGTATGACCCCCAAGGGACCTTCTAGGCAGATTATTAAGTGCTCTTTGGACTCCATACAAGTGGTTAAGCCAACTATGACCCGTATCTAGTACTCTGGCTGTTAAGCATTGCTTTAAATCTCAGTTTCGTCACTCAATGACACTATTTCCCTCAGGATGAAATGGAGACGAGTAATGGAGTTGGACCCCTAACGAAGCCATGGTGTCCCTTAATGCCCTTGAGGCGAAAGCAGGGCCCTGGTCTGAATGGAAAGCTGTAACTGCATATGTGCCAATAAAGACTTGCAAATCTTTAATAACAGTCCGAGCATCAGCCGAGCGTTGTGGCCACACCCACAGAAATCTGGAGCAGGAGTCAACAGCGACTAAGATGTATTTGTATGCATTGTCAGATGTGACCGCAATGGTCCAAGTACACACATTCTAATGGTTTGTTAGAAATTAAGAGGGGTGTCTGTGGTGGGCATTTGACGGTGGACTCCTTAATTTGTTGGCAGATATCACAACAAACGACATACTGCTTGGTCTGTTTGTATAGACCTGGCCACCAATAGCGAGCCTGCAATAAAGATATTGTAGCCCCCACACCAGCATGGGCAGAGGCAACTCCCTCATGCGCTGCTTTAATCAACTCTGGTCTTAGGTCTTTATTGGGAAATACTCGAACTCCCACGCCTGGTATTTTTGCTTCTTGTCACGGTTTTCACTGGGCTTACCGTCGAAGTTGATGAGGGTTGGGGAACGACCCCAGTTCTGGCAGGTTCTGCTCTGGCCGAGGTAGGGGCGACCCCTTCCGGTAGCCACGGTGCTGTTTGACAATAGCAAGCCACTACAGTCCGTGCCCTCCAGAAGGAGTCCCAGAGGAAAAACCCCAATAGGGTAAAAAACATCCAACAGGAACTCCCTGAAACAGAAGGAGGACACCAAGGCGTTAGAGCTGAAGATCCGAGGGTTCAGGAAGACTGGAGACGAAGACAGGTCAGGAAATACTGGATTCACAAGAAGAAACGAGCTGGAGCGTGACTACCACCAAAGGAGTGTTGCAACGCAATGAACAAGCAGCTGAATTCCCCTTATATACCCCTAGACAGGAAGTAGGAAACAGGAAGTAGAAACACCACCATCTTGGATTGGGAAAAAGAGTATAATAGTGAATAAAGCACATGCGTCCAAACAGAGAGAAACAATGCATGCTGGGAAGAGAGGAAGTGGGCAGCATGCTGGGAAAGGGAAAAGGCCGGCATAAAAACACCACCATGTGCAGGTATTCGGCTTTTGCCTGTAGATGCTGTTAAGTGGTGAAGCAGAAGTTTATGTAAAATAGCCTGAATGTAAAGCACACTAAATGCGCTATGCGTGGCAGGTCTGAAACCCACTCGGGGTCTCAAGTCCTGCCGCGTCTGCCCTTGCCGCAGGAACGAAAGAAGGGGGCGCGGCGAGTGCTGTGACCCCTGATCAGGCTCGCGGCTTCTCCCGTGGCCTGTCTGCAAGCCACGGCTTCTCCCGCGGCTAGCACACAGGCCGCGGTATTAAACAAATGCCGCACCGCAGCGACCTGAGCCTGCGGCCGCGGCTGCCGCGGGAGCCGCGGCGTGACAGTAGGTCCCCCCCCGAGGCCCCAGGTTTGTGAAGAAAGAGTTGAAAAAAGCGACGGACCAAAAGAGGGGCATGAACTGAAGGGGCATCCTCCCAGGAACACTCACTCATAGGGTATCCTTTCCAATGAATAAGATATTGGAAGCGCCCATGGAAAAACCGAGAGTCACAGATTTCCTGGACCTCGTACTCGGGCACATTATCAACCAACAGAGGGGTAGGACAGGAAAATTGTCTGTGAAAAGGATCAGGAAGGTAAGGTTTATGTTGCGAGACATTGAATACAGGGTGAATCTTCCAAGTCCGGGGCAGGCGAAGACGCACAGACACTGGGTTAATCTTTTTGAGAATCAGGAAGGGACCATAAAAACGGGGTTTGAATTTGTTCTGAGTGAGTCGAAGAGGTAGGAATCTAGAGAAGAGCCAAACTTTATCATGGACCTGATATTGAGGAGCCGCACAACGTCTCCTATCTGCTATCCTTTTCATGCAGGACTTAGTGGCCACAAGGTTGGAATGGATAACACGTTGGACACCCCGTAGTTGTCGAACATGGACATGGCAGGAAGATTGGAAGTATCTTTCAGGGGAGTTGGAAAGGCCTTGGGATGGAAACCGTAGGAGCCATAGAAAGGGGAGACCTTTGAGGCGCTGTGTATGGAGTTGTTATAGGAGAATTCTGCAAGCGGTAAATAGGTAGCCCAATTACTCTGCGTAGCATTGCAGAAGCTACGTAAATATTGTTTGAGGCCTTGATTGAGTCGTTCCGTCTGTCCGTTAGTTTGAGGATGGAACCCTGATGATAAGGCCACTTTGATTCCCAAGGTCTTACAGAATTGATTCCAGAATCGGGAGATGTTTTGAGGACCCCTATCCGATATAATGACCTGAGGTAATCCATGAAGTCGAAAGATTTCTTGTGTAAAGATTTGACCTAAATCTTTTGCCGTTGGCAACTTTCTTAAGGCCGTGAAGTGAGCCATTTTAGTAAAGGAGTCCACGGTTACCATTATTACGTGATTTCCCATGGAAGAGGGTAAGGAGCACATGAAATCTGTGGAGATGGTGTGCCATGGACCTGGGGGAACTGGTAGTGGGCGAAGTAACCCTGCTGGTTTAGTACGGGGTGTCTTGGCTTGAGCACATATAGGACAGGATGATACATATTCTTCCGTATCTGTCTTGAGAGTTGGCCACCAGAAGGAGCGAAGCAGAAGTTCTTGCGTAGCTTTCATTCCTCGATGACCTGCGATGGGGGAATCATGGCACATACGCAAGGCTTCAGTCTGTACTCGTTTAGTGGGTAAGAACAGGGCCTTATCATGATAGTAATACCCTTGCTCTACATGAAGTTGCGGCCGCAACTTATTCAATTCTGTGTCTTCTAGACGGTCATATTCGGACCTGACTTGGTCTAAAAAAGTCTGTACTAAACCAATGATTTTGTTATTGTCAAATAGGTTCTGAACAGGAGAATCACTGCACTCAGGGTAACGTCGGGACAAGGCATCCGCCAGGATGTTCTGAGAACCAGGGATGTATGTGATATAAAAGTCATATTGGCTAAAAAAGAAGGCCCATCGAGCCTGCCGGCTATTCTGACACTGAAAGTTTCTCAGGCACTGTAGATTTCTGTGGTCTGTCCGGGCTTCAAAGGGTTCTTTCGAGCCCATCAGAAAGTGTCTCCATTCTGTGCATGCGGTCTTTAAGGCGAGTAATTCACGTTCTAGCACGGAATAGTTTCGTTCTGAGTCGGATAGGACATGGGAAAGGTAGAATACCGGGTGCTCTAAATCATCATCGTCTTGTCTTTGCAGTAAGGCAGCCCCAATGGCTCTTTCGGATGCGTCTGCCACCACAATTAATTGTTTGCTGGTGTCTAGGTGTCGTAGAATAGGGGCTTGAATAAAGGCTTTCTTTAAGTCTTGAAAGGCTAACTCTGCATCTTGTGTCCAACAAAAGCCCTTTCTTAGATGGTCTTTTTTGAGGGTTTGAGTAATATAGCTGGTTCTCTGTGCAAAGTCTGCTATAAATTGTCGATAAAAATTGGCTAATCCCAAAAAACACTGAGTCTACTTGATGGAAGAAGGAGATGGCCAATTCAATATAGCTTGCACCTTGTCTGAATCCATGGCGACTCCGGTTTGGTTAATGCAATACCCCAAGTATTTTACTTCCGTCTGATCAAACTCGCACTTTTCCGGTTTGCAGAAGAGATGGTGTTGTCGGAGTCGCTCTAGAACTTGGCAAACATGCTTAGAGTGTTCCTTTGGGTGAACAGAAAAAATTAAAATATTGTAGAGATAAATCACTACTGTTTGTTGCAAAAGATCGGAAAAGATAGAATCCATGAACCTTTGAAAAATGGAAGGAGCATTGGTGAGTCCGAATGGCATTACTTGATATTCGTAGTGACCAAAAGGTGTTCTAAAAGCAGTCTTCCACTCATCACCTTCTTTAATTCTTAAAAGATGGTAGGCTCCTCTGAGATCCAGCTTGGTGAATCTTTTTGCCCCTCTGACTGCTTCTAGGATGTCCTTAATGAGGAGTAACGGGTACCGATCCTTAACAGTGATTCTGTTTAATCCTCTAAAATCAATACAGGGACGCAAATCTTTAGTCTTCTTAGGAACAAAGAAGAGAGGGGCCCCTGCAGGTGAAGAGGAGGGAACAATCAACCCGCTCTGTAGGTTCTCATCAAGGTATTCCTTAAGAATCTGCTTCTCAGGTTCTGTGAGAGAGTACATTCGCCCGAAAGGAACCACTGTATTTGGTTCTAAAGGAATGGCGCAATCGGATTCTCTATGGGGTGGCAGTTCAGGCTTTTCTGGCTTCTGGAATACGTCGGCATATTCCTGATATTGCCTGGGAACTCCCTGTAGGATGTTAATAGAGCATCCCACCTTAGGGGGTGCGATTAGAAGACCTTTTGGGGACCAATAATCTCCTGCTAGGTAGCAGTGGTGCTGGCAAAAGTGAGAGGATAAAGAAATAGTTCTTGTTTCCCAGTTGATGTAAGGGTTGTGTCGTGTGAGCCATGGAATTCCCAGGATCATGACGTGGTGTGGTGATGAAATTAAATCAAACAAAAGGTTTTCTTGGTGTTTCCCAAACTGTAGGCAGAAAGTAGGGGTGGTATATTGTACGGGTCCTGAGGCCAAGAGTGACCCATCCACTGTGTGTACTTGTTCTGGTACTTCCTTAGGTAGTTGTGCTATCTGTCGTTCTTTGGCCCATGCTTCATCTAAATAGATGCCACTGGCTCCGCAGTCTAATAAAGCCAGGGTTCTTTCTTCTCGGCCATCAGTCAAGTGAAGGATAACTGGTAAAAGAAAAAGAGCAGTTCCTTCCTCCCTGGAAGAACAAATGGAAGGTATTTCACGATATCCCGTCCTCACCCTTCTCACTGAGGACGGGAGTTGGCGTTTCCCAAAGGCTTGGTTGGACGAATGGGACAGGTGCGAATTAGGTGACCAGCTGCACCACAATATAGACAAAGTCCCTTTCTTCGTCTGTTTTCTCTTTCACTAGCTGATAAAGGTCCTCGAGCCGTATCGATTTGCATTGGCTCTTCGTCGGTGGCTCCCTTGGGTTCAGGACGAACTTCCTCGGTACGATGAGAGAAGTTTCGAGATGTCACTGAGTGTGATGGCAAACGACTCTTCCTTTTCTCCATTCTTCGTTCATTCAAGCGATATTCTATAGTCAGAGTCTGATCCATCAATCCTTTAAGGTTCTCTAACCTAGCAGAGTGCACCAGTTCGTCATTAATGTCCTCTCTGAGACCTCTGCCGAACAGTGTCACCAAGGTACGTTCCACCCAGGATGTTTCTGCTGCTAATTGTCTGAAGCGGGTGATGTATTGTAATACATCTTGATTCCCTTGTTGGATATCGCAAAGAGCTTCTTCTGCTGAAGCCTCGAGTCCAGGGCGCTCAAAGATCTGTTTAAAGGTAGTGACAAAGGTGGAATAATTAGACAGGCAGGGATCATTTCTTGTCACTAAAGGAGTGGCCCAAGCCAAGGCTGGCCCCGATAAGGCGCTAATCAAATACCCCGCCTTGGTCTTGTCTTCCACAAATTGCGAGGGGCGAAAGGCAAAGTAAACCGTCAAGGCATCCAGGAATTCTCTCAATTTGTTAGGCTCCCCGGAGAAACGAGGTGTAGTGGCAGATACTGAGGGGACATCAGTGGTCCTGGATGCAAAGGCTTGTCGATAGACGGTATTTTCCGTACGTAGCTGTTGGAGTTCTTGAGCCTGTTGTTGTATTGTCATGAGCAGGGTCTGGCTGGTGGGTTCTGTATTTGCCACTGGATTATCCATGGTTCTGGACTGCAACTGGATTTTTTGGCGTTGCAATCTGTCACGGTTTTCACTGGGCTTACCGTCGAAGTTGATGAGGGTTGGGGAACGACCCCGGTTCCGGCAGGTTCTGCTCTGGCCGAGGTAGGGGCGACCCCTTCCGGTAGCCACGGTGCTGTTTGACAATAGCAAGCCACTACAGTCCGTGCCCTCCAGAAGGAGTCCCAGAGGAAAAACCCCAATAGGGTAAAAAACCTCCAACAGGAACTCCCTGAAACAGAAGGAGGACACCAAGGCATTAGAGCTGAAGATCCGAGGGTACAGGAAGACTGGAGATGAAGACAGGTCAGGAAATACTGGATTCACAAGAAGAAACGAGCCGGAGCGTGACTACCACCAAAGGAGTGTTGCAACGCAATGAACAAGCAGCTGAATTCCCCTTATACACCCCTAGACAGGAAGTAGGAAACAGGAAGTAGAAACACCACCATCTTGGATTGGGAAAAAGAGTATAATAGTGAATAAAGCACATGCGTCCAAACAGAGAGAAACAATGCATGCTGGGAAGAGAGGAAGTGGGCAGCATGCTGGGAAAGGGAAAAGGCCGGCATAAAAACACCACCATGTGCAGGTATTCGGCTTTTGCCTGTAGATGCTGGTAAGTGGTGAAGCAGAAGTTTATGTAAAATAGCCTGAATGTAAAGTGCACTAAATGCGCTATGCGCGGCAGGTCTGAAACCCACTCGGGGTCTCAAGTCCTGCCGCGTCTGCCCTTGCGGCAGGAACGAAAGAAGGGGGCGCGGCGAGTGCCGCGACCCCTGATCAGGCTTGCGGCTTCTCCCGCGGCCTGTCTGCAAGCCGCGGCTTCTCCCACGGCTTGCACACAGGCCGCGGTATTAAACAAATGCCGCGCCGTGGCGACCTGAGCCTGCGGCCGCCACGGGAGCCGCGGCGTGACACTTCTGCGTCAAGGAAGCCTCCCATTCGGTAGGAATATTTACTGGGATATCCTTTAGGCAAAGGTGTGCCGTCAGCTGAGGCTTGCCCGGCAGCCAGTATTTCATCGTCCGGTTTCGTCCTAGTACGAGTTACTGCAACAACAGAAGCCATAGCTACTGCTGATTAGGCTGTCTCATCCGCCAATGTGTTTCCAGCAACGTGTATTCCAACGCGCAGGTGTCCAAGTGTGTGTACAACATGGACATTTGGTAGGGTTTCCTTCGGAACGGTTACTTTCCCCCACAGGAGTCTGTGTTTGATGGTGTTACCTTTAAAATCTCTGAACCCATTCTGGCACCAATAATGCAGATATTCATTGAAGGACTGGACACAATAGTACGAATCACAGACAATCAGTGTTAGCTGGTCAGGATCCGTATGTTCCAGTGCCATCACCGGAGCCTTTAGATTTGTTAGTTGTGCAGTGCAATCCCCTAGGGTTTGCGTAAAGGTATGTTGTGGATAGAATTTACTACCTTCCATATAGCGGCTTACGACTGCACAAGCAGCAGAGTATTGATGCTTCGTTCCTATAGCAGGTTGTGCTGAGCCATCAGAATAAATGACTCTTTGATATTGATCAATAGGCAATGTATTTGCCGGAACTGGGTATTCAAGTTCATACTGCAAAACTTCTTGAGTTTGTCACTTTGGGTAAAAAATATAGTCAACATCAGTGGCTGTCAGAGACGTTGCCCATTGGATCCAACGTGGATGTAATGCTTTAGCATTTGGAACGCTGGCTTTGGTAACAGCCTCAAGGGCTGGGATTCGAGATACGACAATAATGCGTTTCCCCTGGGCTAGTGGTCTTTCTTTAATGGCAGCCATCTGAACAGCAGTGAGACTTTTCTCAGTGGGAGCAAAACGTTGTTCTGCTGTTCAGTACAAATGTGATTTGTATGCAATTGGGACTGTCTCCCTTCATTGAATGTTGCATAGGCACCAGCAATTACTCTGATGACCAGATGTTTTTTATTGTCCCTTGTGTGTAGGTATTGTGCTGAAAGCATGTCTTGTTGCAATGCTCTGAGAATGCGTGTATGTTCGACTGTCCAAAGTTTACTGGAAAAGTCAGGAAGTATCAAGTCATATATGCGTGTTGCATAATCTGGAATGTATGTTCTGCCAAAATTTTAAAAACCCAATAGTAATTGAAGTTTTTAATGGTATTCAGAGGTTGTAACTGTGCGCATTTTTCTAAGAATTGTGGCACTAGGCTCTTTCCTTTACTTCATAATTCGTATCCCACAAACAGGACAATAAGGAAGACTATTTTTGTTTTTTTTAAGTTGAATTTATAGCCGAATTCGGCAAATCCTACAACAATGCTGGCTACCCATCTTAAATGTTGCAGTAATTTATCGTCCGTTAGGTAGATATAATCTACATAGGACAATGCTTCAGGATCAATGTTGTGCAATATTGAGGTTACATGAGCCGTGAACAGCCCTGGACTGTTCTTGTACCACTGTGGTAAACAACAGAATTTTTCTGGAAGCCTAGTGCACTGAAACTTGTTAAGTCTCTACTCTCAGGCACTATATTTTGGCAGGAGAATCTATTGGAAATATGCAATGTTGTTTTGTATTTTTTGCGCACTGTGTTAATCATAAGCACCGTGCTATGTGAGTTTTGTATAGCATATGTGCGTGTGTGACTATTTATGTGTCTGTAGTCTAGGACTATTCTGTATGAATAGTCCGGTTTAGCTACAGGGAATAGAGGATTATTCATTGGTGAGACACAGGGTTCGATTACACCCTGGTACTCTAGTTGTGTGAGGATTTCCTCAGTTTTAACTTGTAAGAAGTCATCAGTTGCTTTCACCTCCAGATGCTCTTGAAGATTCCGGCGAACTATTGTGACCTCTGCTGCGCTATGTAGCAGAGCTAGTGCCCACCTCTTGTTCTTCAGTAGAGCCCTCATCTTGAGTGGCATGACGAATCGCAACTGCTGCCACGTTTTTCTTTTTAATATGGGTTTTTTGTTGGGGAGGTTTCTCTTCTTTTTTAACAGAAACTTCTGTTGAGCGTTGTGATTCCTGTCTCGGTTTCACATACTCAGTTCTTCGGTCTAACCGCCCACCTCTCTCACTGCATTATTCCGGTGAGTGCTGAAAGGAAGAAGACTGGCGGGTATCAGCATATTGATATCTGTCAGGTGTTTTTATATTATCTCTATTTCTGAGATTATACCTATTCTGAGGGATCTCCGCATGCGGCGATTCTCCCCTTTCCTTTTTAGGTGTTTATTGTTTCTTATCCCAGCGTTTTTTAGAACCCTCAGTTGCTTGCTTGGTAGAATCTTTATTAGATTTACCATGAAGCTGTGGTTTTGTGGGTTTGCCGCACAGACTATCTCGACCAATACTAGAGTAGATCTCTGCGATAATCTTTGGCAACTCACGTTTGTGATCCTGTGGAGGAACGTCCGGGAGCCGCATACACACTGTTAGTGCTACTGCTTCCCCTTTAAGGTTACTTAATATACTTGAAGATACAGTGGCAAAATTGCCCATTAGTTGCATCCCCAAGTCTAGGTCCGGTGCATCGCCGTATTCATCTTGAATTAGTTTTAACACTTCTGGAAGATTGGCAATTGTCGGTGTACCGTGTGCGGTAGTATGGAGCGTGGCAAATACCGTGCCCCAAGTTTTGCAGTTATCTACTGTGGGAACCATCGCAAATGGAAAGCACATAGTTAATATTCTATGCTTATCCTGAGGTCCTGTATGGGGAAATACTGCTTCCAGTGCATTTATTTTTGAGCTAACAAAAACTGAATCTCTTCCCGTTTGGTGGGTCCTTACCCATAATCGAATGTACAGTCGCAGGATTAATGCCTGGCATTGCTGCATGTGGTTGCATGTGCTGGGCTGATATTTAATATTTGCATTACAATCTGCACTAATAGTCTGTATATTGCCAAAAGTTCAGCATATAAGCGATGAACCTCAGCTACCGTCAAGGTTGCTGCATCAGGGTGTGGTGTATATGTGGCCAATAAAGGCCAGGTAGGACCATCATTACTTAGAAGACCTAACCTAACATGTAGGACTGTATGTGGTAGGGTGCCATCAAACCAATTATTATGGTCTTGATAAGACAGAGGTATCTCTAAATATGCATAAGCTCTATACTGTGCAGGTATGTTTGCAGGTGTATAGTGGTGAAATGTATTTGTGTTCCCACCAACTGCTGGAAATGTGACCCAGGAATAGAAAATGTATGTTATGTATGCTGCATGAGCTTCAACAACAAATGTAACTGGACCCTCCTGGACCATAGGGCCATGTGGCAATAAATGTGCCGTAAGGGGTGGTCGCATATTAACTGCAATTGCTACCCATGCGGGTTTGCCATGGTAAATGGTAAATTGTGTTCAGAGATAAGCACACCAAATAGGGATTATCCTTTTAGGATTCAAGCTTGAACAACCTACAACATTAGTTAGGTACTCCCTACTTAGCGGAGGAGCACAAATCCTCAATACCACAGACGTCTGGACGTAGGACTGAGGTGTCTTTGCATGACTGCTAGAACCTGTGCCCCACTTCTCTGGTGTGCCTTCTATCAATGTCCCTTAGTTGTTGGTTTCCTGGTTGCGGACAGTAGCTGGGAGTCTGGTCCTCTCTTGGAAGATCTCACATACCTCACCCCATGTATGATCGTCCCTCCCCTGGTCCTCAAGTAGGCGCGATAGCCATCTGCATTTGTGCCTTTTCCCTGGCAAAGGAATCACCTGCATAGGGACAGAAGGTCAAAGAGACCTGGTGCAATCAGAGTTACTTCTCACAAGAGTAGCAACAGACTATTCTGCATGGAATGTGGATGAACAGTGGAGCACCCTTCTGCTAAAAGATAAGTAATTCTAAAGAACTATCGAGTTTATTGTAAAGGGACTTTTTGTGTCTTTTCTTCTCAGGTTCATCCTTTGTCCTCAAAGGATAACACAAACCTACAGTTTATCTTTACCAGATATGCCATATGTGATGACATGTGTTGTGCCTTCCTGGTGAGGCATGAGCACTTTGACTCAGTGAAGTTAGAGTTTTCTAAGAAGCTGGGATCTCATGCGCGGATAATGCAATTATTAATCCTTGGGATGAGCTCAGGAGGTCTCTGCTCCAGGTGGTGCATTTACAACCTATACCATAAATAGAATATAGGGGGTAATACATAGCGTTGCATGGTCCTGTACGCTCATGTACCCTGTTAGTTCACAGACAGGAGCTCTGTTGGGGGCTTGGACTCAGATGCTGACCAGCACATAGGTTGGGTGCTGTTTCCCGAGGGGACCGAAGTCTCAACTGGAGACTCTGGGAGGTCGGCTAACAGGGTCCTCTAAACCTTTTTTTGCCCATCACTGACAAACCAGTAGGAGGCACTGGACATTTTTGTACTGCCAGTGTATCTGGAGGTGGGGTCGCTGGTGCTTCTTGCACAACATCTTGCTTAATCTGAGTGGGGATTAGTAGGTCAGAGATGGGATGTGGAGTTGGTTTATGGTAACTCTTCAGTAGTTACTCATGTTGTTCTATGAGCAACAGGTAATTGGGCCTGTTGTGTTTTTTGCTTGGGAATATCGATCGTGTAGCATTATTTGGTGTATTCCTGTGCTTTCCTTGTGCACTTTTGGCTGCCTAGCACCAACGAAGACACCCTTGTATCTTGGTGCAAGAGTGTCTGCGTTGTAGGCAGGATTGCTTTTGTGCAGGAAGAGCCACCTTCCTGCACAAAAGCAATCCTCAGAAGCACTTTCCTCTATGTGTGCGGCGGAATGCAGCACACGTAGAAAGACGGAAGAAACGAGGAGAAATAAAGATATTTCTCCTTGTTACGCCTCCCCTAGGGAGGGGTACATTTTGACGCATTCCCAGGTCTACCGGTAAGGGTAAATCTGTAAACGTGCTGGGTGGATGCGGGGAAACGCCCATGCTCTACCCATGGAACACCTTCCCAGGGCAGAGTAATGCAACGCAGCATTTTGCGCTGCCTTGCTTTACTCCAGATTTATCAAGCCTTCCAGGGCCACGCAAGGCTTGATAAATCTCACCTTAGTGTTACGTCGGCCTTTCACCCCCCTTGCGTGGCATTAAGTGCAACATAACACTTGGATAATTCTGGCCTTGGGATAGTGAAGCAGAGAGTGTTGCTCATTCTGCAGGGTGTCGCTCAAGAGCCATAACTTGGACACCTGCTCCTGGTAGGTTCTATAGAGTTAGGCTGCTGCTGGACACTTACAGGACTTCATTGATGCAGGCCACATACTCAGAGAGCCTCTGATCTCCACCCCCCAACCTCAGTTTGCCATTTATCATAGGAGTCCTCCTTCGCTTGAATCAGGGCCCCCGAACTGACCCCAAGTGTGGAGAGAACATCAGATTAAGTGACTTCTGGTTCTGAGGTGCTCTGAGCTGTGGTTGCTTTTGCAGCATTGCCACTCAAAGATGTGATTTCTTGCTCCTTTCAATTACTTTTCATTTGGCATGCTCTTTAGAACTAGAAGTGGGACCGCTTTTTGTCATTTGTGATGGGTTTTGCCAGGAAAGGCCATTTCCGCCTAATTTTCTTCTGACTGGTAATAAACCATGGATATCCGGAACAGAAATCATTTTAAAATATCTACCATGGGCTGGGAGAAACCTCCCAGCGTGTCAGGGACATTTCACATCAGTGAGGGGCATGGTGGACCCGACACCACCATTTTTGTCCGTAGTGTGGCTCCTGCCATGTGAGCTTGATTCATTAGGGGAGATAATGCCGTCCACCACTCCGGACAACTTCATATTTGGCACCTGTGAAGCTAATATGCTCGTAAGGTAGATCAGTGGGTTGTGCACTTACTGTAACCTTTAGGTTAAGGTTCAAGGCCCAGCAGTGGTGGCACAGCTTTCTAAATAGGCCTTAAAATGAGCACCTGGGACTGATGCTTCCGTAAGGCGAGGTAAGACATCAGTCTTAGGCAGTGCTTAATTTGTAAATAAAAACGTGCAGGTGCCCAAAGCCCTCCTCTTAAACATGCGGTTTCTGCAATTAAATGTGCGAACACGGAATACTGAGGCAGCGTAATCCTGAAGCCATCTCGGGCGTCTTTAATAATCCTTTTACAGCCACTCCATGACCCTTTAGCTCACTCTTGCAGCTTTCTGCTTTCTCCCTTTGTGAAGCTTTTTCGTGTTTCTCTTCCTCCGTCTTTCCCACATGCGTCTTTTTCTCTCAGCAAATGCTTGAGGCAGAAAAATAAGTGCTGGCCTTCAAAAATAAGTGCCGGTGCTCAGCACCGGAAACAACAAGCACAAATTAAGCACTGGTCTTAGGACGTCACTTGGAGTTGGTACCAAATTATTGTAAATGGCCTAGGAAATTGTTTTTTAGGAGTTACGGAAAACATCCTAGTTGGCAAATCTCTGGTTTGCCTGGAGTGATGAAAAGCCTTTTCCAGTGGGCACCATTGAGCTACATAACGATAAGACATATTACTAAAGTTTCATGATGCACTTCCGTTTTGCTGACGTATTACTCCGCTAAATTCATATTTAAAATCGACAACTAATGTTAGTTGGACGAAAGTATTTTTCCTGCTATGCGTGATGGTCATTTGCATGCAGTTACTAGGTGTTTAGCCCCCGATGTACATACAGACAAATCACAAACAGTGGGTGCAAATTGTGCACTGACATTTTGTGACCTGTTTGTAATTTTACAATGCACCCTATCTACTAATATGTCGCATCACAAAATGCCCATTTGCGGGAAGTCAAAGAATGACCTGCCTCATGAATATTAATTAGCCAGGTGTCTATTTGTCACCACATGTAATTGGCTCCCAATGCAGGGATGCAGGGTTGCCAGGAAACTGCAGACCCCCATCCCTGTGCAACATTATTTTTAAAGCAGATTGAGTATATTAAAGGTGCATGTGTTGTTTAAAGAAATAAAATATTTCCCTTTGGATAACATCAGTGACACAGCAGTGCCCCCCTGGACTGTTCCCAACTCCTACTGAGGCTGCACAACACAATTCTCAAAGGAGACTATGTAGGACAGGGACATCTTCCCCTTTTCAAATGAGTCACCAGGTCCTATGAGATGCCAGTAACTTCACAAAGGTTTGTGACCATTGATATATGGCGAATCTCAAATTCATGCCCCATCCTCATAGTGGCTCGGCATGAGTCACAAAACTATTTTTGTGACTTGTAAAAGCTTCTCCCAATTGTAGTTGGCTTTTAGTAAATTGTAAAAAAAAACATGTTGCCATCGTAAACCCTGAGAAGATGGTTTTGTTCGGCATTGTCTCAGGCACTTTGACACAATTACCTGTGTATGTATAGCTCACACTCAAAGAGCTGAGCAGAAACTGTTTCCGCTGCCTCTGTCAATAGGGTGTGGATGTAAACAAGATAATGCTGTAAGGGGGTTATTGGTGCGTAAACAGTTCAGTGTTAATCACCGTGAGCTGAGCCACTTTCATCCGCCTTCTTAATGCTCAGGCCTCCCTAAGTAGAGATTACACCTAAACCCTGAGGTTCATCTCGGAGGACATGTCAAATTCTAAGCCTTCTGGGAAACTGGGCTGACGGCGCCGTCTTGCAGTTTACCATTGGGGATCTAGGTTAGTATTTCACTTTTAGGACCAGATTTACAAGGCCCTTGCGCCCCTTAGTGCCACATTTGCGGCAAAAGTTTTGCCGCAAATGTGACGCTAACGGGCCAATACCGTAGGGCCATATTTACAAGGTGGAGCAAACTATGTTTGCGCCACCTTGTAAACTCTTTGTGCCACATCATGCATAATATATGCATGATATATGCAAGGGGGGCGTTCCCTCGTTAGAGGGTCACTAAACAGGGCACAATGGAATCTACAAGATTCCATTGCATCATTTCTAGCGTCATTTTTGAAGCCTGCTTGAAGCAGGCATTTAAATGAGGCTTCCATTGATGTCAATGTGCCTCTTAACACTGTACTGGATTAGCGTCATTTTTTTTTTACGCTAATCCAGTGTAACGTTACAATAGTGTAAAAAAAATGACGCTATTGCCCCTAATGTACGCCATTGTGTGCCGTATTGTTAATATGGCGCTATCATGGTGGGGTTAGGGGCCGCAAGGGGGCTGCAAGTAAAGCGATGCATCACTAGTGATGCGCCACTTTCTTGTAAATATGGCCCTTAGTTTGAAAAATGTTTTAACGGTAACAAACCCTCAGATTCAGGAAATCTAAAACATTTTTTGAAATGTACTAAACACAACCATCAATAAATGAGTTTAGGAAAAAGTAAGGAATTGGTATTTGGAAGAGGCATCCTTTCCAGATGCAGATTTCTTATGGTATGTATTATTATTTTTTTGCAACTGAAATCTGGTAGCAAAACATGAATATTTTGCCACCAACTCAAAGGAGGTGGTAACCCCATTATCAGCGGGAAGGGGTCCCCAAGGAACCCCAGCCCCTTTATAAATGTTGAAAAAATGTTTTTTATGAGTAGGCAGTGGTCTATAGGTTTGTGTAACTTTTATTTTTTAAATGCTGTTTTTTGAAAAATAATGTTTTATTTAAAAGCAAGCACAGACATGGAGGTCTGCTGACCGCAGCAGGCCACCATCCCTGTGATTGTGTTTGTGGCCAATTATAATGGTGCAACCTAACTCACTAAATTTGATGAGGTATGTCCAATGGTGAACCACTACAATTCTATGTTTTGTGAACTGACCGACTAGTAGATAGGTTGATTCACAAAATCAAACATGATTCGGTAAAAACCTGTGCGTAAGTTGTGACTACTTTTAATAAATCAATTCTTTGTAAATGACGCCCAATGGTTTGCCCTTTATTTGAAGTTCATGACTGTCTGTATGAAGCAAACATATAGGGATCGATTCAGAAAGACAGTCATAATTTTGCACCTATAGGTTTACTGCCTCTCTTGGGTAGAGATTTATGAGTATTAGAAACTCAAAAAGTTCACTAAAAGCACTCATGGAAACCTGTGAAAATCTTTGGTTTCTATTAGTAGCCCTGGAAAAGATTTGTGGAATCTGAAACGCTACTGTGCCACAGTTTTCTGCATGTGTAATTGTTCATAGCGTAATAATTGCTCATGGGGAAATGCAATCACATTTGTACAGCTGAATTTGTTTCCACAGTAAACATATTTTTGTTGGTGGAGAACCTGTTTCCCTTTCAACAACACAAGTTGTGGGAGTTGTAATCTTTTCATTCTCACCTTGAATTGGAACAACGTTTTTGAATAGCTTTGTTCCCATACTTTCTAGGGTAATTCCCAGCCTGCAACACCCACATCACGACTCCGGGGTAGGATTTACCAATGTGTATGTGGTAATATTACATTTCAATGTAATGTGGTAATATAACAATTTGTTAATGGATTTGCCTTTTGAGAAATCCTTGGGCTTGTAAATAAAGCCATTGGTATGTGAAAGTTGCAGTCACATGAGTAAATACTGTTGTGATTTAAATCCATAGCTGGACCTCATACTCACACTTGTGGTAATCATACTAGTCGTAGCCAACGCATTTCGTCCATACGGACTTCTCCGGGGCTTTGCACCCTGATAGTCTGCACCTGTTGCAGCTGAGTTTTCTTCAGCCAGTCTAGTTGCTATGATGCCGGCTGAGTGGGCTGAGTCCCCTGAAGATCTTCAAAGACCCTTGAGGGTGCCACATTGCAGAACCCTTCCACCACTACTGGAGGATAATATGCTTACTACAAACTTGAAGAACATATTTATGGACAATGATTGTCATGAATAAATAAATACTTTTTTCATGAAGAATTGAGTGGTGGAAAATTACAATATATGGCATCCCACAAGGAAGTGTGATACAAAAAATCATCTACTATAACATTGAATACATATGTGTGGGAGTCTCATGACAATACATGTGACGTATGTTCACTTCCACTGGTTCTTCTATCAACCTACTTGAACTTTAATACATTCAAAATGTTTTGCAGTTGTGCCATGGCACTATCATACTATGGCTACCCACAATATGTCAGGAATTATCACCACTAAGAGATGGTCAGCATTGTGCCCTTTAGCATAACAAGGGTGTCATGAGTCCTAATGGAGTAAGAAAAATGGGTCCACTTCCCCCGGACTCGTCTGTGAAAGGCTTTCATAATTGGGGTAAAAAGGGTCCATCACACCTTATTCCACTAATAGCTATGGCCATGATTATGCTAGGATGAAAACTACCATGCCATGAGTGCCCACGTGATGTCATGAATTACCACCATAATGCTGTGGGCAACATTATAGCAGGTGGGGGTCACAATTGTCAAGTAACCACAAATAAGTGTGATGGCCGGCGGTATGAGGCCAATTTTGGTCTATACCAAGAGTAAATCCTGAATATTCCAATTCGGGCTCTAAGGAATAATTATCCTAATCCAAAAAGTGCCAATTAGATTGAATGAGGAGACCTCACCCACTACTTGTGGTGTGCGTCATCATTGGCAACCTCCTAGCACCTTGGTAAGATGGTACTACCAGGGCAGATTCAACCTCAAATAAGAGGGAGTTCTGGACAACAGGGGATCCAGAAACACTAATAATATCTAAAGGTAAACCCAGAATAACACCTTTATTAGGGGGTACCTTAGGTACGCCTAAAAACAAGAGGATGATGTGCAGTTGCAATGACCCACCGTTCATCATAAACTAACATGTTTCTACCCTTAAGCTTGCCAATACTGGTCATGGGTATTCATCAGGAGCAATGGGGATCCCTATCTCTATTTCTCATGCTAAGTCAGGGACTGTGATGAATATAGGTGTCAACGTGAGTCCTACCTTGACACCCTACGTTCCCTTTCTCTAGGGAACTAGAGCTGCATGGTCTCTTGACAAATGTGTGAGTACAGGGATACCATCTCCACCTAGACATGGACAAACTCACAGGCACACATGCACAGAGAAGCTCACTCACACATTCATGGTCACGACAAACATACACAGCATTCAAGAAATGTTTTATACGTATCGTCAGCTGATGCCCTGACTCGTGCTTATTTCACAGGTCCTGCTCTCGAATACCTTTCTTTTTCTGCTCAAGGCCAGGCTACTGCTGCTATGAGTCAGCTCAGCGCCCCTAGGAGAAGGAGGAGCCAATTGAGTGCTTCATTCATATAGGAGCGGCAAATTGAAGTGCCTTGCGAAACCGGGTGGTGATGTGAGAGCATGGATGAGAGTGCATCGGGTACCCAGAGTGAAGGAGCAGAAGGGACCAACAGGTGTGTTGTGGGTGACTCATGTGCCGAGGGGGTTTGTGGGATGCAGGGGGCTTTGAATAGTGTGCCTAAACTGGTCGTAGAAGGGGGATTAAGGGTGTCAACTGCAGTGCTTGGACAGTTAGAGACTGATTGTAGTGCATTTCGGTGGACAGGTGTAATTTGATGGATGGCAAGGGGGCAAACTTGGATTCATCACTGGATGCTGGGGGTGCTGGCAATTTGGGATATTGAGGGTAGAAAAAGTATAGGACGTGTGGATCGTAGATGTTCTTGGGGAGGTGGGACGTTTCTCCAGACAATAGGAGAATCTCCAGGTCTGCCAACAAACTACCTATTGGAAAAAAGGATTCTTTTTTTTTCTTTTTCTCATTATTTAAGTCTGGCCTAGCAGACAGCATGAGTACAGTTGTCTTGGAGCCCATCTTTTACTCACTATTGGCTGGATTTACTGTCACTCTCATTTCCATGCTTTTCATTTGTTTGCGTGTATGGGCTTTCCTTTTCCTTTCTTGTGGTTGTCCTTTCCTGGAGCATGTAAATAAGCATTGTGTCCTTCCACTGCTTGTTTTTGAAGCACTACTTTTTTTCTTTTGGGTTAAACATTCCATGAGAGTGCATGTTTTTTGCAGCTGCCTTGTTTGTGTACTTCACTTCCCTGTCTGCATTTCGCATTGCTCTCTATTGCTCATGTGCTTCTCCTCCACCCTCTCATTGTTTTGGTCTCCCTCATGTAATTTTCCCCCGCGTTGCTTTCTCTCCTGTGTGCTTCTCTGAGCCCGCTGGAAGGTGCTTTCTCTCGCCTGTTGCCTGTTCTCCTCACCTCTCCTTCGGGGTTGCTTCTGTCCCGCCACCGTCCGTGCTGCTTCTGCCCCTCCGCCCTTCATGTTGCTTCCCTCACCCACTCACTCTGCATAGTTTCCCACACCCATGCCCTGTGTGACGTTTTCCTATCTGCATCCTTTGTGATGGTTCCCCCGCCCACGCCCTTCGTGTTGCTTGACCTACCAGCACACTAAAAACAACTGCTTTCACACTATTTATTTTTTATTTTTGGATTCAAGTTGGTAATTTAAAAACAATTGATTACTTTTTTTGTAGGTTTGCGCATGCATGGTGCGCAACCTGCTAAATGGTGCAGCCACCATTCCATAGCACCTTCCTTTTTATTTTGTTTAGCCATGCCTCACTGCACTGAGGATGCTGTACAGCATACCTAAAAACCATTGGCACACCCATTAGGTCCCAAAGGCGAGAAGTTATTATGGAAGTTATTTTGCTACATCCGCACAGAATCAGGTACCTTGTTTTCCATGACATTTATCATTTCTTGAATCTGCAACATAGCATGCCGTACTTGAGGCGAAACCTAAAAATGAGAAAACAAGAGGCAAATTCAACTCGGCCTTTTTCGCTGGAAATCCATTGGAAAAAAAGTTAATACATGGAGATCCAAGAAAAAAATATGGTGCACTTGAAAACTACTTGGAAATAACATTTATAAGACAGAAAATTCAATTTTCCTGGGAGCCCCTCTTGTCAGCTGCAAGAGTAATTGAGAAATGGTGCATCACAGTCCACCAGTACAACTTGACATGTTTCCACTCTTTGGAAACAAAGTTCTATTTTAATATTTTAACACTTCTTAAATATATAGATTCACATTTGTTATTATTTACCCTTTAAAAATAACTTTGTAAATGAATCTCAAATAATTATTAATAACCTACCTGTCTTTTGCCACTATTAAATGTGCGGCCTGTTTCGTAAAAGACAAAACAACTTGTCCTCTTTCAGAATTTGGCCTTGGTCTTGGCAAAATGTTGTTTAGCCATGGCATGGAAATCCAACATGGCACTCACATTGGCAAAAAGCTGTGGTAAAGTGGGTTAGCCTTGATCTCTGGGGAATTTACTTGGAGAAGCTATAACACAAGTGGGGTGCACGCCCCCCCATGAAAGGGAAAAGCATCATCAAGGGTGAACAGTGCACGCCCCCATGAATGGTAAAATCATCATCAAGGGTAACAGTGGATTTGAATGTTGGGGATAGCGGTGGAACTCTGAGGACAAGGGGGTAGCGGAACCTGTAGAAGGGAGCCCGAGTATTGCAAAATTAAACATGGGAAATGTGGAGGTAACGCTGGGTGGGGGACCGGGTGGAGGGCATAGTAGTTGGTTCCCAGTGGGTGAACTGCGAGGAGGGAGGCATCAACGCATGCACTGTTGTTATTATTGTTGTTTATCTAGTGGAGGCATCAACTATTGGGTTGGTTAGGGAAGTCGCAGTCCTCAATATCCGTGACCCGCTTGAGGTATCCTTAGTGCATGGAGTGTTGGCACAGGGTCATTGTGAACCCTTCCCACACTGGAAGTTTAACTGCCGAAATGTGTGTACAGCAATGTGACACCCAATTGAAAATGCTAATAAAGATACTTAAAAAACTAATCAAATCAAAACTTTATTAAATATTTTAATAATTAAAATATGGTGTTTTATTCATAAAAGTTCTTCATAAATGAAATTTAAAAAGAATCCTACTTTCTCTCCACTCATATGCATCGCCTCCTCAGTGTGGGTGTATGCAAGTATACTCTTAAATGGCTTGGATCCTTCCTTCCAGATTTTAAGTGGTAGTCTTTCCAGCCTACCATTTTAATGCCATTCCTATTGCCTGTGGTGTTCCTCAGAATTCATCTTTCAACCCCACTGTATGCAATGTATGCGTTTCACCCTTAGCTTCTCTTGTACATTCAGCTGGGCTCCACATTATATCATATGCTGATGACCAGTGGTGTCTGCCTCAAATCTCAAGGGGGCGTGTGGCAGAATAATAAAATATATATTTTTTAAACGTACCTATCTGTTGCTGCCACCAGACACATCGCTCCTCTCCCGATGGCGGTGCTGTCCCAGCAGTCCCTCAGACAGTGCACTGGAGTCTGTGCTGTTTCTCCAACCCAGCTGTGCAACACAGCCAGGTTGGAAAAACCTAAGTGCGCATGTCAGTTTGGCCGGCCGTCTTGATATGCGCACTTTCAAGTGCACTCACTCCACTCCTCATCCCCCTTCCCATGGCCAAGCAGCTGGAAAATAAAACTATAATTAAATATTTTTTATTTTTCAGCTGCTGGCTCTGAGCCAGTGAGGCGATGCTTCTTCACCATTGTGGAGGAGCCACCCCTGCTGATGACACCCGAATTGTCTTATCCATTTCTAATAGTCAGATCCAAGCCCTGTCTAATTTTGGCCTCTGCAGGAACACAGTGGTCATAAAGGAGCAGGGAAACTGTCTTAACAGCAATAAGACAAAGGTACTGTTCTTTGGTCAACAGTCCATCACCTTGTCTCTGGCCCTGTGGCCTCAAGAATTGGAACCAATACACACTCCTGTCAACTCAGCAAACATCCTTTGCTTCGTGTTCCACAGTAGTCTCTCCTTCTTGGATCACGTCAACTATGTGTCCGTAATTTGCTTCTCCATCCTCTGTTTGCTCAGGAAAATTATTCCTGGCTTGCCAGTTTCTGCCAGGAAAAAAGGTATTGAACTTCTTGGTCACTTCATGGTTGGATTATCGAAACTCGTATTATCTCTGTCTCTTATTTTGTTAGTCCTCATCTTTGGATAATTCAAAACTCAGAAGCCTATTTAAACTTAAATCTGTCACCAATTTCATGTTGCAGTGAAACAAAGGTTCTTACACAGGACTCCCTTCAAGAAGTGCATGGTATTTAAAGCACCATGTCTGCTGTCCACTTATCTTAGATCCAAATTCAGGCCTTATCACTCTACTTGGACCCTATGTTCTTCTGATTCCAAGCTTTTAATAGTACCCACCATCAGGAAATCACAAACGCAGGCCAATTCGTTTCCCATTAAGGTCCTAAGTTCCGGAACATTCTACAGTCAAATTTCAAAGTATCACTAACTGCTTTCTGTTTTGGGAAACAGTTAAAAGGTGTGCCTCATAAGGCTGTCCTAGTTCTCCTTAGGTCTGGTATCACCCTCCCTACTCTAGTGCCAGGACATCCTTTCGGGTATTTGCTGCGCTTTGCGAGGCAAAGGGCATAGGGTTTGATTTTGAGTGTGGCGGATGGAATATGGGCACTCGCCATGGAGGAGTACTTTACTCCCGCATGTGGGGGTACTCTACCTGCCAAATTTAGAGATGCCCAGAACCCAGCGGACATCCCTTGCAGTTCTGAGAACCGCTATTACAGCTGTCCCTATAAAGGCATGGAAAATTTGACGGATGGCTCTGACATATATAACTCTCAATTTTTTTAAATTTAAAAATCAAAATTGGAATTTTGTTTTTGAAAATAAAATAACAATGACTGGCTCGCCATGGTAGCGTTCTCCCATGGCATGGTAGTCATGTAAAGTGTGACACTTTCACAGACTGCCACATTTTGTTATGTGGAAGCAAAACCTGTCCATCTGTTTGCCTACTCTAAATAGGTCCAGACGATCACATGGCCAAACCTCTGACAGCCCTTATTCCATCAGGCCGTCGAACGGATATGTAGGGAGCGGAGACCAAGTACTGTCCACTGTCTACATACCAAAGTTCCCACTGTCTCTAAGTGAGGTGGGCAGAACTTTGCTTTAGCAGAGAGGATACTTCATTGCCTTTACAACAGAATACACCTCCACCAGTCTAAATGAGGCTCATAAATATAAATTCTAGAATATTATTATTTAATGAATACTTTCTAAATGTATTTAGGAGTTATTTGTTAAATTAATTTAAAAAATAAAGTTTAAAAGTTTAATAATGTTTAAAAATACGTTAATTATTCAGAATTTTAAATTATTTATTTTTTCAGGTAATCAAACTTTTTAACACTAACAAATATTGTATATGTGAAGGTCAATTTAAGTAATTTAACATTATTCCTGCAACGTGCAGTTTGTGAATAGGCTCTTTCTTTTCCTAAATACCACAGGGCTTTGCATGATTGGACTTGTAAACCCAATACTTTTGATGGAAAGGACAAAACTGCAAGCCCCAACTTGTAAAGAACTATTGAAATAAAATCCACAACTACATAAAAAAGGTCCTCAAGGGGTGCACCAGTAGACAGCTCAAACTTTGAATGGCTGAATGGCTGATTTACAGTGAAAGTTCTTGGACCACAGTTTCTTTTCAGAGTGTGCACATAGGTGTCCATTGCTGCCTGACGGTATCTCTCAGAGTGTAAAACAATGAGGCAAATACCCTCTAACACTTATGACCAGGGTAATAAATGTAGTTGAATCCAAAGTCAGTGCAAGGGGGAAGTAACCTAGACTTCCACGGAATATAACAGATTTAAAGAATTTTCTGTCTGGATTAATATGATCTAAGTTATAAATGAAGTAATAAATTATTTTGTATTACATTTATGGTACACTGAAAATTCTTTAAGTCTGTTATATTCCGTGGAAGTCTAGGTTACTTCCCCCTTGCACTGACCTTGAATTCGACGGTATCTCGCAGAGGTCATGGACCACAACTTTTATTAGGAATTATTGTGCACCAACTGTTCGGCGCTAAGTAGATGTGTTATGTATTGTTATTGTGATATGTGTAGTGCACATTTTACCTTTTGCTTGTAATAGAAGCTGAAATTCAGGTGCCCCCTCGTTCAGGTTAGCGTATTTTTATACCCTAAGTTTCAAACTTTTCAAACGGTATTTCGATCTTAAATGATGCATTTTATGTTTTATCGCATTCCCTATATTTCCGTTGAATATCTCTACTTTTAAAAGCACCCCACAATCATTGGTGATTTTTACGTGCTCCCGTGGCAGATTAATTTGACGAAGTCAGGGATAATTATCTGACAAAAACAATGTATATATGAAAAAAAACATTCCGGACAGAAACATTATGGTGGGACAAAAATAGCGATATTAATATTAACATCACCTTTAAATGGAGCACACTACATTTTTGTTGCTTCTAAATTGTCAGTAAAAGGAGCTCCCAAATCCCACTTTAATGGTGCTCAGTTGGTTAACATTGGAAGGATGAAAGCCTGAGTTGGCTCTAGCGTGTCCGTGGACTGTATTACAGATAGTGGCCCGGGGAGTGCAATGTGTTACAGAAGGAGCTGCAGACTCTTGTGTGGCCCCTTCTGTAATGCTGGTAGGCTGGAACACACGTACCACCAGCGCTATCTCGAGAGGGTGTTCCCTCATTTGCATGAGAGCGTGGCCCAATGTAAATGAGGGACTCACTTTGCGCCTGTGCTGTACTATGGACACATGGCAGAGCCAAACATGCCCTTAGGAGGCACACTGACAGTGCGTCACAAAATGGATGCTCATCGTCGATAGTGGAGTCCTCTGGAAGGGGAAAAGAGGGGGACTCCCCAGACATCCCCTTACAGGCTTGTGTAGTCACTCAATGCACCCACCTGCAGGGAGATCTGTAACCCCCGCTTTAAAGTTGCCGCCTGCACAGTGAAACAGGAAGTGGTTTTACAACAGCGGCTCCATATTTCACTGAAGCATAAGTTTGCAGCTGCCGTGACAGCAGAGCATTCATGATATCGGGGCGCACTGTCCCTGTTTGCACCCGGTGCAACTGTTTAAAGCTGTGCTGTGGCGCCACCTAGGAATGCGCACCATATTCGTAATATGGGCCCAGATGTCACCACCAATAGGAGAGGAAACACCTCTCGGAATACTGTGCATTGGAAAAATCGAAAAAGCTTCACAAAGGGAGAAAGCAGAAACCTGCTAGAGTGAGCTGAAGGGGCAGGAAGTGGCTTTAAATGGATTGAAGAGGCCCGAGATGGCTTCAGGATTCCGCTGCCTCAATATTCTGTGCTCGCACATTTAAATGCAGCAGCTGTGTGTTTAAGAGGAGAGCTTTGGGCACCTGCACGTTTTTATTTACAAATTAAGCACTGGTTACAACACTATGAAAAATGGTGCACAGCCAGAAGGTATGTTGGCAAAGTGGGTCCAAAAGGGTACAAGCTTCAACCATGTCGTGCATTAAACAGATTGGGTTTTGAGATGACCAAGGGTGGAAGATACAAAATAAAGGATGCTTGTCTGAGTATAGTGGTGTCTCCTACAAGTGAGAGTGAAAATGTTGGCTTCTGCCAGGACAGAGCCGGTAAGGTTATAGACATTCTAAAACTACAGTATGCTAGAACTGTAAGGCACTTCACAACACAGGATCACTGATAGACTATCGGAAAAACAAATATCATGTTGACAGAATATTGTGTCAAAAATATAGAGGAACAAAATATCGAGAAGATAAGTGCAAATAGGTAAGTATAGATGTACTATTGTTAACTCCACATCTACGTGCCTTGAAAATATATATATCGTCAAGGTACATATATGTGGAGTTGTATATATAGTAAAACTTTGCTTACCTATAGAAACTTCCCTTCAAGATATTTTGCCCACAATATTCTTGACACAATATTTTATCCACACAATATTTTTGCTCCAGTATTTTGTTTGCACGCCGCAAACACATATGTAAAATTAGGTTTATGAATGGGAGTATACAATACTTGTGTTCTGTGTCCTGCCTCATCAACGAGCCACGGTTTTCCAATGTCAGAGTGTTGGCTGGTTGACTTGACTTTCTTTGCTTTGCTATCATTCAGATACCTTCATCCCATTTTCCAACTCCTCATGGTCTCTTATCTTCTTCTCTTCAAAGCTTCCTTGTGGTTAGGCCTTGTGGCCACAGAGGAACCCACGACGGAGGGCCTCACATCGACGTCTCTGATGGAGCTGACGATGATACCTCACCTTGAGTCATTGGAGTCTGTTGAGCCTGGTCCACTGGAGGCCCGGGAAGCCAGCCTTCTGACCAGCCTTCTCCAGGCTGGCCAAGGCTCGGGTTCATCCAGTCAGGAGAATGAAGAGTCCACGATATTGCAGTCACCGCAGTATTTCTTGGAAGACGAAGCAGATGCCAACGAGACCAGCTTGGACCTCGGTCCGCCGACTGGTAAACTCTATCTTTCCACTCTTTTTTCTTGTCCTTTGAAAATAAAGTTTCTTGCTTTTGTACTTAAATATCTACTGTTCACAGTTTTGTTCATTTATGGCACATTTTTTGCGATCCATTCTAGTGCAGAGCAATAATAAATTGTTTTGTATGTGTGCTTCATACTACAGTTATACTATTTTTACGTGCTGTAAATAACATAGTGATAGTGTTAGCACATTTATTTATGTTCAATTTATCAACCCCAGAAGGATGGAAGGCTTAGTCCATTGTGTCCTTCAGACTTCAGCAGTAAACACTGAGTTAGACCGCTTTATTCCATGGTTTTGCTATTTAATTACACTTAATCTGCCCACTTCATAAGGATTGAAAGAGCGTTTGACCTTGCCAGGATTTCAAATCTAAGCCTACAGGTCACCCCAGATGTCATGGGTGAGTGTTTAATTAACTGGGCTATCTTGCTATCAAAGCTAGCTGAAGAGGAGGTCTAATTACTTGTGTTCAAACTCTGTACCCAGGAGACCTCTGTTTACTTGCGCCTGCTTGACCAGCCTCTGTGATCCACTACAAATCATTTTATATTCCTATGCATCTGTACCTTATCAACCAAACTTGGTTTATACTTAGAACGACTAAAATCAGTAATCAGTGTGCAAAATAAAAAGAACATCAATTTATAATTATGGAGGCACTGTAATTCCAAGTTCACTCGCTGTTGTACGCTCTACTTGGGTAACTCAACGAGCTCAGTGTTGACACAAGAGGCATCTAACAATAACTTGGCTTTTTTGGGTTCTTACATTAACACACCACACTAATGAGTTACTTGTACCCAAAAAATGCAGATGAATTTGCAGATGACACTCACCTACACCTGAGTTTCTTCTAGACATCGACAGTTGTCATCTATCGCCAAGTCTTGACAAAATACAAACTTACATGACTTCCTGTCATCTTAAGCTGAACCCCAAAAGACCGACTTCCTTCTACTCCCACCAAACGTATCCCCAGCACCAGTTGAAAAATGGTTAGCCTCAACCAACTTCTGGACTGCCAGGCTGCCAGCTTCCAAACAGACAAATCCCTAGGCTTCACTCTGGTCAGAACACTGAGGCCCATATTTATACTTTTTAGCACCGTATTTTGTAAGTTTGCGCCGCTTATGCATCAAAAAGTGATGCAAATGCGGCACAGAAAAAGGATAAATATGGGCCTGAGTTTCTTAAACCACATCCAGGTGGTAACCAGATTGGCCAACTTCTAAGTCAAACACTTCTGAGACATCAAACCCTTCCTACTATTTAAATCCTGCAAGTGGTTTCACAGTTGTTGGTCTTTTCCAGATTGGACTACAGGAATGCCATATTAGACGGTATACCCAAAACTAACTGCTGTGTTGGAAATCACTGCACTCCTGGTCTTAGGTACAAATTGATCTGGTGAGATCACTCCAACCTTGTCCTCCTTAAACTGAATGCTTGAAGGAAAACCCATGTTTAAAATTGCCTGTACATGGAATCATCCATTCTGACCAATCAAATTACATAGCCAAAAAATGGAGTGTTGCAGAAGTCCAAGGCAGTTGGGGAGTAAGGACACACTAACTTGAAATCCCAGTGTTCAAGAATGAATGGACCGTGAACCAGTAATTTTCCAGATGAGCTCCTAGAATTTAAAACTCAGCCCTCCCAGAAATTCAGACTATCCATAGTCAAACAACTAAGGGTCAGATGTACAACCTTTTGTTTTGGGACTGACAATTTGCAATCCATTTGCGAACCGCAAAACAAAATGTACAACAATGTCAACCACACTGTTTGCGACTCCCAAATGGGTTGCAATGGATGTGCCTCATGAATATTCATGAGGTGGTCGCAATTTGCAAGTCATTTGGGAATGGTCACACTCACAGGGATGGTGGCCTGCCAAGGTCAGCAGACCACCATGCCTGTGGCTGCTTTTTCAATAAAGCAGTTTTCTTTAAATGCAGCCCGGGCTGCTTTTAAAAAATGAAAATGAAATGTTTTCTTTTCATTTTTTCAGAGTAGGCAGTGGTCTCTGGGACCACTGCCTACTCTGAAAAAACATTTTTGCTACCATTCACAAAGGGAAAGTTGCAAATGGGTTAACACAAATTTGAAATTGGTGTTAACTACAATTGTTTTGTGACCCCATTCTCGGTCACAAAACAATCATACATCCCCTGCGAGTCGCATTTAGGAAGGGACACCCTTGGAACGCCTCTTCCTAATTGCGAGCCGCGATCCCTATTTTGTGAGTCAGTAACAGGATACTGGCTTGCAAAATAGGGATGGTACATTGTACAAGGCCATTTTACAGTCGCAAACGGTCAATTGCTTGACATATCGACATATCGAGACGGATAGTCATGATACCGAGAGATTACATTGTGACCGTTGTTATCTTCTCGTGCTAAAGATAAATTGTGAGACCATTGCTTTTGTTCACAATGCTTTGTTTTCATTTCTTACCTTGTACCAAAATCAATGAATTGTGTGGCTATACTTCCATACTCATAATACTATTTGATGTGCTATGTAAAGCTTTCTGGTGCTCTACGACCTTGTTCACGTTATATAAAAACATTAAATAAATCGATACATAAATAAATAATAAATAATAATTATCGTCATGTTAGATCACACAAGAGTAATTGATTATTGGCAATACTATATAAAACATTCTTAACCAAACCCTGTCAATCAAACCAAACAACAGAAAAATAACAGATTGCAATGCAGTGACATACAAAGACAGAATTTGTGAATAGAAAAGTGTGACAATCACAACATCTATCCCCACCAGTCTAAAGTTTCAAACACTATTGACTTTTTCGTTTAAAGAGAAAATAACATAATGGGTTCATACCTACATTGTAACTGACACCAAACCCTCCCTCCCTCCCTCTTAATCCTAAACTCATGTCCCTACGTCCTGGTCTACACACAAACCCATGCAAACTCTACTCCCTCTCGGGTAATGCTTTCTGAATATTCCCCTATTCCTTTCTTCCTTCACAGCCTTCACAACACTTGTTTATTCTCATCTTGAACTCAGAGACCTCTCACTCTCTTTTGACAAGACAATCCTGTATAAATTTGGTTGAGGTTCCCAAAATGTAGAGCACATAGGGGCATATTTACAAGAAAGGGGCGCATCATTCCTGATGCACCACTTTTCTTGCTTCGCCCCTGGCCCAGGTAATGATGATTTACGATACGACGCAGCATGCCGGTCGTTAGGACAATAGAGCCACTTTTTTGATGCTATGGTGGTGCTTTGCTGCACTAGCATCAAAAAGTTTGACTTCTGCGCAGCAAAGCACGGGGAGGCCCAGATACCAAGGCGCTGCACCTAAGGAATTCCAAAACCCTATCCAGGATCCAAGAGAAGAACAAGAAGAACAGCCCTAAGCTACAAAACATAAGAAGAAAAAATGAAGGAAGCAACAACTAATCTCAGACATCTTAAAAGAACAGGCCTAGGACTTGAAAAGCCAGGTTTTTAAGTGTTTTTGAAAAGCAACGAAAGAGTCAATCTCAGCAATATCTGGCAAAGGTATTCGCTGTCTGGAAAATCTCCTCCCATTGCTTCATGTTAGAAGTTACGCCCAGCTCTTTCTACCACTTAAGGTGGACTGGGGGGTATTTGCTGTGGGGTTGCTGTGCGATTGGGATCTGGAAGAATTTTCAAACCAAGTGCGTTGGAGAGAGAAGTGTCTGGAGGGGGCCCTTAATAGAGAGAGCACCCTAGTCGCCTCAGCTTTCACCTCCGGTTGGGGTGCCCAATTTCATAATTGTAGGTAGTGGAACTGTTTCCTGTCCAGAGGTATAAAGTCCATTTAAACTTAATAATAGGATGTAATCAAACCTTTGTCAAAGAGGTCCTGTAATCCAAACCACCCACCATCCTTTCAAGATTCGAATTTCACCATCTCTAACTCTTGGGTGAAGATTATGTTCCAGAATGACCATGTGAAAGGGGAGGTGGTCAGTCTCCTTCTGAGTCCTGCGTTGTCGTAGACCTTTATGTTACCCCCGTAACTGGGTGCATGATATAGCTAGCCCATGATCCCAATCCCCCCGCCCCACAAACCTTCCCCAGGGTCCTCTGGACTTCTTGGAACCTCATTAAGTTTTGATCTATAAAGCACCATAAATTGTCAGTGTCACCTTGAGACCATTCAAACATTTATCGAAATTGGGAGGCCTGGTATTAGTGTCTAAGATAGGACATGGTTCTCCATGTTTAGGGTGTTTGACACACTGGCTCCATCTAGATCTGGAGCTTTCCCTTCCCAAATAAAAGAGGCGCAGCGATCTTGTAAATGTTTGATATTGCCAACTTTAGGTCAAGTGGTATGACTTGAAACATGTATAAAATGTTTTGTTTGCACCATCATTTTCTTGACTCCTATATGCCCCAACCTAGATAACATGATTAACGACAGACTGGGAGTCCCAAATTGAATACTCAGTTCATCCTCAATGGCACAGTGATGTAGGTTTGGGATTGGCTAAAAAGTGGGTGTATGTCTGCAGCATCCCTAACCAACAGGCTTCTCTGGCCAAGGCAACGCTTTGGATTTTTTTCTGGTTGATAGGGGACCCCCCATAGGCTTTCTCCGATTGTAACACTTTAAGGGACGGCTCTGGTATCTTCCTTGGAACTAAGATGCCATCTACAAAGGCTGTATGCTTAAAGGGGCCAAGCTCTAATACGCTGCCTTTGATAGGGGGTTTCTCCTGTAGAAGGGAGTTCAAGCGTAAGTCCGACGAGTAGGGGAGACAGAGGGCAGCCATATTGGGTGTGTCACTGGATGTGTATTTTGGTGCTTCAGAAAGTCGGCCATTCATTCGTATTCTCACTGTTGGTCTTTTGTATCCGGCTAAAATCCATTCCACAAAGCATGACCCAACCCTGAATGATCTGGGGCTGTCAGTCAAACTCTTTCTCAGTGCCTAAGGATAACAAAACTGCATCCCCCCTCCCTGCGCTTAACTATTTCGATAAGGTGTAAGGATTTTTAATTGTGGCCTCCAGATATATAAAAGTCATCTCGGTCTGCATGGCTCAAGGAGGAAAGCCCGCACCTTATCCTGTTAGCCATGAACATTGTGAAAATGTTGACAACTTGATTGTGGAATTATATGGTTTGGTAGGAGCAGCATAGAGTGAGGTTTTTGTGAGGTTTGCGAATTGAAGGAATTGTTGCTTTTTCTGCAGGTGGGGGTGCTCCCCCCCTCCTGAGTTATGCCAGACTTGTTGGACACTAACAATGAGGGCCAAAGTGGAAGTTTATCTCATGCCATACTTTTCATTCATTCCAAGATTTTGGGGAATCCTATGCAGATTATGGTGCTTCCTGCACTGAAATCCTCATGTCCAGGTAAATACTGGGTGTTTTCCACTCATTGAGTTCCAGCAGGTTTTACCTGCCAAAATTTAAAGAAGGGTTCACCTGGTAATTACTAGCTGCAATAAGCATCACACAACTTGTAATTGTGCAGAAATCACAATTTAATGGGTGACTAAAAATCATCAAAACTTTCATAAAAGCTATAGTTAAGTTAATGTAGTGTGTAAGGATTTTTGGAGCCCCAAGCAAAATGATATGTTGCTGTTTGGGCGCTCTCATTCGCCTCTCAAAAAGGCCTTTTGTTATAATCTGGCACCCTCTTGTGGCCATCTGTTAGGATGATTATTGCACTAACTTCAAGGTTTTCCGGTATTTTACTAAGTTCCCACTATATCCTTTCCAGAGTGATCTTGCAGAGACTAAATAAAGATCACTTCAAGCATCCTCATCTTATCCTTGGGCATTATGCGCTGAGCTCAAAGCCTATTCTGAGAGAGGTGCAAGGATCTAACAGAGGAAAAGGAGCTAATCTTAAAAGAACAAAAAATGTTAATTCCAGATAGAGTTGGCACAAAAGTAAAATCATATGTCCCAGTTGCCACAAAAAGTTCGAACAAGTTGCTGCCTAGCGTTACTCTGTGCCGGAAAAGAATTACATCGGGGGAGCGTCTGTTCCCACGCATCCAACCATGCTTTCTGACGCAAACCCAGACTAAGGGGGTCATTCCGACCCTGGCGGTAAAATCCGCCAGGGCCGTGAACGACGGAAAGCACCGCCAACAGGCTGGCGGTGCTTTCCTGCCCATTCTGACCGCGGTGGTAAAGCCGCGGTCAGAAAAGGGGATCCGGCGGTTTCCCGCCGGATTTCCCCTGTCTGGGCTGAATCTCCATGGCGGCGCTGCAAGCAGCGCCGCCATGGAGATTCCGACCCCCTTCCCGCCATCCTGTTCCTGCCGGTTTTTACCGCCAGGAACAGGATGGCGGGAACGGGTGTCGTGGGGCCCCTGGGGGCCCCTGCACTGCCCATGCCACTGGCATGGGCTGTGCAGGGGCCCCCTAACAGGGCCCCAGCATGATTTTCACTGTCTGCTTAGCAGACAGTGAAAATCGCGACGGGTGCAACTGCACCCGTCGCACCCCTGCAACACCGCCGGCTCCATTCGGAGCCGGCTTCTATGTTGCAGGGACTTTCCCGCTGGGCCGGCGGGCGCTTCTTTGGCGGGCGCCTGCCGGCCCAGCAGGAAAGCCAAAATGGCCTCTGCGGTCTTTTGACCGCGGAGCGGCCAAATGGCGGTGACCGCATGGATGACCCTCTAAGACTTGTAAACCTGGGAATGCGTCAAAGTTGTACGCATTCTGCAGCACACTTAGGGGGTCATTCTGACTCCCGCGGGCGGCTTCCGCCGCCCGCCTGGCGGGAACCGCCAGGAGACCATACCGCGGTCAAATGACCGCGGCGGTCATTCTGACTTTCCCGCTGGGCCGGCGGGCGACCGCCAGAAGGCCGCCCGCCGGCCCAGCGGGAAAGCCCCTTCAACAATGAAGCCGGCTCCGAATGGAGCCGGCGGAGTTGAAGGGGTGCGACGGGTGCAGTGGCACCCGTCGCTATTTTAAGTGTCTGCTTTGCAGACACTGAAAATCTTTATGGGGCCCTGTTAGGGGGCCCCTGCAGTGCCCATGCTATAGGCATGGGCACTGCAGGGGCCCCCAGGGGCCCCACGACACCCGTTCCCGCCATCCTGTTTCTGGCGGTGAAAACCGCCAGAAACAGGATGGCGGGAAGGGGGTCGGAATCCCCATGGCGGCGCTGCTTGCAGCGCCGCCGTGGAGGATTCCCTGGGACAGGGGAAAACCGGCAGGAAACCGCCAGTTTCCCTTTTCTGACCGCGGCTTTACCGCCGCGGTCAGAATGGCCCCTGAAGCACCGCCAGCCTGTTGGCGGTGCTTCCTCCGTCCCCGGCCCTGGCAGTCCATCGGAATGACCCCCTTAGGGCCATATGTACAAACACATTTTCCCATTGTCAAAGAATGGGAAAAACCCTTTGATACATCTGGCCATTAGAGAGAGGAAAACACCTCTGCGGATTGTTTTTGTGGAGGAAGATGCCCCTTCCTGCACAAAAACAATCCTACCTGTAACGCAGCCACCTTTGCACCATGGCACCAGGGTGCCTGTGATAGCGCTAGGCAGGACATAGTGTGCCAGCTCAGGGAGAGAGTAGGAATGTGCCATATCTTAATAGATTTGGCGCATTTCTGCCGTCTCCATTTGACGCAGCGCAGCAAGTTTTCTTGTTGCATAATGATAAATCCAGGCCAAAGTGTCAGGCAGAATTTCTATCCATCATTGTCATTGATTTTCCTCCTGCATCAAGGTGGCGCAGCACAATCCACCATATTTAAAAAGTCCTGCCAAAGTGTTGAAGGTTTTGCCTCTAGAGTGGGTGAATGTGGTATTGGAAGCACCTTTCGGGGAGAAACATTCAGGGGAAAAAAATCCGACAATGTGCACCGGTGCTGCAGGAATATCCCTCAGGCAATGTGAGCACTGGAAATGTAGATCAAAAGTGGGGGTTCACAGTGCCTATGTATTTAGGGGCATATTTACAATCCCCTACCGCTGCCTTGCCCCTCCCTACCATTGGGTTCAAGTTGCCCTCTCCTAGGTAAGTACATGGGAAATTCCTTTTTGGGGAGTGATTCCCATCCATGCGCCCAGCATTTGCATTACAGACTAGTTCCAATACACACTACTCACAGTAGTGACAGTCACACAGTGACGAGCCCACTATAGTTCTACATGCTACTATGCAAATCTGTGCAGGACAGCACCCATATTCCATAAACCATTACCTATGGCAGGCTCCCCAAGCCAGCTTAAATATGGTCGCTACAGCCCCCTCCAAATGGAAGTACCTTCCCGGCTTGGTGGAGAGTGAATGACATATCGTGGGTGGACAATGCAAG
The DNA here is from genome assembly GCF_031143425.1 of Pleurodeles waltl. Lineage (NCBI taxonomy): Eukaryota > Metazoa > Chordata > Amphibia > Caudata > Salamandridae > Pleurodeles > Pleurodeles waltl. The sequence continues at coordinate 48,826,566 of NC_090448.1, read as the reverse complement.
GAAGATGTGTCTATAATGAGGAATGTCCCTTCCATTCCATGCCGTGGTGACCCTACAGCAGGACTGGGCTGTAACGAATCATAAGTCGGGATCCAGTCTATGTATGCCACCTGGCTGACCACACGGCAAACGGGTGAGCACCCATCAGGACTTAGCCAGAGGAGTGCCCAGGACCAACCACAGATTTGGTGCACTGAACGTTTCCAAGACACCATGGGCCATATGTACGAACACATTTTCCCATTGACACAGAATGGGAAAAACCCTTTGATACATCTGGCCCCATATCGCTAGAGAGTTTAGGGCACCTATCCATGTTGTCAGATGGTCAGAAGATCAAGCTACCAGGATGAACACCTACAAGCAGCTGAAGTTGAGCCATTTTTTGTCACCTCTGGCACTCGGCCTACCTTCGGTTTGTCTTATCTGAATCCTTCTCTTGAGGCGCACCAACACTGATGGAGAATATCAGTCTTCTAAGAGACTCCCTCAGTCTTCAGTCTGCAGCCTTGAGACAGGACTACAATTGGTTCATCATTCCAGATGCTGACAGCTGTCAGGCACAACCAGCCATCCATATTTGGGAAAGAGTTGAAAACTCACGTCTTTAGAGAACCATCCTCAACCCAGCTTCCTCTCCTGTCACTCGCTGACTTTATGCTTGTCTCTGACCATGTTCAGCACCCTGCTGCCTTTTGGCATCTGCATTTTATTACAAGACCAGAAGCTCATATTATGCCATATTATGCTTGATAAAAGCCTGTTCGCTCCCACGAAATAGGCATGAGCCACAGGTTCGCAATAAAACGTCCTCAATGCTTATACCATGGACCTATGGGCAGATCTAAGAATGTCCTCTGCCCTTGTTTCAGCCAAAAAGACTCTAGAGGCTTTATATTTTATAGGGTTCCAAAACTGTTCGAAATTATGGCTACCTTTAACTAACCAAAGAGAGGTCAGACCGAACAATTTTCCTTTCTTACATTGTTGCCTATGGGACCTAAACTACGCCACTGCATGTGGTACTCTACATATGTACGTATACTGAAGAATGGAGGCCCATAGTGGAGGATTTAAATGTAGCTTTGTCTATAGAATATACCACTCACCATCCCAGTCACCCACAATTCCAAGCACACAGCATTCCAATCCCATACCATCCTAATCACACAGCATTCCAGCCACACACCATCCTAACCATACAACATCCCACCCACACACCATCACACCCACACATCATTCCAATCACATACCATCCTATCCACACAACATTCCAATCCCAACCACACAGCGTCCCAACCACACTGCATTCCAATCACATACCATCCTAACCACACAGCATCCCACCCACACAGCATTCCAACCACACAGCATCCCAGCCACACACCATCCCAACCACACGGCATTCCAACCACACACAATACCAGTTACACACCGTCCAACCACACAGCATTCTAACCACACACCATCCCAGCCACACAGCATTCGAAACATCCCAACCGCACGGCATTCCAACCACACACCATCCCAACCACACACCATCCCGACCACACTGCCTCCCAACCACACCGCAGTCCAATCACACACCATCCTAACTACACAGCATCCCACCCACACAGCATTCCATCCGCACAGCATCCCAATCGCACACCATCCCGACCACACAGCATTCCCACCACACACCAGCCTAACCAGACAGCATCCCACCTACACAGCATTCCAACCACACAGCATCACAGCCACACACCATCCCAATCACACACCATTCCAAACATCCCAACCGCATGCCATTCCAACCACACACCATCCCAACCACACACCATCCCAACCACACTGCCTCCCAACCACACCGCAGTCCAATCACACACCATCCTAACCATACAGCATCCCACCCACACATCATTCCAATCACATACCATCCTATCCACACAATATTCCAATCCCAACCACACAGCATCCCAACCACAATGCATGCCAATCACATACCATCCTAACCACACAGCATCCCACCCACACAGCATTCCAACCACAAAGCATCCCAGCCACACACCATCCCAATCACACACCATCCCAACCACACTGCATTCCAACCACACACAATACCAGTTACACACCGTCCAACCACACAGCATTCTAACCACACACCATCCCAGCCACACACCATTCCAAACATCCCAACCGCACGGCATTCCAACCACACACCATCCCAACCACACACCATCCCGACCACACTGCCTCCCAACCACACCGCAGTCCAATCACACACCATCCTAACTACACAGCATCCTACCCACACAGCATCAACCACACGGCATTCCAATCACACACCATCCTAGCCACACAGCATCCCACCCACACTGTATCCCACCCACACAGCATTCCACCCACACAGCATTCCAACCACACACCATCCCAACCACACAGCATTCCAACCACTCACAATACCAACTACACACCATCCAACCACACAGCATTCTAACCACACACCATCCCTGCTACACACCATTCCAAACATCCCAACCGCACGGCATTTCAACCACACACCATCCGAGCCACACGGGATTCCAATCACACTCAACCCCAACTACACACCACCCCAACCACACAACATTCTAACCACACACCATCCTAGCCACACACTACCCCACCCACACACATCCTAACTACACAGCGTTCCAACAAAGATCTCTTAGAAACAGGGCAATCCCAAGCAACATGTGACACGTTGCGCCAACCTCCATTTCTAGGCAACATTGACCTGCATTGTATGATATGAGGCAATATTTACAAAGTACAGATAAACTACAAGTCCCAGAATGCAGTGCTCGCATCTCTTAACAGTCAAGGTGCCAAATATGAGATGGGACCACCTAGCAGCTACGTCACTACCGCTTGGTGACTCGGTCTGTTCAGCTGGCTCTCCGGGCCGTGGCCTTGACTCACATGGAATTAAAAAATAAACAAAAATTATAAACAAGTCCTATGTTCTTCTCCCTGAAACAGATCTCTCCCTAACCAGAGCCCGCTTCTTAGAGGCCAGGCCCGTCCCCACTTAAGACAATTCACTGAATTATTCAGAACAGTGCGGGCTCAGTTTTGTTGAATTTTTAATGAGGACCTTAGATGTTATTTCTAAGAGAGCTCGGCAGCGGAGTTCCGCAGTCGGACACGAACCGGTGTGCGACCGAGCTGTCAAAATAAAGAAACCCGTTACTAAGAAACTCACTATTTTTCATTTGTTATGTTTGTCACCGCTGTTCTTTTTATTTGGTGCGGGGGGGCTGAGTCCCTTCCTCTGACAATATCACACATACCTTGGGTCACGTCTGTTCGCTCCTTATACACAAAATGTGTGCTCATGCTTTTCTTGGGGGCATATTTAAGAAAAGTGTCTCTGCACATAGTGCCGCGCCACTTTTCTTGTGCCCTTTACTGCCCCCTACTGCCACCATGTGTGCACCCTATTTAAAATACGGCGCACCATGGCGCAGGGTAGGGGGCAATAGCACCATTTTTGATGACGCTATTATTGTACTCTGCAGGAGTAGCACCAAAATGTTGGCGCTACTCCTGCAGAGTACATAGGGACCCATTGTAAACAATGGTGTGCCTCCTTTTAACGCCTGCTCTGAGCAGGCACTAAAAGTGCTAAAAAAAATGACGCAAGGAAATCTGTTAGATATTGTTGCCCTGACAACCCCAACAGACCCAGTGCCAGGCAGGGGGCCACATGTAAGTGGCCCCCAGTGGCAAATAATACTAAAACATATACTTACCTAAACCTACCTGGGATGGTCTCTCTCCACCTGTAGTGTCTCTGTGGTGTGGGTGGGGGTGATGCTGGGGGTTGGGGTGGGCATCTATGTGGCCAAAATAGGGACATCATGGTGGAATCCATGGTGTTTCCCTAAGGAAATGTGCCTAACTGCACTTTAATGCCTGGTCTGACCAGGCGTTAAATAGCGTCATTTTTTGGGTCCGTTTTCTTTGTGTGCATGGTTTTAGTGTAGGGAGCACTGTGCTTCTGGTGTTCAACCCCTGCTGTCTGACCCGACACCAAGGACTCCTTCATGGAAGAAGCTAGAAGAGGGGTCATCTAAGATCACAGTACATCTCGGCTACGAAGACTTCACCAAGTAGTCTCTGTCACCTCCTATGTTCTCTCTCCTTCTAGTTTTTTTGTATTTTCGCCTAGTCTTTCTCTCTCTCACTCACTCCTTCCGGACTCTCTCCCCTCCTATTCTTCCCCTCTCAATGCAGTGTTCTCTCCCTTTCTAGTATCTGTCCCCTCCAGCTTTATTTATTCTTTCCAGTCTCTCTCACTCCCAGGCTCACATTTCCCTTCCTTGACTTCCTCTTCTCCAAATCTGTCTCCCTCTTGGTCTGGCTATCTCTTACCCCTCCTAGCCACCTCCTAGCCCCCTCCTAATCCCCCTTTCTCCCTCTCGACTCTCTTTACAGATTCTTTCTCCTCAGACATTAAACCCCCTCTTTGTGTCTCTTACCTTACTGACCCCTTTCTCCCCCTCGCCTCTCTATCCATATTCTCTCTCCTCTTTGCATTTCTTGAAGCCTCACTTTCAGATCCCAGACTCCCACTCTCCTCACAGCTTGTCTGTCCTTCCACCCTCTTTCCTCCATTGTCTCTCTCTTCTAGACCCATCCCAGGATTTTCTCTCTCCTCCCAACTTCTCTCTTTTTCTTGACAGATCCAGTCTTCCCCTGATTGCTGCCCACTCTGTGATCACTGAATTAACACCTTTTGATAAAAACAAAAAAATTGATGGATGGACATGCTTGAATTGATTTTATCCACCGCTAACTACTTTGGGCTTCTTCATGACCATCAATTGTTGCCTATAGTTCCTTTGCAGACATGGACCCACCATATCCAAGTTTTCGCCATGCTCCAAAAGGGACAACCCAGGTCCAAGGCTACATCCCCTCTGAAAATAGGAACACATACCTCCCACTTTGTTTCAGCCTTATTGTGGCCCGGTGGTATACCTGCTCCACTGGTGGTAACTCACCGAGAAAAATTGTAATGGACCGAAACATATACAGGGTTGCTTACGTTCCCATTTAGTGTGGTGGATGTGGCCTAGAAGTTTGGAATTAACTGCTCTTTTTAGGTTGGGTCAAGACTGATTTGCCCATGGTTGGTCCCTATCTTTAACTGTGCAGATGAGCTAATGATAGATTGAATGGAAAGCGTTTTATGCCTGACTCTGAACTTGGCCATAAGTTACACTTGGGTTTCCCAGTGGGATGTGTATTTGTAGTTAACTTCTTCTGATTGCTGGTTCTTCTAATGGGTTTCTGCCTTACTCTGGTGTCTCCGGGGTGTGTGTTCCTGAATCTTTGACGTGTAGAAGATCTTCAATGACTTTACATTCCAGAGCTTTGATCTTGCAATTTACCTGTAATTTTGCAGTCGAGTAGCACTGTTTTCATCCTACCTCCAACCGAAAGGAATTGTTGAAGAACAAAGTTCTCTGAACTGTGTGGCTTTATGTCGTATCCACTGTATTGTTTTAACCCAGTGTCCTTGCACCTCAAGACCACAGGCTGTTGTGTTGTACACTCACTTGTTCCTCTCCAAACGAGTACTACACTCTTCGGGACAAGAGGTACATCCATTCCATACTCCCACCGATATTTGAGGAAGGAGACCCCTACTTCTCCAGGCTATGTACTGGTTGATGGCAGGGATTTATAATCTGGGGTGCAAGCCTTTTTTGCGTATCTCCCCTGGGCAAGAGCATCACACCGCATAATTGTGCAGAAATCAAATCTTGTGTTATTTGCTGCGCATAGTTTGTCTGTTGGACGATTGTGTCTGCCTCTGTGTAAGGGACCAGCGGCTGTGACACTGGAGGGTGGCTCCCCATCCTTGATGACCCCAGTAGCAAGGCCAAGACACAGCACACTGGACATTTGTTGCTTTTTCCTCTGCCTTACCTCCTCGTAGAATAGAAAAGCACTGATGCAGAGGGTGCATCAGTTCCCAGTTGTCCACTCTAAAAGGGGATGAGTGGAGGTTGAAGATCAACAAGGTTGGTTTATTGGAATAAACTAGAAGCCATTGTATTTTTGTAAATCTATATTGCAAACTCGAGATTTAGAAGAGTGAATAAATAGTGATTGAAAATAAACACAAACAACAAACGTATGAGAACTTGCAAACACTAGAGCTGTACATTTAAAAGGTCAGTAGCCACACTCGTTGACATCATAGTGGGTTCCAAGCAGGTCACCAGCGTGTGCTGCAACATATTGGTCAACAGTTGCAACATCTCTTTCCACCTAAGAGGCACCCCTGCAGTAGTTCATCAGTGGCATAACAAAGGCCCTCGCAGCTCCCGCAGTGCGGGCTGGGCCCCAAGCCCCAGGGGCCCACTCAGCACAGTACCCTGGCCTGAGAGCTCCTGAGTGAGTCTGGAGGGAGCCTCTCCATATGGGGAGGGGGGGAGGGAGGGGGGGGGCTCAAGCTTCATTAGGCTATTGCAGTTCATCAAAAGTCAAACAAGTAGCAAAAAGCGAGTGTCTAGTGCATGGATAGGCAGATTGTTAATGGGACCATGGCCTGTGAGTAGGCAGCTCTCTTGCCTTAATTACTCCCGGCTCTGTTAATAACACAGAAGCCCTGGCAGATCACCAGGAAAGGCTTTATAGCTTGTACCTAGAGATGAAGGTGGCATGGCCTATGAAGAGATTAACGGGTATGTCAGCAGTGTGATCTCAAGCAGTCAGACATCTGCTGAGGAATAAAAATACACATCAAATCCCTGTAATCCCAATGCTGCCTTAAAAGGCCCCAGAAGTGCATTCCACGGTAGGTCTGCTGCATGGATGCTACAAGGGTAAGGGAGAGGTGCAGGAAGATTGAGGGCTTGATATAGGAGGGGTGTAGGTCGTATGCCAGAAAATCTTATAGAAAAATATTGCCCGGCCTACTTGTGTCCTAAATCTTGTTTACGAAAACATTGCCCCCTTTTATTGTAGATTTTCTATCATTAACTCCAATGGGGCAATCATTTTATAAATTAGACTTAGGACATGATATCTATGTCAGATGATATTCAGAGATATTATTGTGGTTTCACTCCGGGCTTTGTCAGTGGAGATGTGCTATGCTGTAGGTGTAGGTCTGCTATTGAGTTCGATATAGGCAGGGCCACTGGAATTATGTGATTTTACAGCTGCAGCGATTTTCACATGATTATAGATTTGCCATATTTGACACATAGGCCCTCATTCTGACCCTGGCGGTCGGTGATAAAGCGGCGGCCAAGCCGCCAACAGGCCGGCGGTCTAAAATATGCAATTCTGACCCTGGCGGGAACCGCCAACACAGCCCGCCGTATTAACACTCCGCCCGCCACGGCGGTACAAACAAACAGCGCGGCGGTCCCCGCCAACAGCCAGGCGGCAGACAATGTACCGCCCACCCTATCACGACCCACCAATCCGCCACCTTTTCCGGGGCGGGAGCACCGCCGATAAGAACACGGCGGAAACAGACTACGAACGGGAAAACGCTCACCTCTACGCACTCCACGCGAGATTCCGGCAGTATGGAACCAGAGTTGCAGGTCATCCCCGCACTCCTATACCTGCTCATATACCAGGAGCACGCCCGGCGGCGCGGAAGACATCGGTGAGTACTGCACCTACGACACAGGGGAGGGAAAAGATTACCGGCACACACCCACCCACCCACACCCACTACAACACACACATCAATGCATTCCCACAGATCACTGTCACAACCCACAAACCACCCCCCTCCGAAATAATGCAAAGACCAAAATAAGAGATCATAAACGGGCAGATATATTGAAATATGTACACCAGTAATCCCAATAAATAAATAAACTATGTACAAAATATACACAGCTACTAAATGTAGTCCAACCACTGTCCGCGGATCACAGGGGTCCTGTGCAAAGGGGCAAGGCCCAGTCCCACGACAAGAACTCCACGGAGAGAACACTGCAGGGGCATCAGAAAGAAAATAGGACAGGCACCTCAGGGGGAAGGGAAGGGGGGGCACCTCAGCCACTTGAGTACACGACGCCAGATCCACGAGGGGACTCCATGACCACTGGCCCATCCTGGGGAGTGCTAAGCCACAGTCCAAACAGTCCATACAGTGGGTGGCCTGCCCACTGGGCCATCCTGGGGAGTGCAAAGCCACAGTCCATACAGTCCATACAGTGGGTGGCCTGCCCACTGGGCCATCCTGGGGAGAGCAAAGCCACAGTCCAAACAGTCCATACAGTGGGTGGCCTGCCCACTGGGCCATTCTGGGGAGTGCAAAGCCACAGTCCATACAGTCCATACAGTGGGTGGCCTGCCCACTGGGCCATCCTGGGGAGAGCAAAGCCACAGTCCATACAGTCCATACAGTGGGTGGCCTGCCCACTGGGCCATCCTGGGGAGTGCAAAGCCACGGTCCATACAGTCCATAACAGACCCCACTGCCACTGGAGGAGGCAAGTTGGCCAGAGGACATCCTGCAGCCCTGCCCGAGATAGATCCTGCCCTGCCACGTCTGCCAAAGGGCCAGCGGTTCTTGCCTTGAAGGGCCCAGTTCAGCGGTTCTTGAGACGGCGGGGCCCAGCGGAGCGGTGCTTGAGACGGCGGGGCCCAGTTCAGCGCTCCTTGCCTTGAAGGGCCCAGTTCAGCGGTTCTTGAGACGGCGGGGCCCAGTTCAGCGCTCCTTGCCTTGAAGGGCCCAGTTCCGCGGTTCTTGAGACGGCGGGGCCCAGCGGAGCGGTTCTTGAGACGGCGGGGCCCAGTTCAGCGGTTCTTGAGACGGCGGGGCCCAGTTCAGCGCTCCTTGCCTTGAAGGGCCCAGTTCAGCGGTTCTTGAGACGGCGGGGCCCAGCGGAGCGGTGCTTGAGACGGCGGGGCCCAGTTCAGCGGTTCTTGAGACGGCGGGGCCCAGCGGAGCGGTTCATGAGACGGCGGGGCCCAGTTCAGCGGTTCTTGAGACGGCGGGGCCCAGTTCAGCGCTCCTTGCCTTGAAGGGCCCAGTTCAGCGGTTCTTGAGACGGCGGGGCCCAGCGGAGCGGTGCTTGAGACGGCGGGGCCCAGTTCAGCGGTTCTTGAGACGGCGGGGCCCAGCGGAGCGGTTCATGAGACGGCGGGGCCCAGTTCAGCGGTTCTTGAGACGGCGGGCCCAGTTCAGCGCTCCTTGCCTTGAAGGGCCCAGTTCAGCGGTTCTTGAGACGGCGGGGCCCAGCGGAGCGGTTCTTGAGACGGCGGGGCCCAGTTCAGCGGTTCTTGAGACGGCGGGGCCCAGTTCAGCGCTCCTTGCCTTGAAGGGCCCAGTTCAGCGGTTCTTGAGACGGCGGGGCCCAGCGGAGCGGTTCTTGAGACGGCGGGGCCCAGTTCAGCGGTTCTGGAGACGGCGGGGCCCAGTCCAGCGCTCCTTGCCTTGAAGGGCCCAGTGCAGGGGTTCTTGAGACGGCGGGGCCCAGCGGAGCGGTGCTTGAGACGGCGGGGCCCAGTTCAGCGGTTCTGGAGACGGCGGGGCCCAGTTCAGCGGTTCTGGAGACGGCGGCCGGTCTATGGCCAACTGCTCATTGCCTGGTGGTGCCCTCCTGGGCAGCGGGGATGGTGCTCCTTCAATGCCCACCTGGGCTGTGGGTGGTGGGGCCCTCCTGGCCAGCTGGGCTGGGTCCTCCCTGGGCAGCGGCTATGGGGGTGGTGGGCTCTCCCGGGGCAGCTGTGCCGGTTCCTCCCGGGGCAGCGGCTATGGGGGTTGTGGGCTCCTCCTGGGCAGCAGGCCTGCTGCTTGACCTCTCCGACTTGCTGCCCTTGCCCTCCTTAGTCGTGGGCCTGTGGCCCTTTCCTCCCTTTGGAGCTGTGGCTGGTGACTGTCTCTGGGTGGTGTCCGGGGGGGATGTAGAAGGCGGGCTCCTGCGGCGCCCCTTCCGCCTTCTGCTCCTCTTCCCAGGGGGTGGGCTGGCTGTCCCCTTGCTGCTGGGCGAAGATCCAGACATGCGGGCTGGCGGGCTCCAATACCCCTGCACCCTTGTCAAGGGGGCTGCAGGGCTGGTGGTGGCTGAGGTGCTCTTCTTACCCCGACGAGAAGGAGGGGGGGCTCAGGGTCAGGAAAGAAGTTAGTAGTGGCGAGGAAGAGCTTCTTGGGACAATGGAGAGTGGTAGGTACAGTGGGAATGGGAGTGGAGGGAGAGGATGTGGTTGTAGGTGAGTCACGTTTGCTGTCTTTGGGTGCAGGTGCAGGAGGGATAGGCTGTCGTGAGGTGGATGGCTGTTGGGTGGGTGGGTGGCTGCGTTTGTGTGGTGTGGAAGAGGGGGTGACAGACACAGTGGGAGAGGACACAGGGGACGTGTAAATGGCAGTGGGGGTGGTGACTGCACGTGTGCGGACTGGAGTGGAGGGTGTGCTGGTGATGGAAACACTGGCTGATGGTGAGGTGAATGGAGGTGTGAGTGTAGACGTCACAGGGAGGGAGGAGGGAGACGAGGAGGTGGGGGTCACAGAGGTGGTAGTGACTGTTGGCATGTCTGCATCGGAATGTTGCGTGTGTGAATGTCTGCGTGATATGTGGTGCTTATGTTTGGATGAGCTTCTCTTGGGTGTTGAGGTGTGTGCAGGCTGGTCTGATGGTGTGGGTGGGACAGGCAGAGGAACAGGAGACTGGGAGGAGGGAGTTAGTAGAGGGAGGCAGGAGACAGGGACAATGGCTGCCGTCAGTGCTGAGGCCAGAGCCTGGAACGATCGCTGATGGGCAGCCTGACCCGAATGAATGCCCTCCAGGTACGCATTGCTGCGATGAACCTCCCTCTCCACCCCCTGGATGGCATTCAAAAGGGTAGTCTGCCCAACAATGAGCGTTCGGAGGAGGTCAATGACCTCCTCACTGAGGGCAGCGGGGGTAACAGGGGCAGGGCCTGAGGTGCCTGGGGCGAAGGAGATGCCCGGCTTCCTGGCAGAGCGGGCACGGGGCGAACGCTGAGGGGCTGCTGGGAGGGCGGAGATGGTGCGCTGGGTGGCGGCTGTACCTGTAATGGCGGGGGGCACGGATGGTGCCACCCCCGCAAGGGAGCCCCCTTCCGAGGACGTGTCCGTGTCGCTGCAGGGTCCAGTCGTCCCCGTCGTGGAGCTCCCCTCGCCCTCCGTCTCACTGGTCCAGTCTGACTCTGTGGCATGGCCCTCCTGGGCCATGTGAGATGCAGCTCCCTCCTGCCCCGATGCCACTTCTCCTCCGCCTGATGATGCTGATGCACACAAGCACAGAAAGACAAACAAAAAGGGGGGGGAGAGAGAAATAAAGGGATATTGAGTACATGGATCTCCGGTACAGTTAGCGGACATGACAGACACAGATGCCCCCTGCACTAAGTTGCGCACTTGGGGTCCGCTACGCATTCCGTGGAACATGCCCTACACGCCTAGAGTTGACAACTGCACCCATGGATGACACGGCCCAGGGATGGCTGTACTGACAAACTACTGAGGGTGGTGGCTGGGGACACAGGGGCTTACGGGGGTGCCCAGCCTACAGATATCGCCCTGGCCTAGGGGGACCCCCAGCCCTCCTCCCCCACCCAGACACCTCCACTGCGCGACAACAGAGTAGATAATGCTTGTACTCACCCCCTTGTGTCTGCTGTGCTGCCCTCACGCGCCCATCCAAATCAGGGTAGGCCACCGCCAGGATCCGGAACATCAGGGGGCTCAGTTGACGGCAGGCACCCCGCCTACGTTGGGAGGCCATCCCCAGCAGAGACTCGGCGGTCTTCTTGGTCCCGCGGCAGATGTCCTCCCACCTCTTGCGGCAGTGGGTGCCCCGTCGATGGTGGACCCCCAGGGTCCGGACTTCCTTGGCGATGGCACGCCAAATCCCGATCTTCTCATGGGCGCGGACCTATGTGACACGTACAGGGAGGGAGAAATACCACGTTCAAGTTTGTCAGCATTTTCCTTGCCAGTGGCCCAACGCCCCCCATCCCCGCCAGGCCCCCCGCCATGCCCCCCGCCAGGCCCAACATGCCCCCCATCCCCGCCAGGCCCCCCGCCATGCCCAACATGCCCCCCATCCCCGCCAGGCCCCCCACCAGGCCCAACATGCCCCCCATCCCCGCCAGGCCCCCCGCCATGCCCCCCGCCAGGCCCAACATGTCCCCCATCCCCGCCAGGCCCCCCGCCATGCCCCCCGCCAGGCCCAACATGCCCCCCATCCCCGCCAGGCCCCCCGCCATGCCCCCCGCCAGGCCCAACATGCCCCCCATCCCCGCCAGGCCCCCCCGCCATGCCCAACATGCCCCCCATCCCCGCCAGGCCCCCCGCCAGGCCCAACATGCCCCCCATCCCCGCCAGGCCCCCCGCCATGCCCCCCGCCAGGCCCAACATGCCCCCCATCCCCAGTGGCCCCAAATCCAGATTGAATTAAACTCACTTGTTGGTCTGGAGGACCGTAGAGTAGCGCATACTGGGGGAGGACCCCATCCACAAGTTTCTCCAACTCCTCTCCAGTGAAGGCAGGGGCCCTTTCCCCAGGCGCAGCAGCCATTGTCCCTTCCAGACCGAGGTCACAGCAACACTTGCAGTATAGGTCCTCTCCTGTGAAAGTTCAAGTCGCAAGTGGATAAGTAGATAGAAAATGGCGGTCACGTCCGCGGCGGTGCGTACCGCGGCGGTGCGTCCCGCCACCGCCGGCGCCCTTCGCCATTGGCTCCTGAAACCCATAGGCTTCAATGTTAACCAATGCGGCTTCGCGCCGCGGTCTTCGCCCGCCGCCCGCCGCGGTGTGCCACGCCAGCGCATTGACCTCACATCCCATTGTCACACTTCACAGGTCAGGCAGCCGCCATTTCCAGGGCCCACATGGCTCAATTTCAACTGCGTCACACAGGCCTAGGCCTTGCATAGCCACTCAGACACGCCATTCACTGCATAGAGAATCGTTTACTGTGCTAGCTGTGAGTACGTACCTGTGGGTTGCTTGACTGTGTGCTCCATGTTGTCCTTCCTAGGCACCGTCCGCTGGGTTGGGCGAGGAGACGGATGAATCCTCCCGTGTACCGACCGCTGGTGGACCTGTCGACAATGGAAGAACGCCACATTATCCTGACCTACCGTCTTAACCGTGCCACTATCCATGAACTGTGTGCCCAGCTGGAGCCCGACCTGATGTCCCCCATCCGCCAACCCACAGGGATTCCCCCTCTGGTGCAGGTCATGTCAGTACTCCATTTCTTGGCAAGTGGGTCATTTCAGACAACAGTGGGAATTGCTTCTGGGATGTCTCAGCCCATGTTTTCGAAGGTGTTATCCAGAGTGTTGTCTGCCCTGATGAAATCCGTGAGGAGCTACATCATTTTCCCTGAGGTGGGCGAATTGGCTACAGTGAAGGGTGATTTCTACGCCCTTGGACATATTCCCAACGTAATTGGTGCCATTGATGGGACCCATGTGGCTTTGGTTCCCCCAAGAGACAGGGAGCAGGTGTACAGGAACAGAAAAAATTACCATTCAATGAACATCCAGGTGGTGTGTTTGGCTGACCAGTACATCTCGCATGTAAATGCCAAATTCCCAGGGTCAGTGCATGACGCCTACATCCTCAGGAATAGCAGCATCCCTTACGTGATGGAACAGCTACAGAGACACCGTGTATGGCTAGTGGGGGACTCTGGGTACCCCAACCTGTCGTGGCTACTGACCCCAGTAAGGAATCCCCGGACCAGGGCAGAGGAATGGTACAATGAGGCCCATGGGCGTACTAGGAGGGTGATCGAACGCACCTTTGGCCTCCTAAAGGCCAGGTTTAGGTGCCTGCATATGACAGGTGGATCCCTAATGTACTCACCTAAGAAGGTGTGTCACATCATCGTGGCCTGCTGCATGCTTCACAACCTGGCTTTGCGCCGCCAGGTGCCTTTCCTGCAGGAGGATGGTCGAGACGGTGGTGTTGTGGCAGCGGTGGAACCTGAGGAGAGTGACGAGGAGGAAGACGACGGGGCTGAAACAGACAACAGGGACAGAATCATTGAACAGTACTTCCATTAGGACACAGGTAACATTTCAAAGATAATTTAGTAAATGTTAACTACTCTCCTGCATCTCTGCTGCCTGTCTATTTGCCCCAGTGTATGATGACTGAGTTTTGGCTTTTCCCTCCCTATTTCAGATCTGGGGTCCCCACTACGAGTCCTGTGCTTCGTTTCCCCATGGACTACAGCTTTGTGGCAGCTGTTTGTTGACTTCACCATGTACAAGGACATATTTGCACTGTCATGTCAATTACAATATATTGAAATCACAGCCAGACTCCAGATAGTTTTGTGCAAAATAGGTGTTTATTTAAGTGCTCAAAATGGGATGGGTGGTTTCAAGTGGGTGGGGGCTATGGTGAAGGAATGTCCATGGCAGAGTCCAGAGTAACAGTCACACAGGTGCATTGTCCAGAGGCCTGTGGAGAGATGGAGCATGGGCAGTTCAAGGATGGACAGGGTGACAATGTGGGACAGTGGGATGACATCAGGTGGTATCCATTGCTGGCGGGGGTCTTGACATCCTACTCTGTCTTCTTGCGAGATCTCAGGGCCCTCTTGCGGGGTGGTTCTTCTCCTGCAGGAGGTGGGGGTCTGGTGGGCTGCTGCTGTGCGGGGGCCTCCTGTCCACTAGCGCCGGCGGAGGTGGTTGGCTGTTCTTGGTCCAGGCTAGTGGCAGGGGCCCTTGGGTGTTGTTGAGTGTCCGCCCTGGTGTTGACGAGGTCCTGCAGCAGCCCTACCATGGTAACCAGGGTGGTGTTGATGGCTCTGATGTCCTCCCTGTACCCCCGATGCAGTGTTCCTCCTGCAGTACCTGGATCTCCTGGAACCGGGCCAGTACCGTCGCCATCGTCTCCTGGGAGCGGTTGTATGCTCCCATGATGGTGGTGAGGACCTCGTGGAGAGTGGGTTCCCTGGGCCCGTCCCCCCCCTGTCGCACAGCTGCCCTCCGAGTTGCCCTGTTTCCCTGGGCCTCTGCCCCCTGGCCGGTGTGCCCACTACCACTGCCCCCAGGTCCCTGTTGTTGTTGGGGTGGTGGGTTATCCTGGGTGCCCTGTAGTGGTAGACACACCGCAGATTGACGCGCCCTGGAGACAGAGGCATGGGCCCGCTGGGTGGGAGCTGTGCTGGTGTTCCCAGAGGGGTTTGGGTCTGTAGTGGCCTGGGCCTGTGTGAGGGGAACCGACTGTCCAGAGGTCCCCGATGGTCCGGGCTGGTCATCGGTGTCCAGGTCGACAGAGCTGCTGTCATCGCTGACGGCCTCTTGGGTGGGGGGTGCGGAGAATTCTGGCCCCTCCGCCGCGGTGTGTTGACGGTCGGGTCCTGCAAGGGTATAGAGGTATGGTTATAGTTTCAATGTGTGGCATATGGGTGTATCTATGGGTTCTCGTGTCCCCAAGTGCTGGCATTCGTGTGTGGGGGCTTTGGTGAGGGTGGCTTGTGGGGGGGATGTGTATATGCATTGGGCATGCTTTGGTGATGGGTGTCCATGCTTAGTGGACGCATGCAGGCCTAGGTTTTGGGATGTGTGGGTTGTGATGGTGAGACATTGGCGGGGAATAGGTGTGCTGGGGGTGGGGGTGAGGATGGTGGTGGGGGTGAGGATGGTGGTGGGGGTGAGGGTGGGGGTGAGGATGGGGGTGGGGGTGAGGGTGGGGTTCGAGGATGGGGGTGAGGGTTGGGGTATGATTTGGCATGCAGGTGGGGGGGAAGCAGTATTGAAGCTTCAACTTACCAGTATCCATTCCTCCGCCGACTCCTGCGAGGCCGTCAGGATGCAGGATGTTCAAGACTTCCTCCTCCCATGATGTGAATTGTGGGGGTTGAGGTGGGGGTCCTCCGCCAGTCTTCTGCACGGCGATGTTGTGCCTGGATACCATGGAACGCACCTTCCCCCGTAGGTCGTTCCATCGCTTCCTGATGTCTTCCCGATTTCTGGGGTGCTGTCCCACTGCGTTGACCCTGTCGACAATCCTCTGCCATAGCTCCGTCCTCCGGGCAATGCTGGTGTATTGTATCTGTGTGCCGAACAGCTGGGGCTCTACCCGAACGATTTCCTCCACCATGACCCTGAGTTCTTCGTCTGTGAAGCGGGGTTGTCTTTGGGGTGCCATGGGGTGGTGTGTATGATGTGTGGGGTGGAGTATGTGTAGTTAAGTGTGTTGAGTGTGGTGGTGTGTGTTGTTTTGTGTGTGGATAGTGTGTGGGTGATGGTGTTGAGTGGCTGTGGCTGTTAGTTTGTGGATGCTGGTGTCTCGCTCTGGCCTTCTTTCAGAATTTTTTTGCGTAGGGGTTTGTGGGTGATGTGGGTGGGTGTTTTATATTGTATTGTGTGTGTGGGAGTGGTGTGTGTATGTGTATCAGGTGTGTGGGATTCAAATCGTCCAATGTGGCTGAGTTTTGTTCGTTTGTGTGTATTCTGACCGCGGCGGTGTGTCCCGCCAATGGAATACCGCGTTTGAATGACCGCCGCGTGGATTCGTGGGTCGTAATGGCATGGGCGTATTTCTGTTGGCGTGGCGGTGGAGGTTTGGTCACCTCCACCTTTCCGCCGACCGCTGGTCTGGCGGTCGGTTATGGCTGTCGGATTTTCGGAGGTTTGCCTTCTGCGGGTCAGAATGACCGTGGCGGGTTTCCGCGGCCGCGGCGGTGTTATGGCGGTCTTCTGACCGGCGGTAAGTGCATTTTACCGCCGGGGTCAGAATGACCACCATAATCCATCATCTGATGCATAGTCTGCAGACTTTAACAAAAAAAAGTTGTTTCAAGCTCAAACAGTTCAAAAGTTACTAAAAACGCAGCAACACGTGTTGCTGCGCAGTGGAAAGCCTTTTGCAAAGGTTGACTGGTTACTTTTCTGTTGCTTAATGCTTTATTTGGGTTTTAAATTGGTACTAATAAGGTACACCCAAACCCAATGCCCAGACAGTGTTAAGTGTAAAAAGTACAAAATAATGAAGTAATACTATAAAAAATGTGCTGCATTACGCCACATAATTTGCCTTTTATTGCTGCACAATTTACTCATCTCATCTCTGCTGCATAATTTGACGCATCCCTGACACATAATTCCAATGGCCTTGGGTATAGGTGTGCTCTGCCTTTGGGAAAGATGTTTTGCCTTTGGAGAAGGTAATCCATGCAAACACTTGTTGTGAAACCAAGTTAGTTGTGTCAACAGCATGAATGAATAACACAACAACCAATGACAGAGTGAGGTCCTGTTTTGTCCCTTCCTTCATATTGATGGATTAAGCTCTCGTGAGCCAGCTAAAGCTGTCTCTCAGCAGACCTAAAATAGTTATTTTATCCACTCTTCAATCATTGTGTTCTCAGCAAGGGCTTTAACAGTTTAATATTGTTCCTTGTTGAATCAGATGCAATTTTTAACATTGCTCTTTGCAATCAACTATACAAATTGTGTATTTTCCTCAGAACTGCAACCAACTGATTTCTTGTTCTTGGAACATGTGAAAGCCTGTGTGAATTTCCACACCTGCAGAGGGATATGCGGATTTCATTATAGAAATGCCTCAGCAAAAGACAAGTGTGTCTAAGGATTGTCAAACTCAGTTTTTTTAATTAATGCCCATTAAACATTATATAAAATGACTGAGAGGCCGGGACAGTTCTGTCATTTTTACTGCACGTTGATTTGTTTGTAGGTATTGTCCGGTATCACATTTCACAAGACCAGTATCTGTATCTAGTGTGTATGTGGCATCATGAAAAAAAAAAAAAAAAGTTGACATGTAGAAAGGACTAGTACTGGTGTGGATACCGGTGACCACAGGCGAGATGAGGTATCTGGACAGAGTCAGAGGTATGTGTGCAGAGTCAGAAGAAGAGATGAGGTATGTGTGCTAGGTCAGAAGAAGAGAGATGAGGTATGTGTGCTAGGTCAGAAGAAGAAATATGGGGTATGTGTGCTAGGTCAGAAGAAGAGATATGGGGTGTGTGTGCTAGGGCAGGAGAAGAGAGATGGGGTATGTGTGCTAGGGCAGGAGAAGAGAGATGGGGTATGTGTGCTAGGTCAGAAGAGAGATGAGGTATGTATGCAGAGTTAGAAGACTAGAGATGAGGTATGTGTGCAGAGTTAGAAGACTAGAGATGAGGTATGTGTGCAGAGTCAGAAGAAGAGATATGGGGTATGTGTGCAGAGTCAGAAGAAGAGGGATGAAGTAGATGTGCTAGGTCAGAAGAATAGTAGGGGATCAGCAGAACAGAGAAAAAGTATGTGTGCAGAGTTAGAGGTATGTATGCAGATTCAGAAGAATAGAGATGAGGTATGTGTGCTGGGTCAGAAGAAGAGAGATGAGGTATGTGTGCTAGGTCAGAAGAATAGAAACAGCAGAATAGAGAAAAGTTATGTGTGCAGAGTTAGAGTTATGTGTGAAGATTCAGGAGAATAGAGATGAGGTATGTGTGCTAAGTCAGAAGAAGAGAGATGGGGAATGTGTGGTAGGTCAGAAGAAGAGAGTTGGGGGTGTGTGTGCTAGGTCAGAAGAAGAGAGATGGGGTGTTTGTGCTAGGACAGGAGAAGAGAGATGGGGTATGTGTGCTAGGTCAGAAGAAGAGAGATGGGGTGTGTGTGCTGGGTCAGAAGAAGAGAGATGGGGTATGTGTGCTAGGGCAGGAGAAGAGAGATGGCGTGTGTGTGCTAGGGCAGGAGAAGAGAGATGGGGTATATGTGCTAGGTCAGAAGAAGAAAGATGGGGTGTGTGTGCTAGGTCAGAAGAAGAGAGATGGGGTGTGTATGCAGAGTTAGAAGACTAGAGATGAGGTATGTGTGCAGAGTTAGAAGACTAGAGATGAGGTATGTGTGCAGAGTCAGAAGAAGAGATATGGGGTATGTGTGCAGAGTCAGAAGAAGATAGATGAGGTATATGTGCTAGGTCAGAAGAATAGAAGGGGGTCATCAGAATAGAGAAAAGGTATGTGTGCAGAGTTAAAGGTATGTGTGCAGATTCAGAAGAATAGAGATGAGGTATGTGTGCTAGGTCAGAAGAAGAGAGATGAGGTATGTGTGCTAGGTCAGAATAAGAGAGATGGGGTATGTGTGCTATGTCAGAGGAAGAGAGATGGGGTATGTGTGGTAGGTCAGAAGAAGAGAGGTGGGGTGTGTGTGTGGTAGGTCAGAAGAAGAGAGATGGGGTATGTGTGCTAGGTCAGAAGAAGAGAGATGGGGTGTGTGTGCTAGGTCGGAAGAAGAGAGATAGGTTATGTGTGCTAGGTCAGGGGAAGAGAGATGGGGTGTGTGTGCTAGGTCAGAAGAAGAGAGATGGGGTGTGTGTGCTAGGGCAGGAGAAGAGAGATGGGGTATGTGTGCTAGGTCAGAAGAAGAGAGATGGGGTGTGTGTGCTAGGTCAGAAGAAGAGAGATGGGGTATGTGTGCTAGGTCAGGAGAAGAGAGATGGGGTGTGTGCTAGGGCAGGAGAAGAGAGATGGGGTATGTGTGCTAGGTCAGGAGAAGAGAGATGGGGTATGTGTGCTAGGTCAGAAGAAGAGAGATGGGGTGTGTGTGCTAGGTCAGAAGAAGAGAGATGGGGTGTGTGTGCTAGGTCAGAAGAAGAGAGATGGGGTGTGGGTGCTAGGTCAGAAGAAGAGAGATGGGGTGTGGGTGCTAGGACAGAAGAAGAGAGATGGGGTATGTGTACTAGGTCAGAAGAAGAGAGATAGGGTATGTGTGCTAGGTCAGGAGAAGAGAGATGGGGTTTGTGTGCTAAGGCAGGAAAAGAGAGATGGGGTGTGTGTGCTAGGTCAGGAGAAGAGAGATGGGGTATGTGTGCTAGGTCAGGAGAAGAGAGATGGGGTGTGTGTGCTAAGGCAGGAGAAGAGAGATGGGGTGTGTATGCAGAGTTAGAAGACTAGAGATGAGGTATGTGTGCAGAGTTAGAAGACTAGAGATGAGGTATGTGTGCAGAGTCAGAAGAAGAGATATGGGGTATGTGTGCAGAGTCAGAAGAAGAGAAATTAGGTTTATGTGCTAGGTCAGAAGAATAGAAGGGGGTCAGCAGAATAGAGAAAAGGTATGTGTGCAGAGTTAGAGGTATGTGTGCAGATTCAGAAGAATAGAGATGAGGTATGTGTGCTAGGTCAGAAGAAGAGAGATGAGGTATGTGTGCTAGGTCAGAAGAATAGAAACAGCAGAATAGAGAAAATGTATGTGTGCAGAGTTAGAGTTATGTGTGAAGATTCAGGAGAGTAGAGATGAGGTATGTGTGCTAAGTCAGAATAAGAGAGATGGGGTATGTGTGCTATGTCAGAAGAAGAGAGATGGGGTATGTGTGCTAGGTCAGAAGAAGAGAGATGGGGTATGTGTGCTAGGTCAGAAGAAGAGAGATGGGGTGTGTGTGCTAGGTCAGAAGAAGAGAGATGGGGTATGTGTGTTGGGCAGGAGAAGAGAGATGGGGTGTGTGTGCTAAGTCAGAAGAAGAGAGATGGTGTGTGTGTGCTAGGGCAGGAGAAGAGAGATGGGGTATGTGTGCTAGGTCAGGAGAAGAGAGATGGGGTATGTGTGCTAGGTCAGAAGAAGAGAGATGGGGTGTGTGTGCTAGGTCGGAAGAAGAGAGATGGGGTGTGGGTGCTAGGGCAGAAGAAGAGAGATGGGGTATGTGTGCTAGGTCAGAAGAAGAGAGATGGGGTGTGTGTGCTAGGTCAGAAGAAGAGAGATGGGGTATGTGTGCTAGGTCAGGAGAAGAGAGATGGGGTGTGTGTGCTAAGGCAGGAGAAGAGAGATGGGGTGTGTATGCTAAGGCAGGAGAAGAGAGATGGGGTGTGTGTGCTAGGTCAGGAGAAGAGAGATGGGGTATGTGTGCTAGGTCAGAAGAAGAGAGATGGGGTGTGTATGCAGAGTTAGAATACTAGAGATGAGGTATGTGTGCAGAGTTAGAAGACTAGAGATGAGGTATGTGTGCAGAGTCAGAAGAAGAGATATGGGATATGTGTGCAGAGTCAGAAGAAGAGAAATTAGGTTTATGTGCTAGGTCAGAAGAATAGAAGGGGGTCAGCAGAATAGAGAAAAGGTATGTGTGCAGAGTTAGAGGTATGTGTGCAGATTCAGAAGAATAGAGATGAGGTATGTGTGCTAGGTCAGAAGAAGAGAGATGAGGTATGTGTGCTAGGTCAGAAGAATAGAAACAGCAGTATAGAGAAAATGTATGTGTGCAGAGTTAGAGTTATGTGTGAAGATTCAGGAGAGTAGAGATGAGGTATGTGTGCTAAGTCAGAATAAGAGAGATGGGGTATGTGTGCTATGTCAGAAGAAGAGAGATGGGGTATGTGTGCTAGGTCAGAAGAAGAGAGATGGGGTATGTGTGCTAGGTCAGAAGAAGAGAGATGGGGTGTGTGTGCTAGGTCAGAAGAAGAGAGATGGGGTATGTGTGTTGGGCAGAAGAAGAGAGATAGGGTGTGTGTGCTAAGTCAGAAGAAGAGAGATGGTGTGTGTGTGCTAGGGCAGGAGAAGAGAGATGGGGCATGTGTGCTAGGTCAGGAGAAGAGAGATGGGGTATGTGTGCTAGGTCAGAAGAAGAGAGATGGGGTGTGTGTGCTAGGTCAGAAGAAGAGAGATGGAGTGTGGGTGCTAGGGCAGAAGAAGAGAGATGGGGTATGTGTGCTAGGTCAGAAGAAGAGAGATGGGGTGTGTGTGCTAGGTCAGAAGAAGAGAGATGGGGTATGTGTGCTAGGTCAGGAGAAGAGAGATGGGGTGTGTGTGCTAGGGCAGGAGAAGAGAGATGGGGTATGTGTGCTAGGTCAGAAGAAGAGAGATGGGGTATGTGTGCTAGGTCAGAAGAAGAAAGGTGGGGTGTGTGTGCTAAGGCAGGAGAAGAGAGATGGGGTATGTGTGCTAGTCAGAAGAAGAGAGATGGGGTGTGTGTGCTAGGTCAGAAGAAGAGAGATGGGGTATGTGTGCTAGGTCAGGAGAAGAGAGATGGGGTGTGTGTGCTAAGGCAGGAAAAGAGAGATGGGGTGTGTGTGCTAGGTCAGGAGAAGAGAGATGGGTATGTGTGCTAGATCAGAAGAAGAGAGATGGGGTATATGTGCTAGGTCAGAAGAAGAAAGATGGGGTGTGTGTGCTACGTCAGAAGAAGAGAGATGGGGTGTGTATGCAGAGTTAGAAGACTAGAGATGAGGTATGTGTGCAGAGTTAGGAGACTAGA
Organism: Pleurodeles waltl; assembly: GCF_031143425.1. NCBI lineage: Eukaryota > Metazoa > Chordata > Amphibia > Caudata > Salamandridae > Pleurodeles > Pleurodeles waltl. The sequence continues at coordinate 48,804,373 of NC_090448.1, read as the reverse complement.
GATGAGGTATGTGTGCAGTCAGAAGAAGAGATATGGGGTATGTGTGCAGAGTCAGAAGAAGAGAGATGCGGTATATGTGCTAGGTCAGAAGAATAGAAGGGGGTCAGCAGAATAGAGAAAAGGTATGTGTGCAGAGTTAGAGGTATGTATGCAGATTCAAAAGAATAGAGATGAGGTATGTGTGCTAGGTCAGAAGAAGAGAGATGAGGTATGTGTGCTAGGTCAGAAGAATAGAAGCAGCAGAATAGAGAAAATGTATGTGTGCAGAGTTAGAGTTATGTGTGAAGATTCAGGAGAGTAGAGATGAGGTATGTGTGCTAAGTCAGAATAAGAGAGATGGGGTATGTGTGCTATGTCAGAAGAAGAGAGATGGGGTATGTGTGCTAGGTCAGAAGAAGAGAGATGGGGTATGTGTGCTAGGTCAGAAGAAGAGAGATGGGGTGTGTGTGCTAGGTCAGAAGAAGAGAGATGGGGTATGTGTGTTGGGCAGGAGAAGAGAGATGGGGTGTGTGTGTGCTAAGTCAGAAGAAGAGAGATGGTGTGTGTGTGCTAGGGCAGGAGAAGAGAGATGGGGTATGTGTGCTAGGTCAGGAGAAGAGAGATGGGGTATGTGTGCTAGGTCAGAAGAAGAGAGATGTGGTGTGTGTGCTAGGTCAGAAGAAGAGAGATGGGGTGTGGGTGCTAGGGCAGAAGAAGAGAGATGGGGTATGTGTGCTAGGTCAGAAGAAGAGAGATGGGGTGTGTGTGCTAGGTCAGAAGAAGAGAGATGGGGTATGTGTGCTAGGTCAGAAGAAGAGAGATGGGGTGTGTGTGCTAGGGCAGGAGAAGAGAGATGGGGTATGTGTGCTAGGGCAGAAAAAGAGAGATGGGGTATGTGTGTGCTAAGTCAGAAGAAGAGAGATGGTGTGTGTGTGCTAGGGCAGGAGAAGAGAGATGGGGTGTGTGTGCTAGGTCAGGAGAAGAGAGATGGGGTATGTGTGCTAGGTCAGAAGAAGAGAGATGTGGTGTGTGTGCTAGGTCGGAAGAAGAGAGATGGGGTGTGGGTGCTAGGGCAGAAGAAGAGAGATGCGGTATGTGTGCTAGGTCAGAAGAAGAGAGATGGGGTGTGTGTGCTAGGTCAGAAGAAGAGAGATGGGGTATGTGTGCTAGGTCAGAAGAGAGATGGGGTGTGTGTGCTAGGTCAGAAGAAGAGAGATGGGGTGTGGGTGCTAGGGCAGAAAAAGAGAGATGGGGTATGTGTACTAGGTCAGAAGAAGAGAGATAGGGTATGTGTGCTAGGTCAGGAGAAGAGAGATGGGGTGTGTGTGCTAAGGCAGGAAAAGAGAGATGGGGTGTGTGTGCTAGGTCAGGAGAAGAGAGATGGGGTATGTGTGCTAGCTCAGGAGAAGAGAGATGGGGTGTGTGTGCTAAGGCAGGAGAAGAGAGATGGGGTGTGTGTGCTAGGTCAGGAGAAGAGAGATGGGGTATGTGTGCTAGGTCAGAAGAAGAGAGATGGGGTATATGTGCTAGGTCAGAAGAAGAAAGATGGGGTGTGTGTGCTAGGTCAGAAGAAGAGAGATGGGGTGTGTATGCAGAGTTAGAAGACTAGAGATGAGGTATGTGTGCAGAGTTAGAAGACTAGAGATGAGGTATGTGTGCAGAGTCAGAAGAAGAGATATGGGGTATGTGTGCAGAGTCAGAAGAAGAGAAATTAGGTATATGTGCTAGGTCAGAAGAAGAGAGATGAGGTATGTGTGCTAGGTCAGAAGAATAGAAACAGCAGAATAGAGAAAATGTATGTGTGCAGAGTTATAGTTATGTGTGAAGATTGAGGAGAGTAGAGATGAGGTATGTGTGCTAAGTCAGAATAAGAGAGATGGGGTATGTGTGCTATGTCAGAAGAAGAGAGATGGGGTATGTGTGCTAGGTCAGAAGAAGAGAGATGGGGTATGTGTGCTAGGTCAGAAGAAGAGAGATGGGGTGTGTGTGCTAGGTCAGAAGAAGAGAGATGGGGTATGAGTGTTGGGCAGGAGAAGAGAGATGGTGTGTGTGTGCTAAGTCAGAAGAAGAGAGATGGTGTGTGTGTGCTAGGGCAGGAGAAGAGAGATGGGGTATGTGTGCTAGGTCAGGAGAAGAGAGATGGGGTATGTGTGCTAGGTCAGAAGAAGAGAGATGGGGTATGTGTGCTAGGTCAGAAGAAGAGAGATGGGGTATGTGTGCTAGGTCAGAAGAAGAGAGATGGGGTGTGTGTGCTAGGTCAGAAGAAGAGAGATGGGGTATGTGTGTTGGGCAGGAGAAGAGAGATGGTGTGTGTGTGCTAAGTCAGAAGAAGAGAGATGGTGTGTGTGTGCTAGGGCAGGAGAAGAGAGATGGGGTATGTGTGCTAGGTCAGGAGAAGAGAGATGGGGTATGTGTGCTAGGTCAGAAGAAGAGAGATGGGGTGTGTGTGCTAGGTCGGAAGAAGAGAGATGGGGTGTGGGTGCTAGGGCAGAAGAAGAGAGATGGGGTATGTGTGCTAGGTCAGAAGAAGAGAGATGGGGTGTGTGTGCTAGGTCAGAAGAAGAGAGATGAGGTATGTGTGCTAGGTCAGGAGAAGAGAGATGGGGTGTGTGTGCTAGGGCAGGAGAAGAGAGATGGGGTATGTGTGCTAGGTCAGAAGAAGAGAGAAGGGGTATGTGTGCTAGGTCAGAAGAAGAAAGGTGGGGTGTGTGTGCTAGGGCAGGAGAAGAGAGATGGGGTATGTGTGCTAGGTCAGAAGAAGAGAGATGGGGTGTGTGTGCTAGGTCAGGAGAAGAGAGATGGGGTGTGTGTGCTAAGGCAGGAGAAGAGAGATGGGGTGTGTGTGCTAGGTCAGGAGAAGAGAGATGGGTATGTGTGCTAGATCAGAAGAAGAGAGATGGGGTATATGTGCTAGGTCAGAAGAAGAAAGATGGGGTGTGTGTGCTACGTCAGAAGAAGAGAGATGGGGTGTGTATGCAGAGTTAGAAGACAAGAGATGAGGTATGTGTGCAGAGTTAGGAGACTAGAGATGAGGTATGTTTGCAGTTAGAAGAAGAGATATGGGGTATGTGTGCAGAGTCAGAAGAAGAGAGATGAGGTATATGTGCTAGGTCAGAAGAATAGAAGGGGGTCAGCAGAATAGAGAAAAGGTATGTGTGCAGAGTTAGAGGTATGTATGCACATTCAAAAGAATAGAGATGAGGTATGTGTGCTAGGTCAGAAGAAGAGAGATGAGGTATGTGTGCTAGGTCAGAAGAATAGAAACAGCAGAATAGAGAAAATGTATGTGTGCAGAGTTAGAGTTATGTGTGAAGATTCAGGAGAGTAGAGATGAGGTATGTGTGCTAAGTCAGAATAAGAGAGATGGGGTATGTGTGCTATGTCAGAAGAAGAGAGATGGGGTATGTGTGCTAGGTCAGAAGAAGAGAGATGGGGTATGTGTGCTAGGTCAGAAGAAGAGAGATGGGGTGTGTGTGCTAGGTCAGAAGAAGAGAGATGGGGTATGTGTGTTGGGCAGGAGGAGAGAGATGGGGTGTGTGTGTGCTAAGTCAGAAGAAGAGAGATGGTGTGTGTGTGCTAGGGCAGGAGAAGAGAGATGGGGTATGTGTGCTAGGTCAGGAGAAGAGAGATGGGGTATGTGTGCTAGGTCAGAAGAAGAGAGATGTGGTGTGTGTGCTAGGTCGGAAGAAGAGAGATGGGGTGTGGGTGCTAGGGCAGAAGAAGAGGGATGGGGTATATGTGCAAGGTCAGAAGAAGAGAGATGGGGTGTGTGTGCTAGGTCAGAAGAAGAGAGATGGGGTATGTGTGCTAGGTCAGAAGAAGAGAGATGGGGTGTGTGTGCTAGGGCAGGAGAAGAGAGATGGGGTATGTGTGCTAGGTCAGAAGAAGAGAGATAGGGTGTGTGTGCTAGGTCAGAAGAAGAGAGATGGGGTATGTGTGCTAGGTCAGGAGAAGAGAGATGGGGTGTGTGTGCTAAGGCAAGAGAAGAGAGATGGGGTGTGTGTGTGTGTGCTAGGTCAGGAGAAGAGAGATGGGGTGTGTGTGTTAAGGCAGGAGAAGAGAGATGGGGTGTGTGTGCTAGGTCAGGAGAAGAGAGATGGGGTATGTGTGCTAGGTCAGAAGAAGAGAGATGGGGTGTGGGTGCTAGGGCAGAAGAAGAGAGATGGGGTATGTGTGCTAGGTCAGGAGAAGGGAGATGGGGTATGTGTGCTAAGTCAGAAGAAGAGAGATGGAGTATGTGTTGTAGGTCAGAAGAAGAGAGATGAGGTATGTGTGCTAGGTCAGGAGAAGAGAGATGGGGTATGTGTGCTAGGTCAGAAGAAGAGAGATGGGGTGTGTATGCTAGGTCAGAAGAAGAGAGATGGGGTATGTGTACTAGGTCAGGAGAAGAGAGATGGGGTGTGTGTGCTAAGGCAGGAGAAGAGAGATGGGGTGTGTGTGCTAGGTCAGGAGAAGAGAGATGGGGTATGTGTGCTAGGTCAGAAGAGAGATGAGGTATGTATGCAGAGTTAGAAGACTAGAGATGAGGTATGTGTGCAGAGTTAGAAGACTAGAGATGAGGTATGTGTGCAGAGTCAGAAGAAGAGATATGGGGTATGTGTGCAGAGTCAGAAGAAGAGGGATGAAGTAGATGTGCTAGGTCAGAAGAAGAGTAGGGGATCAGCAGAACAGAGAAAAAGTATGTGTGCAGAGTTAGAGGTATGTATGCAGATTCAGAAGAATAGAGATGAGGTATGTGTGCTGGGTCAGAAGAAGAGAGATGAGGTATGTGTGCTAGGTCAGAAGAATAGAAACAGCAGAATAGAGAAAAGTTATTTGTGCAGAGTTAGAGTTATGTGTGAAGATTCAGGAGAATAGAGATGAGGTATGTGTGCTAAGTCAGAAGAAGAGAGATGGGGAATGTGTGGTAGGTCAGAAGAAGAGAGTTGGGGGTGTGTGTGCTAGGTCAGAAGAAGAGAGATGGGGTGTTTGTGCTAGGACAGGAGAAGAGAGATGGGGTATGTGTGCTAGGTCAGAAGAAGAGAGATGGGGTGTGTGTGCTGGGTCAGAAGAAGAGAGATGGGGTATGTGTGCTAGGGCAGGAGAAGAGAGATGGCGTGTGTGTGCTAGGGCAGGAGAAGAGAGATGGGGTATATGTGCTAGGTCAGAAGAAGAAAGATGGGGTGTGTGTGCTAGGTCAGAAGAAGAGAGATGGGGTGTGTATGCAGAGTTAGAAGACTAGAGATGAGGTATGTGTGCAGAGTTAGAAGACTAGAGATGAGGTATGTGTGCAGAGTCAGAAGAAGAGATATGGGGTATGTGTGCAGAGTCAGAAGAAGATAGATGAGGTATATGTGCTAGGTCAGAAGAATAGAAGGGGGTCAGCAGAATAGAGAAAAGGTATGTGTGCAGAGTTAAAGGTATGTGTGCAGATTCAGAAGAATAGAGATGAGGTATGTGTGCTAGGTCAGAAGAAGAGAGATGAGGTATGTGTGCTAGGTCAGAATAAGAGAGATGGGGTATGTGTGCTATGTCAGAGGAAGAGAGATGGGGTATGTGTGGTAGGTCAGAAGAAGAGAGGTGGGGTGTGTGTGTGGTAGGTCAGAAGAAGAGAGATGGGGTATGTGTGCTAGTTCAGAAGAAGAGAGATGGGGTGTGTGTGCTAGGTCGGAAGAAGAGAGATAGGTTATGTGTGCTAGGTCAGGGGAAGAGAGATGGGGTGTGTGTGCTAGGTCAGAAGAAGAGAGATGGGGTGTGTGTGCTAGGGCAGGAGAAGAGAGATGGGGTATGTGTGCTAGGTCAGAAGAAGAGAGATGGGGTGTGTGTGCTAGGTCAGAAGAAGAGAGATGGGGTATGTGTGCTAGGTCAGGAGAAGAGAGATGGGGTGTGTGCTAGGGCAGGAGAAGAGAGATGGGGTATGTGTGCTAGGTCAGGAGAAGAGAGATGGGGTATGTGTGCTAGGTCAGAAGAAGAGAGATGGGGTGTGTGTGCTAGGTCAGAAGAAGAGAGATGGGGTGTGTGTGCTAGGTCAGAAGAAGAGAGATGGGGTGTGGGTGCTAGGTCAGAAGAAGAGAGATGGGGTGTGGGTGCTAGGACAGAAGAAGAGAGATGGGGTATGTGTACTAGGTCAGAAGAAGAGAGATAGGGTATGTGTGCTAGGTCAGGAGAAGAGAGATGGGGTTTGTGTGCTAAGGCAGGAAAAGAGAGATGGGGTGTGTGTGCTAGGTCAGGAGAAGAGAGATGGGGTATGTGTGCTAGGTCAGGAGAAGAGAGATGGGGTGTGTGTGCTAAGGCAGGAGAAGAGAGATGGGGTGTGTATGCAGAGTTAGAAGACTAGAGATGAGGTATGTGTGCAGAGTTAGAAGACTAGAGATGAGGTATGTGTGCAGAGTCAGAAGAAGAGATATGGGGTATGTGTGCAGAGTCAGAAGAAGAGAAATTAGGTTTATGTGCTAGGTCAGAAGAATAGAAGGGGGTCAGCAGAATAGAGAAAAGGTATGTGTGCAGAGTTAGAGGTATGTGTGCAGATTCAGAAGAATAGAGATGAGGTATGTGTGCTAGGTCAGAAGAAGAGAGATGAGGTATGTGTGCTAGGTCAGAAGAATAGAAACAGCAGAATAGAGAAAATGTATGTGTGCAGAGTTAGAGTTATGTGTGAAGATTCAGGAGAGTAGAGATGAGGTATGTGTGCTAAGTCAGAATAAGAGAGATGGGGTATGTGTGCTATGTCAGAAGAAGAGAGATGGGGTATGTGTGCTAGGTCAGAAGAAGAGAGATGGGGTATGTGTGCTAGGTCAGAAGAAGAGAGATGGGGTGTGTGTGCTAGGTCAGAAGAAGAGAGATGGGGTATGTGTGTTGGGCAGGAGAAGAGAGATGGGGTGTGTGTGCTAAGTCAGAAGAAGAGAGATGGTGTGTGTGTGCTAGGGCAGGAGAAGAGAGATGGGGTATGTGTGCTAGGTCAGGAGAAGAGAGATGGGGTATGTGTGCTAGGTCAGAAGAAGAGAGATGGGGTGTGTGTGCTAGGTCGGAAGAAGAGAGATGGGGTGTGGGTGCTAGGGCAGAAGAAGAGAGATGGGGTATGTGTGCTAGGTCAGAAGAAGAGAGATGGGGTGTGTGTGCTAGGTCAGAAGAAGAGAGATGGGGTATGTGTGCTAGGTCAGGAGAAGAGAGATGGGGTGTGTGTGCTAAGGCAGGAGAAGAGAGATGGGGTGTGTGTGCTAAGGCAGGAGAAGAGAGATGGGGTGTGTGTGCTAGGTCAGGATAAGAGAGATGGGGTATGTGTGCTAGGTCAGAAGAAGAGAGATGGGGTGTGTATGCAGAGTTAGAAGACTAGAGATGAGGTATGTGTGCAGAGTTAGAAGACTAGAGATGAGGTATGTGTGCAGAGTCAGAAGAAGAGATATGGGATATGTGTGCAGAGTCAGAAGAAGAGAAATTAGGTTTATGTGCTAGGTCAGAAGAATAGAAGGGGGTCAGCAGAATAGAGAAAAGGTATGTGTGCAGAGTTAGAGGTATGTGTGCAGATTCAGAAGAATAGAGATGAGGTATGTGTGCTAGGTCAGAAGAAGAGAGATGAGGTATGTGTGCTAGGTCAGAAGAATAGAAACAGCAGAATAGAGAAAATGTATGTGTGCAGAGTTAGAGTTATGTGTGAAGATTCAGGAGAGTAGAGATGAGGTATGTGTGCTAAGTCAGAATAAGAGAGATGGGGTATGTGTGCTATGTCAGAAGAAGAGAGATGGGGTATGTGTGCTAGGTCAGAAGAAGAGAGATGGGGTATGTGTGCAGAGTCAGAAGAAGAGATATGGGGTATGTGTGCAGAGTCAGAAGAAGAGAAATTAGGTTTATGTGCTAGGTCAGAAGAATAGAAGGGGGTCAGCAGAATAGAGAAAAGGTATGTGTGCAGAGTTAGAGGTATGTGTGCAGATTCAGAAGAATAGAGATGAGGTATGTGTGCTAGGTCAGAAGAAGAGAGATGAGGTATGTGTGCTAGGTCAGAAGAATAGAAACAGCGGAATAGAGAAAATGTATGTGTGCAGAGTTAGAGTTATGTGTGAAGATTCAGGAGAGTAGAGATGAGGTATGTGTGCTAAGTCAGAATAAGAGAGATGGGGTATGTGTGCTATGTCAGAAGAAGAGAGATGGGGTATGTGTGCTAGGTCAGAAGAAGAGAGATGGGGTATGTGTGCTAGGTCAGAAGAAGAGAGATGGGGTGTGTGTGCTAGGTCAGAAGAAGAGAGATGGGGTATGTGTGTTGGGCAGGAGAAGAGAGATGGGGTGTGTGTGCTAAGTCAGAAGAAGAGAGATGGTGTGTGTGTGCTAGGGCAGGAGAAGAGAGATGGGGTATGTGTGCTAGGTCAGGAGAAGAGAGATGGGGTATGTGTGCTAGGTCAGAAGAAGAGAGATGGGGTGTGTGTGCTAGGTCGGAAGAAGAGAGATGGGGTGTGGGTGCTAGGGCAGAAGAAGAGAGATGGGGTATGTGTGCTAGGTCAGAAGAAGAGAGATGGGGTGTGTGTGCTAGGTCAGAAGAAGAGAGATGGGGTATGTGTGCTAGGTCAGGAGAAGAGAGATGGGGTGTGTGTGCTAAGGCAGGAGAAGAGAGATGGGGTGTGTGTGCTAAGGCAGGAGAAGAGAGATGGGGTGTGTGTGCTAGGTCAGGAGAAGAGAGATGGGGTATGTGTGCTAGGTCAGAAGAAGAGAGATGGGGTGTGTATGCAGAGTTAGAAGACTAGAGATGAGGTATGTGTGCAGAGTTAGAAGACTAGAGATGAGGTATGTGTGCAGAGTCAGAAGAAGAGATATGGGATATGTGTGCAGAGTCAGAAGAAGAGAAATTAGGTTTATGTGCTAGGTCAGAAGAATAGAAGGGGGTCAGCAGAATAGAGAAAAGGTATGTGTGCAGAGTTAGAGGTATGTGTGCAGATTCAGAAGAATAGAGATGAGGTATGTGTGCTAGGTCAGAAGAAGAGAGATGAGGTATGTGTGCTAGGTCAGAAGAATAGAAACAGCAGAATAGAGAAAATGTATGTGTGCAGAGTTAGAGTTATGTGTGAAGATTCAGGAGAGTAGAGATGAGGTATGTGTGCTAAGTCAGAATAAGAGAGATGGGGTATGTGTGCTATGTCAGAAGAAGAGAGATGGGGTATGTGTGCTAGGTCAGAAGAAGAGAGATGGGGTATGTGTGCTAGGTCAGAAGAAGAGAGATGGGGTGTGTGTGCTAGGTCAGAAGAAGAGAGATGGGGTATGTGTGTTGGGCAGAAGAAGAGAGATAGGGTGTGTGTGCTAAGTCAGAAGAAGAGAGATGGTGTGTGTGTGCTAGGGCAGGAGAAGAGAGATGGGGCATGTGTGCTAGGTCAGGAGAAGAGAGATGGGGTATGTGTGCTAGGTCAGAAGAAGAGAGATGGGGTGTGTGTGCTAGGTCAGAAGAAGAGAGATGGAGTGTGGGTGCTAGGGCAGAAGAAGAGAGATGGGGTATGTGTGCTAGGTCAGAAGAAGAGAGATGGGGTGTGTGTGCTAGGTCAGAAGAAGAGAGATGGGGTATGTGTGCTAGGTCAGGAGAAGAGAGATGGGGTGTGTGTGCTAGGGCAGGAGAAGAGAGATGGGGTATGTGTGCTAGGTCAGAAGAAGAGAGATGGGGTATGTGTGCTAGGTCAGAAGAAGAAAGGTGGGGTGTGTGTGCTAGGGCAGGAGAAGAGAGATGGGGTATGTGTGCTAGGTCAGAAGAAGAGAGATGGGGTGTGTGTGCTAGGTCAGAAGAAGAGAGATGGGGTATGTGTGCTAGGTCAGGAGAAGAGAGATGGGGTGTGTGTGCTAAGGCAGGAAAAGAGAGATGGGGTGTGTGTGCTAGGTCAGGAGAAGAGAGATGGGTATGTGTGCTAGATCAGAAGAAGAGAGATGGGGTATATGTGCTAGGTCAGAAGAAGAAAGATGGGGTGTGTGTGCTACGTCAGAAGAAGAGAGATGGGGTGTGTATGCAGAGTTAGAAGACTAGAGATGAGGTATGTGTGCAGAGTTAGGAGACTAGAGATGAGGTATGTGTGCAGTCAGAAGAAGAGATATGGGGTATGTGTGCAGAGTCAGAAGAAGAGAGATGCGGTATATGTGCTAGGTCAGAAGAATAGAAGGGGGTCAGCAGAATAGAGAAAAGGTATGTGTGCAGAGTTAGAGGTATGTATGCAGATTCAAAAGAATAGAGATGAGGTATGTGTGCTAGGTCAGAAGAAGAGAGATGAGGTATGTGTGCTAGGTCAGAAGAATAGAAGCAGCAGAATAGAGAAAATGTATGTGTGCAGAGTTAGAGTTATGTGTGAAGATTCAGGAGAGTAGAGATGAGGTATGTGTGCTAAGTCAGAATAAGAGAGATGGGGTATGTGTGCTATGTCAGAAGAAGAGAGATGGGGTATGTGTGCTAGGTCAGAAGAAGAGAGATGGGGTATGTGTGCTAGGTCAGAAGAAGAGAGATGGGGTGTGTGTGCTAGGTCAGAAGAAGAGAGATGGGGTATGTGTGTTGGGCAGGAGAAGAGAGATGGGGTGTGTGTGTGCTAAGTCAGAAGAAGAGAGATGGTGTGTGTGTGCTAGGGCAGGAGAAGAGAGATGGGGTATGTGTGCTAGGTCAGGAGAAGAGAGATGGGGTATGTGTGCTAGGTCAGAAGAAGAGAGATGTGGTGTGTGTGCTAGGTCAGAAGAAGAGAGATGGGGTGTGGGTGCTAGGGCAGAAGAAGAGAGATGGGGTATGTGTGCTAGGTCAGAAGAAGAGAGATGGGGTGTGTGTGCTAGGTCAGAAGAAGAGAGATGGGGTATGTGTGCTAGGTCAGAAGAAGAGAGATGGGGTGTGTGTGCTAGGGCAGGAGAAGAGAGATGGGGTATGTGTGCTAGGGCAGAAAAAGAGAGATGGGGTATGTGTGTGCTAAGTCAGAAGAAGAGAGATGGTGTGTGTGTGCTAGGGCAGGAGAAGAGAGATGGGGTGTGTGTGCTAGGTCAGGAGAAGAGAGATGGGGTATGTGTGCTAGGTCAGAAGAAGAGAGATGTGGTGTGTGTGCTAGGTCGGAAGAAGAGAGATGGGGTGTGGGTGCTAGGGCAGAAGAAGAGAGATGGGGTATGTGTGCTAGGTCAGAAGAAGAGAGATGGGGTGTGTGTGCTAGGTCAGAAGAAGAGAGATGGGGTATGTGTGCTAGGTCAGAAGAGAGATGGGGTGTGTGTGCTAGGTCAGAAGAAGAGAGATGGGGTGTGGGTGCTAGGGCAGAAAAAGAGAGATGGGATATGTGTACTAGGTCAGAAGAAGAGAGATAGGGTATGTGTGCTAGGTCAGGAGAAGAGAGATGGGGTGTGTGTGCTAAGGCAGGAAAAGAGAGATGGGGTGTGTGTGCTAGGTCAGGAGAAGAGAGATGGGGTATGTGTGCTAGCTCAGGAGAAAAGAGATGGGGTGTGTGTGCTAAGGCAGGAGAAGAGAGATGGGGTGTGTGTGCTAGGTCAGGAGAAGAGAGATGGGGTATGTGTGCTAGGTCAGAAGAAGAGAGATGGGGTATATGTGCTAGGTCAGAAGAAGAAAGATGGGGTGTGTGTGCTAGGTCAGAAGAAGAGAGATGGGGTGTGTATGCAGAGTTAGAAGACTAGAGATGAGGTATGTGTGCAGAGTTAGAAGACTAGAGATGAGGTATGTGTGCAGAGTCAGAAGAAGAGATATGGGGTATGTGTGCAGAGTCAGAAGAAGAGAAATTAGGTATATGTGCTAGGTCAGAAGAAGAGAGATGAGGTATGTGTGCTAGGTCAGAAGAATAGAAACAGCAGAATAGAGAAAATGTATGTGTGCAGAGTTATAGTTATGTGTGAAGATTGAGGAGAGTAGAGATGAGGTATGTGTGCTAAGTCAGAATAAGAGAGATGGGGTATGTGTGCTATGTCAGAAGAAGAGAGATGGGGTATGTGTGCTAGGTCAGAAGAAGAGAGATGGGGTATGTGTGCTAGGTCAGAAGAAGAGAGATGGGGTGTGTGTGCTAGGTCAGAAGAAGAGAGATGGGGTATGTGTGTTGGGCAGGAGAAGAGAGATGGTGTGTGTGTGCTAAGTCAGAAGAAGAGAGATGGTGTGTGTGTGCTAGGTCAGAAGAAGAGAGATGGGGTATGTGTGCTAGGTCAGAAGAAGAGAGATGGGGTATGTGTGCTAGGTCAGAAGAAGAGAGATGGGGTGTGTGTGCTAGGTCAGAAGAAGAGAGATGGGGTATGTGTGTTGGGCAGGAGAAGAGAGATGGTGTGTGTGTGCTAAGTCAGAAGAAGAGAGATGGTGTGTGTGTGCTAGGGCAGGAGAAGAGAGATGGGGTATGTGTGCTAGGTCAGGAGAAGAGAGATGGGGTATGTGTGCTAGGTCAGAAGAAGAGAGATGGGGTGTGTGTGCTAGGTCGGAAGAAGAGAGATGGGGTGTGGGTGCTAGGGCAGAAGAAGAGAGATGGGGTATGTGTGCTAGGTCAGAAGAAGAGAGATGGGGTGTGTGTGCTAGGTCAGAAGAAGAGAGATGAGGTATGTGTGCTAGGTCAGGAGAAGAGAGATGGGGTGTGTGTGCTAGGGCAGGAGAAGAGAGATGGGGTATGTGTGCTAGGTCAGAAGAAGAGAGAAGGGGTATGTGTGCTAGGTCAGAAGAAGAAAGGTGGGGTGTGTGTGCTAGGGCAGGAGAAGAGAGATGGGGTATGTGTGCTAGGTCAGAAGAAGAGAGATGGGGTGTGTGTGCTAGGTCAGGAGAAGAGAGATGGGGTGTGTGTGCTAAGGCAGGAGAAGAGAGATGGGGTGTGTGTGCTAGGTCAGGAGAAGAGAGATGGGTATGTGTGCTAGATCAGAAGAAGAGAGATGGGGTATATGTGCTAGGTCAGAAGAAGAAAGATGGGGTGTGTGTGCTACGTCAGAAGAAGAGAGATGGGGTGTGTATGCAGAGTTAGAAGACAAGAGATGAGGTATGTGTGCAGAGTTAGGAGACTAGAGATGAGGTATGTTTGCAGTCAGAAGAAGAGATATGGGGTATGTGTGCAGAGTCAGAAGAAGAGAGATGAGGTATATGTGCTAGGTCAGAAGAATAGAAGGGGGTCAGCAGAATAGAGAAAAGGTATGTGTGCAGAGTTAGTTGTATGTATGCACATTCAAAAGAATAGAGATGAGGTATGTGTGCTAGGTCAGAAGAAGAGAGATGAGGTATGTGTGCTAGGTCAGAAGAATAGAAACAGCAGAATAGAGAAAATGTATGTGTGCAGAGTTAGAGTTATGTGTGAAGATTCAGGAGAGTAGAGATGAGGTATGTGTGCTAAGTCAGAATAAGAGAGATGGGGTATGTGTGCTATGTCAGAAGAAGAGAGATGGGGTATGTGTGCTATGTCAGAAGAAGAGAGATGGGGTATGTGTGCTAGGTCAGAAGAAGAGAGATGGGGTGTGTGTGCTAGGTCAGAAGAAGAGAGATGGGGTATGTGTGTTGGGCAGGAGGAGAGAGATGGGGTGTGTGTGTGCTAAGTCAGAAGAAGAGAGATGGTGTGTGTGTGCTAGGGCAGGAGAAGAGAGATGGGGTATGTGTGCTAGGTCAGGAGAAGAGAGATGGGGTATGTGTGCTAGGTCAGAAGAAGAGAGATGTGGTGTGTGTGCTAGGTCGGAAGAAGAGAGATGGGGTGTGGGTGCTAGGGCAGAAGAAGAGGGATGGGGTATATGTGCAAGGTCAGAAGAAGAGAGATGGGGTGTGTGTGCTAGGTCAGAAGAAGAGAGATGGGGTATGTGTGCTAGGTCAGAAGAAGAGAGATGGGGTGTGTGTGCTAGGGCAGGAGAAGAGAGATGGGGTATGTGTGCTAGGTCAGAAGAAGAGAGATAGGGTGTGTGTGCTAGGTCAGAAGAAGAGAGATGGGGTATGTGTGCTAGGTCAGGAGAAGAGAGATGGGGTGTGTGTGCTAAGGCAAGAGAAGAGAGATGGGGTGTGTGTGTGTGCTAGGTCAGGAGAAGAGAGATGGGGTGTGTGTGTTAAGGCAGGAGAAGAGAGATGGGGTGTGTGTGCTAGGTCAGGAGAAGAGAGATGGGGTATGTGTGCTAGGTCAGAAGAAGAGAGATGGGGTGTGGGTGCTAGGGCAGAAGAAGAGAGATGGGGTATGTGTGCTAGGTCAGGAGAAGGGAGATGGGGTATGTGTGCTAAGTCAGAAGAAGAGAGATGGAGTATGTGTTGTAGGTCAGAAGAAGAGAGATGAGGTATGTGTGCTAGGTCAGGAGAAGAGAGATGGGGTATGTGTGCTAGGTCAGAAGAAGAGAGATGAGGTGTGTATGCTAGGTCAGAAGAAGAGAGATGGGGTATGTGTACTAGGTCAGGAGAAGAGAGATGGGGTGTGTGTGCTAAGGCAGGAGAAGAGAGATGGGGTGTGTGTGCTAGGTCAGGAGAAGAGAGATGGGGTATGTGTGCTAGGTCAGAAGAGAGACAGGGTGTGTGTGCTAGGTCAGAAGAAGAGAGATGGGGTGTGGGTGCTATTCAAAAGAATAGAGAAAAGTTATGTGTGCAGAGTTAGAGGTATGTGTGCAGAGTCAGAAGAACAGAGATGAGGTATGTGTGAAGAGTCAGAAGAACAGACAAGATTCAGGCGAAATAGAGAAGACGTATGTGAAGAGTCAGAGGTATGTGTGCAGATTCAGAAGAATAGAGATGATACGCGTGAAGAGTCAGAAGAATAGAGACGAGGTATGTGTGCAGTCAGGAGAATAGAGATGAGGTATGTTTGAAGAGTTAGAAGAACATAGATGAGGTATGTGTGCAGAGTTACAAGAATAGTAGTAGTACTTGTAAAGTTTATTTGATTTCCATGAAATCACAAAAGTATGGATAGTAAAAGACACGAGAGAAAAACTTTGAGTCACATTCACATCAAGTTACAAATAACATATATAAAAAACAGGTGATGCTTTATAAAAATCTAAAAACAAATTTAAAATCAGTGTATAAGCTAAAAAGAGACAAAACCCACTAAAAACATGTACTAAAAATCATCGCCCATGCAACACCCCACGTAAAAAATGGTTCACAAAAAAGAAGATAGTGAGTGATTTTAGCAATTGAAGAAAAAGAAAAGTAGACCTCATTTGGTTAAAATTCATAAACAGGAGGAGCAGGCACATAAACTTGTGCCAAAGGTTGTTAAAGCTTGGGCATGTGATGACAATGTGAAAGGTATCAAGTAGACAAACATCATGAGAGGGATTTGCTGGAAAGTCCACGACTTTATACCAGACCCTTTAGGCAACAAGGGTTGGTGGAACAAGTTAAATCTCAAATAAGTAAGCAACCTGTGGTGGAAATCAGAGATCTCAAAAGTCAGGTAGGGCTCCATTCCAGGAACAGTTTTCACCATGAAAAAATGGCACAAAATGTGCTTGTGAAGGGCCCTGGCATCTCGTTCTGCAGCCGCCCTGGTAAGAAAGGCCTACTTTAACCATGAAATATCCCTCCTCACTATGTGCTCCGGTTCTACAAAAAGCTCAGAGCAGCCCAGGGGAGTTAGAGGACATCCAATGTTTGAGAGCCACGGAATACAAGACATACGATCAAGATCAGGCAGTCAAATAATATGCGCCTGTTGAGAGTCAGGTCCTCCTTCAGCCAAATGGACATCCATAGTAACAGGGGGTGCAATCCAATCAGGTCAGAGATATACCCCAGAGCCACTTCCTCATGAAGCATCTCAGAGGGAGGTGCTTTGCGGGAATTTGAGGAGACCTTTCAAGAAGGAATCCTCAACAGCCTGAAGCTGAGGGGGGGACACATAACTCCAGATGTCACATCCACAACAGGCCATCATAACAGACGTAGCCCTGAATACTCCTAACATTGCTTCCACATGAGTATGTCCCAAGCGCCTCGCCAGGACGCTGATCCCATTAATAGCAGATTGAAACCTAACAATGTTTTTCTTTAACAGAGCTTGCCAAGAGAGATGAGAGTCTAGTAGGATCCCTAAATACAAAAAGTGGTCCACCCTTGTAATGAGCTGGCCCTTAACCGAGAAGCTTTTACATCTGGTATTCCTTGGGCCCACCACCATAACATGAGATTTAGAGTAGTTGGTGGTGAGATCAAGCCCATTTATGAAGATGACAAAAAGATCTAAGAGATGCTGTAGGCCCTTAGCCGTATGTGACAAAAGTACAGCGTCGTCCACATATAAGAGAGCAGGCAGACGCCAACTGCCTGCAATCGGAACGTCCGCTCCTGAATCCAATAGGGCCGCCTCCAGACAGTTAATATAAATAGTGAAGAGAAAGGGGGCCAAAATGCATCCCTTCTGCACCCCCCTCTTCACCTTCAGGGGCAAGGTGCCCTCCCCACCTGGCCCGTATCTAACAGAGGCAGATGGAGCCTCATGCAAAGCGTGCAAGAAGGAAAGCAGGGCCGGTTTGACCCCCTAGCCGAAAGCGTGCCGCAGAGCTTAGCTATATTTACTCTATCGAAGGCCAAACTTAGATTCATGAAGGCCAGGGTAACCCCTCCCTTCCCTCGCCCTATTGTACTTCTCGATCAGCATGTAAAGATTCAAGGTCTGGTCAACAGTGCCCTGTCCAGCCCTAAATCCATATTGGGCTCATCTTTAGCCCAGGTGGAAAGGCGATCCAGCAGAACCCTTCCCAGCACCTTGACCTCACTATCCACCAATGAGATGGGATGAAAGCAGCCGGTTCAGCCCTACTGCCATTCTTGAAGATCGGGACAGTAATAGAATGCTTACAAATAGACAGCTAGAGACATAAATGTGCTCAATGATGGAACTAGTGCCTGCCCCCATAAAAGTAGGAATCTGCAGCTCATTATTAATGTCCCACCCATTAAGAAGATTCACAAGGGAATGATCTACAACCATAGGGCCTGATTTATACTTTTTTAGTGCCGCATTTGCGTCATTTTTTGATGCAAAAGCGGTGCAAACTTACAAAATTCAATTATATTTTGTAAGTTTGCGCCGCTTTTGCGTCAAAAAATGACGCAAATGCGGCGCTAAAAAGTATGCATCAGGCCCATAGTGTTAAATCGGTCTCCTAAAGAGGACTGTATCAGTTGTGCCTGATCCCAAACCTCCGAGTCGCCATCTTGGGGTGAATCTTCTTACAAGTAACAATTAGGACAGGGATGTAAATTAAAGTCTCCCATGAAAAGGAGCGGTGTAAACCTGGGTGAGCTGGCAACGATGTTACTACAAAGCTGGCCCAGCACACTCACAACAGCAAGCCCCTCCCACAGTAGATGATATACATTAACAACTATAACCGTCCACTGAGTTTGTGTGATAGAAACCTGGATGCTTTTACCCCGCATGGGTTTACAACGCAGTCACTACCACAACTGTGGTGTTACCAAGCAATACTTTACCACGCAAGTCATTACAGCGACTTGCCTTAGGCGGCGCTGGACTTTGGAATAGTATAAATTACTATTCCAACTCCAGTCTGTTGAACAGTAGGGAAGGTGTTGGACTTACAAATCTAACACCAGTCCAACAACGCGGCCCCTATAGCAAGTAATTGTAACGACTTGGGTGGTAAAGTAATGCATGGTAACATCGCAGTCGTGGTAGTGACTGTGTTGTAAAGGCAGGTCGTTGTTCTGCCTGTGGGGTAAAGGATGTTTCCCCTCCACCGATATAGATAGGTCAAAAGCTTGCTCGAGATAGATTGTGAGGGTGTGACAACTTTCTCCATTTTTCATTTTAAATTAAGTTTGATAAAGATGGCTATCCCTCCCTTGGTCCTACCATGAGTGGATGGGAGGGCAGGTGAAATAAGCATGGCGTAACCCTCTAGAACAAGGGAACCCCAGTCTGTCACGTCTCTTGAAGGCAGATGATATCCTGGGAGCATTACAAACCTGTACACCCTTTGTCCGCCAACTTCCCTCTGATTCCTGTGACGTTCCAGCTCAGGACCTTTAAGGAATTAGGAGGTGGCAGGGAGGTATGGGATGGGGCAGGGAGATATGGGATGGGGCAGGGAGGTATGGGGCAAGAAATCATTTGATCCAGGACCCAGTCAATCCTGTGCATCAAGGTCAGACAAAGGCTCGAAACGGTTATTCAAAGTTAAACTTAGGAGCACGGGTGGTCAGGAAAGCCCGGCCCCCTGAGCCACAGGCCTAGCCAGCCCTCTCCTGCCATGCCACCACCCACTGAAAAGGGGAGGATGTTTATAAAAATATCCCAAGGGGAGCAGAAGGATATTCCCATCTTGCGCAGACCTGCGTAAAAGACGTTCTAAAATATTGCCTGCCCGCCAACTGTTAGAGAAGTTGATTACCACACAGTTGCCTGCAAGGGTTTGGGGGGAGTGCCCCAGCCAGCCTAGTCTCCTAACCATAATCATTTCCCTGGCCCAGAGTTGGTCGAGCTTGATCTTCTTAGAAGGCCAACGCAGTGTGTGGCTGCTTTCTTGATAGGAGGAACATTGCCCAGAACAAGGACATAGGGAGCTGCCGCCGGGGGAAGTTGTATAGTGACCTCGCTAGGTGCAGCGCCCGTGGTAAAGGTAAAAAGATCCGGCTCACCCCTCTCCATCTGGGTAAGACAGAGATAAGGGTAGGGTGGGAGGACTTATCGCAGTGCCAGGAACAGTAACTGGAGAAAAGGAAGTGGGGTGAGAAGGCAAGAGTGGGGGAATGTTGGCTGGCTGGACAGTGGGTTTTTGGCCCAGGCCCGGAAGAGGGGAGCCAGACGTTTTGAGGCTGGCACTCTGGGGGATGCTAGACGCGCCCTCCCACTCGCCAACAGACTCCCAAGGCCAGTTAGGACTAGGAGGAGTCAAAGATGCACAAATAATTTCCACTGCGTAATCCACCAGGTGGCATGTGAGATTTTCCACCTTACATACACGAGCCACCAAATCATTCAATGACCTAGTGAGAAATGTTTCCAGTTCTGCGAAATGGTGAGGGAAGGAGCCTGCCTCAGATGCGGGCGTGGGTGCTAAAGGTTCTGTCTGCACACCCACACTTACAACAGAAATGTTCTTATTGGAAACTTCTATTTGCCTCCAACGCTTATTTCTTGGGCTGATAGTGGGGCTGAGCTGGGAAACATCCCCCTTGGGACCCTCCTCTATAACAGGCCCTCTTGGCGGAGAAGAAACAACTACGGGAATCCAGCCTGCGCAATCTCCTGTTTGCACCCTACTGTGATGGTATGGGAGTAACGGGCCAGTTTGTGCGCTAGGGGTGCGTTATAAGGGGAAGATGATGCCATCCTTAGTAAGGATAGCCTTCTTTCTGCTGACTCAATCTCTTTAGAGACCACACCCACTGCATGTGTCAAAAACCCCTCAATGGTGGATATCCGCAAGCACCCTGGGGAGACCTTTGGATGGGCCGAGTGGTTTTCTTCTTCCCCATCCCAAGATGTCTCACAAGTGAGCAAGTGGTCACCACTAGACTAACGCCCCCCGTTAATGAGTGGTCCCCCGCAAAATATAACAGAAATAATCAACTAAAACCAAATAATACACTGAAAGAACAGGACACCACCCCCCTTTGGGCCCAAGGAGTCAATGGCTCTGTCAATATGGGGTAAAGCAACCCTTACAAATAAAACAGCTGGAAAACGATAATCAGAAAAAAGGGTACAACCCCTCTATATAACAGCGAAACCTAAAGTTAACAGCCAAACAAAAAGGCAAAGTTGTGAGTCTCAGTGTCTTTCAGAGTGAGGGCAGTCAGCTGGGTGGGTCTCGTCACAGGAGGAAGTTTAAACACCCAGAGTCAAGAGAAATACAAGTCATGTACCTAGCCCCCTCAAATGGACCACCACGAAGAGCAGCAAGTGAAGTCGAGGGCTGTCAAGCACAGTACCAAGGAGGGTGCCCCCCCCACCTCTTCCTGGTGCTGAAGGGCGCAGGGCGAGCCCGCCCTTGACCTGGGTGTGTGCCGCGCAGCAGAGACCCACGATGCACTAAGTAGCGCTGGAAGGGGGTGTGGCCGCTCCTGTCCCCAGATCTCGCGTTGGTGCCTCCTGGCACTATGGGTCCTAGTCCTCTGAATCCCTCAGATGCAGTGCTTTCCCTGGGCAGCGGGGACCCACGACACGCTAAGTAGGGCTGGAAAGGGGGGGTGGCCGCTGCTGCCCCCAGATCTCGCGTTGGTGCCTCTTGGCACTAAGGGCCCTGGTCCTCTCAGTCCCTCAGATGCATTGCTATAGAATAGGATGAGGTATGTGTGCAGAGTCAGAGGAATAGAGATGGCGTAAGTGTACAGTCAGGAGAATAGAGATGGGGTATGTATGCAGTCAGGAGAAGAGAGATGACATGTACAGAGTCAGAACAATAGAGATGAGGTATGTGTGAAGCGTCAGAAGAATAGAGATGAGGTATGTGTGAAGCGTCAGAAGAATAGAGATGAGGTATGTGTGAAGCGTCATAAGAATAGAGTTGAGGTATGTGTGAAGCGTCATAAGAATAGAGATGAGGTATGTGTGAAGCATCAGAAGAATAGAGTTGAGGTATGTGTGAAGCGTCAGAAGAATAGAGATGAGGTGTGTGTGAAGTGTCAGAAGAATAGAGATGAGTTATGTGTGAAGCTTCAGAAGAATAGAGTTGAGGTATGTGTGAAGCGTCAGAAGAATAGAGATGAGATATGTGTGAAGCATCACAAGAATAGAGGTGAGGTATGTATGCAAAGTTAGAAGGCTAGAGATGTGGTATGTGTGCACAGTGGAGTAGTGGCCAAGTATCTACTCAGAAAAGCAAAGAATACATGGGGAAAAACTCAGCAGCCTCCAGTGTTTTGAAGTCCAGTGGTAAAAAAGAGGAGGAACACAACTTATTCTGACCAATACTACTCCAGTATTCCCCCATATACAGCCGTAAATGGCTGTTAGGCCGACAACTCATACTGCACATCACAGCGGTGGATGGAGCAGCTTGAAGTTCCTTGGACAAGCGTGCATCTTCCCAGAAAGGTCCCAGGAGATAAGTGGGTTCCACTGTTGGCAGAGTGTCCTAAACACTGCTGGGAAGGCAAAGCAAGACAAAGAATATACATTTTCCACAGGGTCGGTTAACAGAGTAAGATCAGGTTTGGACTGGCCTTTTATTCCACCGGGCATTTCCACAGAAGGTTGGAGCCATTGGAGGCTGGCCTTTGAAGGCCAAAGGCTGCTGCAGGTGCCATTGTTACTTTTTTCAGCATCCAGGGATAGTTACAGAAGGCTGAGGAGAGAGAGAGAGGAAGGAAGAGAAGGAGTGAGGCTGAAGAGAAGGTACGTGACAGAGAAGGGATGGATGGATAGAGAGTTAAAGAGAAGGGAGGAGGAGACCTTGGCAGGTTGAAACATTTAAACCGGGCTCCTTTTGGTTCCTTGACTGGTGCAGAATGGGTGACGATGCAGCATCAGAAGCCTACATATACAAAAGCTCTGTAAAGCCTGCTCTGTCAGTTGCACCACTGAGGAGCCTCATGGGGCTTCACTGTCAGATGACCGATGCTCCAAGCCTGGACACAGATCAGCCTCATCTGAGTGGGCGCTACATCTCAGGTGGCTTCATGGCTTCCAACATCGCAGTACTAAGATTCATGGCCACTGCCCTTTTCACTGACATCCCAATCCATACAGGGCATTTGCAGATATAAGTAACTGCAAAGCGATTTCACTGACTGTCCAACGGTGCCTCATGTTAACAATTATCATATATCCAAAGACACACCTTTGTCAAATAGCTGCAACAGGACAGTGGGCATTTGTGACACTTCAAAAGAAGATATCTGACCTCATTCGTGCTCTAACAACTGTTTGCAAACGTGCTCCCTTCTTCCAGTAATGAGGTAACATATTTCCTTCCTTTCTCTACAAGGATGCAAAGCGGTGTTGCCTTTCTGTCATACCTATTCAGGGTCTAGACCATCGGTCTCCAACCTTTTCTGTTATGAGAGCTACTTATGATCAATAAAAGACATCCCGGGTTACTAATATCATTAGTGTTATAATAGTGATTACATTACACACTATTATGTTGGCGACTAGTCTTTGTGAAATTATCAACTCTGCATCAGGCAGGGTAGCCAGCATTAATGCAAAGTAAGCATTGGCAGTGCCAGTAAGCCTGGTTTTAAAAGAATGCTGTATGGTAAAGTGAAGCATTACAAGTAGAAAGCATGGGAATGAATTTGTATTTGTGTGGAAGCAAAGAACTGTAGAATATTGTTGGTGTAGGTTAAAAGGTCAAGTGACAGTTGCACTGTCAAACTTGACATAAAACTCAATTTAGGGTATTGACTGCCCTCCCATCTGTGCTGTTGCCAGAGAAAAACACCAGAAATTATCTAGTTATCTACAACACTTTAACAGCAGTAGAATGGCATGCATATGCCCCTGAAAGTACAAGGTCAGGCAGCTGGATAAATAAAGAAAATGATCACATCTGTATGGAGGGCACTTTTTTCTGGAAGCATATAAGTTTTGCCCAATCAAAACACGCACTCCTGGCTCCCTACATGCAGGCAGAGCCAAAGCCCCTCTACGGGGGTTCTCATGTAATTGTGTGGCAACAGCTCCGCTGTCAAGTCAGCTCATAAAAAGGCTTTGTTAATTTGGAATGCTTTTATGTGGGTAAAGACATAACAGCCAAAGCTTTAATGATCTTGGCACCAAGGTAATTATAACAGTAATAAACCCCCAACGCCACATGACTTATCACTCAAATATCAGCTTTAAATACTGTACATTTTAGAAACTCAACCATTAGCTTACCAGCTCTGAAAATACTCACATTCTTCTTAGGAATACACATATTTCAATTTTGGTATCCATATATTAATTCAGTCAGGCAGAAGCTTTTATTTAGGAGGGTTGGGGGTAGGGGCTGAGCTTGTCCCCCCCCTCCTTGGATTTAGGTACAGCCAGTTGTGCAGGCTTATAGTGCAGCGTCACACTACGGCCACCATAGTGTTACGCTGGTTACGCTGCCTGAACTAGTACAGCTGCCGCCCTGCCGAAAGTAGTCAAGGGTGCTGCGGAGTGTGGCGGATGCCCCCCCTGAAAAACTGTCTGTGGACGCCCATGTTTCCAGTAACCTTCTTTACCATAGATCGTAGTCCTCCGCACCCAAGTCCTTACTGCTTTAGGAGAGGCCCCACCCCGAGATAGCTTTGCCCACACTCTAGATAACAGTTGTCAATGCATAGCATAGTTGTTCCTTAGTTTACGTCACAACGTCAAAGTAGAAGTGCCCTCCTTCCTACATGATAGCCTGCTAGGAAGAAGCTGATCAGAATATTGGCAGTGCCAAAGACAGACGGGAGGGAGGTTATAGGATTGAGACAAGGTGGACGATGGGTAGTGAAGATCATGAATAATATTTATTATCCTTCGTCCATCTTCCTGTCCCAGTCATTAATGCTTGAGGATTTACCAATAAGTTTACAAAACAGTGACGAGTAGAATTCTTGAATTAAACTCAGCCACTGGTAATAATTTGGGGGTGCATCCAAATCCATTGTTATTTTGCACACCATGCCACCTAACTTTGGACCTAGTTATATACAGGTAAGTCTTGACCCTGCTTAACCAATGGGAACAGTCTAGCCCGAACTGCCAGGCCAGGTCTCCCTGAACCGGAACACAAGCAACCCAGGACCGGTTTTGCCCGAGTTATGGGCTCATCTGCCGGGTACAGCTTGCTTCTAGTGACACAGTGTGCACAGGACTCACATCTGGGCATACCCTTCCCAGTTAGGGCAACACAATAAGTATACAAAACAGTGACAGGTGGAATTCTTGAATTAATCTCAGAGGATTTACCAAAGCTCACAATAATGGCACCAGCAATCATTATCATGCTCATTGTTAGACTTGGCATCCTTGGTGTGGTCTCCCCTAACTGTTTGCCTCTGTTTCCAAGGTTGTTGATGTGTGCTAGACTCTGTTTTTGCTGTTTTTGATACTCTGGGCACTTTACCACTGCTATCCAGTACTAAAGTGCGAGTGCTCCTATGTAAAATGTATGTGTAATTGGTTTTCCATGATTGGCATATTTGATTTACTAGTAAGTCCCTAGTACAGTGCACTAGAGGTGTCCAGGGCCTGTAAATCAAATACTACTAGTGGGCCTGCAGCACTGGTTGTGCCACCCACATAAGTAGCCCCGTAAACATGGCCCAGACCTGCCACTGCAGTGTCTGTGTGTGCAGTTTTAAACTGCGAATTCGACTTGGCAAGTGTACCCACTTGCCAGGCCTAAACCTTCCCTTTTTATACACGCAAGGCACCCCTAAGGTAGGCCCTAGGTAGCCCCATGGGCAGGGGGCAGTGTATGCTAAAGGTGGGACATGTACTGATTTGTTTTACATGTCCTAACAGTGAAATACTGCCAAATTATTTTTCACTGTTGCAAGGCCTATTTCTCTCTGAGGTTAACATGGGGGCTGCCCTTAAATATTATTAAAGCGCAGATTCCCTTTGGGAGCAGATAGAAATGTGGAGTTTAGGGTCTTTTAACTCACAATTTAAAAATACATCTTTTAGTAAAGTTTTTTTTTAGATTGTGTGTTTGAAAATGCCACTTTCAGAAAGTAGGCATTTTCTTGCTTGAACCATTCTGTGACTCTGCCTGTTTGTGGATTCCCTGTCTGGGTCAGTTTAACAGTTGGGCTGTTTGGACCTCTTTCTAGACAGTGACACAAAGGGAGCTGGGGTGTAGCTTTCATATCCTGATGAGTCATCTGTGCTGGGAGGGAGGGGAGCAGTAGTCACTTATACCTGAAAGGGCTGTGCCTGCCCTCACACAATGCTGTCTCCAACCCCCTGGTGTGTGTCTGGGGCCTGGCCTGGGCAAGGCAGGATCTTGAAAACAACAGAAACTTCTCTTTGAAGTAGGCCTACTTCAAAGGCAGAATGGAGTATAAGAAGAGGACCCAAAACCCCTGAAACTTAGATCCCTTCTGGAATCAAGAGGAACCTCTGCCAAGGAGAAGAGCTGAAGAGCTGAGGAGAAGTGCTGCCCCTGTCTGTGAATGTGCTTTGTAGGGATATTCTGCAGTTGCTGCTTCTGCCTGTGAAAAGGGACAAAGACTGGACTTTGTTGTGCATTCCTGCTTGTGAAGAATCTCCAAGGGCTTGACCTGGGCTTGCCTCCTGTTGTTGAAGTCTCCGGGCCATCAAAGACTTCCCCTGCCATCCCCTGGACTCCCTCCTGAGACTCCTGCCCTGCCAAGTGGTGCCTTATTTAGTTCCTGGGCCCTTGAAACGTGAAGTTGGCTGGCAGGAACTGAAAATCCATGCACAAATCACCTTGCGGGGAAATGTTCGACGCACCCTTCGTGAAGCAGCTAATAAATGACGTGCCGCTGGCTTCACGGCTGAAATCAACGCTCCACCTGCATCGCGACTGGAAGATCGACGCAACACAGCTGGAGAAATGACTTGCAGCACCCGCTAACGAAGGCTGATAATGACGCAATCCCCACACAGCGCAGTTTTGTGATACCATGTGACCGGATTTTCAACACAACATCCCTGGACGTGGAAAATCAACGCAAAGCCTGCCTTGACCCGAGGTGCCCGTCCGGATCGACGCATCGCTCTCTTGCGGGAGAGAAAAAACAACGCACGCCGACCTCACCGAAGGAGGAATGACGCACATTCTCGCTTGCGGGTGAGAAATAGACGCATCGCTGGCCTTTTTTGAAGCGCACTCGCCCGTGCGCCTTTATTTTGCCGCTACCCAGGTACTTTTGAGTGGTAACAGCATTCTCACTGTTTTCTAAAGGATTTAAGACTCTTTTTCTTTTTAAATTCATATCTTGACTTGTGTACATTGGATTTGTGTCATTTTGGTCTTGTTCTGTTTAGATAAATATTATCTACTTTTCTAAACCTGGGTTGTTTCATTTTGTAGTGTTTTCACTGAGTTACTGTGTGTGTTGGTACAAATACTTTACACATTGCTTCTGAAGTTAAGCCTGCCTGCTCGTGCCAAGCTACCAAGGGGGTGAGCGGGGGCTAACTGAGTGTGATTCTCCTTTACCCTGACTAGAGTGAGGGTCCTTGCTTGGACACGGACTAACCTGACTGCCAACCAGAGACCCCATTTCTAACACTCATATGCAATTTAGTCACCCTACAGCAATTACTTCATGGCTAACCTAAGAATTCCAGCACTAGAATTTTAACATACAGTATTATCCAGCTGTTATCCACCCTACAAATCTCCTGCAGCGAAACACCACAAGCCTCAGCCCAGGAGGTAGAAATTGCTCTTGTTGAGAGACCCTGTATATTCACTGGCATTGAACATCCACAGACAAAGTCTCAGAATCATTAGATGACCCTTCAACTTCAGGCAAACCGATCTCTTCTGATAAATAAAACTTTGGGTGAACTTACAGTTTGAATTTTGGATCCCGACACAGTACTACTGCGTCCAGAAAACCCCTGAGATATGGGAATGATAGTACTGAAGCTCCTAGCTCACCTAAACTCCTAGTGGGTGTGATGGCTATCAGAAAAGCTACTTTAGCCAAAACCCAAGCTATTTCTGTTGATTCTAAAGGCTCAAACAAGCTTTTCCTGTAGAGATCTGAGTACTACAGACAAATCTCAAGTGGACACTGCACTAAAACTCACTGTTTTTTTAAGTCTAAAACTTTTGAGGAGTCTAAATGCTAAAGGTGTTGCCTTTAGTACATCAGCACTGGACTCCCTGAAAGCTTTAATCGGTACCCAGTGGGCCTCTGAGGTGGAAGCAGACAGAAATGTTAATAAACCTTCCTTTAAGACGCCTAGTACCTGAAAGAGATCACACGTAGCTGGATCTAAGGGTTTAATTTATATCATGGTGTACGGATTGTACTCTGTCAGGGCAACAAAGCACATTACTCTATTGCCCTGAGGGAATACTCGCCTGCCAGATTTAGAGAGGTCCATCAGCCCGACAGTCATTTCTACTATTCACATGTACTGCTATTAAGGAAACATGATGGCGCCATACTGTAATGTTTCAAAATGTTTTTTATTTTCAAAAACAAAACCCCGAAGTGGTTTTTTTAAACAAAAATGCCCCCCTCACCATGGGAATTTTTTAGTTTTTTACTACCCATCCTGGCAGTGATGGGCAGTGAAAAACGGCTGTATGTCCAGCCATGCAAATTCGATGGGGGACATGTAGCCATTCTCCTATGTCCCTTACTCCATCAATCAATCACTTGTAAAGCGTGCTACTCACCTGTTAGGGTCTCAAGGCGCCGGGGGGAGGGTTGCTACTGCTCGAATAACCAAGTCTTGAGGTGTTTCCTGAAGGTCAGGAGGTCCTGGGTCAGTTGTAGGTCGACGGGGAGGGAGTTCTAGGTTTTGGCGGCGAGGTGTGAAAAGGATTCCATGAAGTCATCAGAGACATTTAGCCAATGTGGAAACAGAGTAGTCTCTGCCGTTACCAAACTATGGTCCGCTGCTTATATATTCAGGGAGGGATAAGGAGGCAAACCATTATATTGTCGGTATGGATACTCCATCACAACAGGGTATGCTTACCACCAGTATAGAAATTGGGCTGATAGTTCTCAACCAGATACTATTTACAAAAATGATCCCAGTGTTTTTCATAGGATGATAAAGTTTAGGGCTACCTGGAAGCCTAAATGTCCATGGCTAATTTTTTGTGCATTCCAACCTTTAAAGGCGTAACCTTTCAACTTCCATGCAGCCTATGCAGTGAGACACAGATGTGGAAGCTGGGAGTCAGCAATAGATACTGTAGAGGTGGACGGTGGAATCTTCTACGGCTAATTGACTCTATAGAGGGAACCACAAGCAACCCTGCCAGATTGGTGCTACCAGAATCACTCTGCATCTTCTGCAGCTCCCTCAGACAGAGGAGAATTGGTGGAAAAGAAACCCAGATTCCTTGAGGTCAAGGGACCAAGAGAGCATCTACAGTCTCTGCTTGTTGACCGAAATTGTGAAGAAGGCATTGAGTGGGGCAACAAATAGGTTTAACCATGGACTGCCAAACTGACAAACCATGCTGCAGATGAAACTATATTGAGGACGGAATGTTTCAACAAGTTCGCATGACAATTCTTCTTCCTCCATGTGAATATGGATTTTAGGGACATCAAATAGTATTTTGCTCAACTGCAGATATTCTTTGTTCCTCTTTGGTAACTGATATAACTCCTCACACTTGTCTGTCCTGATCAGCACATTCTTGCTCTGCAACTCAAGATGGAAGCTCTCTGCAAATAACATGATAAAGCATATTACCTTAGACCACTGTCAGAAACTGGCAGGGCATTATGGGAGGAAGTATGGTACTTACACATCAATGGTGCGGCATAAAGAAGAAAAAAAACTATACTATGCATAGTCAAGTGTTTTTTAGAGCCTGGGTAAAGCGGTCACGGGGCGAGGCATCTCCTCATCCAGTAAGTACTCGGATGAGGAGAACGGATGAAGGGTCAATGCTGTCATACCCACTGGTTTCCCTTGAGCTGGGGAATGTGCTTTGTAAAGAAACAGTTTTTCCTCCCAAGAATTATACCAGGTTTTACTTTTCTAAAATCGTGTTTGAGAAAACCCATGGAGTGGTGCTACCACAAAACTTGGAATCCTGATTTGGATACAATATTCCATTCATACCTGTAGGAGTCTGAAAAGGGGCTCTGAATAAAGCCCCTTTTCGTCTTATTGTTTTTCTAGTAGACCATTCTACTTTCCCTAGGAGCTCCTGAAACAATCATATAAGACTGTCTACTTGGGATTTTAGCATAGGTGTTTTCTATGGTTCACAAAGAGATTTCCTAATTTTCCTGCAGCAAGCCCTTAGGAATCCACTAGCAGTCATATAAACATTTCTAGAAAAGAAACAGGAAAATAGGACTGAAAAATGGACAGATGTCCTCAAGGCTCAGATAAGAGTGGGCAGGAAGCAGAGCTGGAAGTGGTGTGTGAGTGGACGCCCTTGGAGGTGGGATAGAGCTGGAATATTGTTGCGGGCTCTGTTAAGAGCGTCTCTGTCTTTAGTGAAGCAAGGGAGGGATTGAGTGGCTATGGCAATAGAGGCAACTAAAGAGCTTTCAATCTGGGATAGAGTCAAGAGATGAAATAGTTCCAGAGTCAATGTGCATATGCTATAATCCAAAAACGTATGGTTTCTGATAATGACTGTTAAAATATGTATGTTTTCTTCTGACATTGACCAGAGATAATTTTGTTTTAGATTACACCTTCCCTGTATCGTCTCAGAGGACAACACCAAGAGGAAATGAAACAGAGCATAGGGATCGCTGGGAAACAGCCACACCGCAGCTGTCCATGGATTTGGCAGACCGGGTTACTCATACATCATACACCCATGCTCTGCCAGATGAGGATGTAGTGCTCTTGATGGAACAGGACCACAGGACGCAACACAGAGAGAAGGATTTGCAGGACTCTGATTCTCCAGGTCCAAAATTGAGGGATGATTTGCTCTATTCCATAGTGTCCTCTGTAGATCCCAGCGTATCCATTCTCGTCACAGAGCCAGAAAGGGGGAAGGAGATTTCAGAAGAAGGGGACATCCTGATTCATGGTCTCGACTCGACGCCTGAGGTCGGCCTACATCCAAGTCAAGTTCCACCGTCTGCCATCCTGCCTGCTACCTCTTCTGGGTTTGTTGACATGCCTGCCCACCCACCAGAGGACCCTACAAGAAACCTGGTGCAATGGAAAAATGCAGAGGGAAGAGCTGATGAAGACTTTAAAAACCGACTTGCGGTTCCTACAGGCCCCCACAGAGCTTCTAACGAGATGTCTCCTCCCTTCTCTTTGAGAAACGAGGAGCATCACACCATGGACCACCATGCCAGGAAGGTTCCTGAGGCTATCAGCTCTGCACCAAAAAAGTTGGATGGTGTCCCAGAAGCTGACGAAAGTCACAAAACCACGCTGCCTGCAGAAGCATTCTGGAGTTCACCTCAAGTAAGGCAACCAAGTCTTGTGTATACTTATATATCATTCATTGGCTTAAGTATCTGCTACCAGTGCCGCCCTGTGTTCATTCATTAGAAGTTCAAGAGTGAACAAAGAATGTTCCATCCTTTCAATGTACCTCACTTGTTTGAACACTTTAACCAATGTTGTCATACATGTCACTTCTGCACTCCTCGCGTGACATACACATCCAAGCAGTCCCTAAAATGTTGGTCTGGCAACCCCCATCAGCCTTTCTCTGATGCAAGATGAAAGAGAAGAGAGAGTGCTGCTCTGTTCACTTCACACCGCTTTAAACATGTATATTCATACAGTGTGGTATTGAACTCCTGTATACCCAGTAGTACTCATACAGTGTGTTACTGCACTCCTGTGTACCTCTTAGTAATCATACAATGCACTCCTGTACACTAGTAGTGGTCATTCAATGTGTTATTGTACTGCTGTATACCCATTTTTAGGCATAAAGTGTGTTATTACACTCCTGTATACCCAGTAGTAGTCATACAATGTGTTACTGCTCTCCTGTATACCACATAGGAGCCATACAAAATGTTATTGCACTCCTGTATACCAGCAGTAGTCAATCAGGGCCCTCAGTCACTCAGAGCGAAATCTCTGCACTTGAGACAGAATTTCCGCACTGCAGTTCTCAGTGCAGAGATTCCACCCCGAGTGTGGAGAATCCTCACTCGTAACTTTACTACACATAAGTACCTTTGTGAATCGGGCCCAGAATGTGTGACTGATATCGCTAATGTTATTCATGCAATTTGACGTAGTTAGGCCATTCTTCAATGCACTTGTTGGATTATTGGTAAGGTCCACACCATCTTTTGTTCTATGTACAGTTTATTGCTAGAGTTATAAAATGCCTCAGATCTAAATGTTAAAGCTGCTCCTAAATAAATACATTAACCTGGATCGTGGACCAAAGATGCAAGCTCAGCTCTCCTCCTAATTTGAATTTGGCCATTAGAAGATGGGTGGCATCATGCTTTGACTTGAACCACCTGACTCCAGATCATATATGTGCCCAGCCCCTGGGCTGTGGTTTGAATACCTACAGGCATCTCTAGTTTCCACAGACCTCCTTCTGGCTTTTGTTGCTTTAGAGCAGTGGAGGAGTCACCACCCACACAATAGCACTTGATCTTGCTCGCACTATTCGCTATGATTCCACGTGCCTGCGCCCTTTAGAAACGATGCTGCAACAATCATGAATGCTGCCTTCCCTGAAAGTAGCTACATCTCACAGGAAGCCATTGGTCTGTAAGGCCTGTGCATGATTCTAGCTAGGGAAATGTACCCTCATCTTACCATGATGAAAGCGCACATGACACTACCCCAATATTGATTAAAATGGGTGAGGACTGTGCATAAACTATATTACCCAAATCACAAAAAACACTAACCCATAACAATTACTTACTAGGTGTAAATGTACTTTGTGCACAATTTAACTTCACAAAATGTTTTATATTGCATTCCTATAAAACATTCACAGTTTATTACATCTCATCTAAATAATTTATTTCTCCAATATCATATTACAAAACGCCAGAACAGTACATTTAATTAGCATAAAGCCCCCAGAAACACCTGTCTCTCTCATACATCAAACACACGCATTCATCTATACTAAAATAACACCGTAGACCAGTGGTTCCCAACCTGTGGTCCGTGGATCCCTGGGGGTCCACGAAGCTTACTCAGGCTGTCCGTGACTGCTTAGAAAATTTAATAATATTAACAGATTAGGTCCCCAGCTTTCAGTAATGACCTATTGGGGTGGTCCCCAGATTCCAATAATGATTCAGTTGGGGTCCCCAGGTTCCAGTACTGACAAAGTGGGGGTCCACAGAAGTCAAAAAGTTGGGAACCACTGCCCTAGACCAATAATGGATCCCAACTCATTATCACTTGTATTGATTTACGCAACTCTAAAGTAATGCCAATGAGTCTCAAAACCAAGTAAGACTAACCCATCTCCCATCTTTCCATAAGCATTCTGGGGGTGATACATTAAT
Organism: Pleurodeles waltl; assembly: GCF_031143425.1. Taxonomy (NCBI): domain Eukaryota; kingdom Metazoa; phylum Chordata; class Amphibia; order Caudata; family Salamandridae; genus Pleurodeles; species Pleurodeles waltl. Next base: position 48,772,452 of record NC_090448.1, on the reverse strand, counting down.
GACAATGTAGTAGAATTTATTGTATGTGAATAAAATCATAAAACATTTTTTTACATTTGAAGAAAAGTTTAAAAAATCTTCAACCAAAGTGAGAGATCAGTCAGATTAAAGAAAAATCAGTGATTTCAGAACTAAAATGTATGGAAACTAAAAAAGCAAATATCTCAGATCCACTGCCAGGCAAATCAAATCGAATCTCCCACACCGTTCCCTAGTAGTAAATTTAGTGCACACAATATTTAGTATCGACTGCTAAGTAATACTACTGCAAAGCAGGTCAGCATAGAATTACAAACTTGGTGGTGCATCTAATAAGAAAAAAAAAAGTCCCAAAATCCAAAGCTTCTTATGTATTTTACTTCCAACAATTTTTATTCCATATTGATTAAAATGATACAGTCTGAGGCAACGCAATTCCATATTGAATAAAATGATTACAGCGTCAGCCAAATAGCATTTTTTTGCTAGTCGGAATGTGAAATGTTTGTTACAACGTGGGCCAGTGATCCTGGAGTCATCATGGGGTGTAGCTAACCTGGACCATGTGGACTGAATTGGTGAATTATCAAAAAACATTGTGATCGAGACAACAATAAGAAGATGTTATACACTGGAAAGTGATTAAGACATGTGACCAAATGAGATGCACATTCTGTAACTTGGACTAAGGAAGAAAAAACATTGTGTGGAAAAAAAAAGCCCTGAAGAAGTTTGTTGTTTGAACAAAACGCGTTGGCTGAGGCTGTAATCATTTGAATCAATATAGATATAGAATCAAAGATGTTGGAAGAAAAATAAAAGAAGACATTAGAATCTTTGTATTTTTGTATTTTTTTTCCTAATTGGGTGCACAGCTTAGTTTGCAATTCTTGGAAACTAAAAAAACAATTAATCACAGTATCTAGTGTCCAATAAAAGTATACACAAGTGACATGAGCTAATATTGTTAAAAATTCAAAAATCTTTGCGAAGCCTCTTTGCTCTGTCCCTTCAAAACCTCATTACACGAGTATCAATGTGGTAACTTTTACCCATGGAACATAATTGCAACCAATAATTTTATTGACCTGTGTGATTCTTTATTAAAAATTAGACACAATATTTTTGCGCAAGTCTAACAATAAATGGTGAATACAGGTTAAATGATCCACTCCTTCTACACATAGACCACATGAGCGATGCAGACAATTTTGTTTAAATACTTCTTTCCAGGAGACCTCAAATTACTAAAAGGGAATATACACAGCAGGCGAAGTTGAAGAAAACAGTGATCCCCAAAAGCCTGATCTTTACTCCTTCATCAGAGAACGTATATGAGACTTAAGATATGAAATATTGAATCAAGCAGAATGAAATAGCTATTTTGAAGTGCTTCTAGTTGTTGTGCACAACCCTAGATTAGTTAAGTAAATTTTCACAACAACTTCGCAAAGGACTGTTGAGATTTATTTGGAAATGTATTCTGTGACGCAAAGTCTGTTGTAGGTTCTGCAGTTTCCACATATAATGCACATGCAGCAGGTCCACGTTTTTAGCTGGGTGATGTAAGAAGCCAGTCTGGTGATATCTGAACACTTTGTTAGCCTTATTAAAGGACCCTCATGGTCTATTTTAATAGGCCACAGTGGCTGTCAAATAGGTCTTGCATGTATCTATGACATTATCAACAGGGAAGTGGAGAGGTTCCATGCCTCTTGGCAAAGCCCAGAATCAACACCACAACCACTTGCTTTTGTCCTGTCCTGCGAATGTTGGGGTATTTCCTGGCAGATGGCAGAATCTCCTGGGAATCAGAAGAAAGGCCTGGGTGAGCAAGGGAAGATCCTTCAGAGAGTCGTTTGAGCCATTCTTTGGAATCACATGAAGCTCCTCTATTCCATTGGTCAGCAACTTTTGTCCTATTGAAGATTTAGAGTTTGGCAGACGGGTGACTCCGTCTCAAACATGACGGATATCCCTTCCATTCTGTTACCTTTCCAGAGGAAATTGTGGAATCGTAATATGGTTGATCGGATATCTGTCATGTTTGTGATGTTTTCTGCCAAACTCTAAACCAGGCCCTTAGTGGCTACTTTGTCAATAATATGCAGGATGTTCGAGCACCAGACCAGGTAGAATCAACCTTGGGCACCAGGACAGCAGAGAAATCAAAGTTATCCTTGTTCGTCGAAGGGCCCTCTGTAGAAAGGTAGCTGGATGAAAATCAAAAAGAAACGTCACTGACCATCCTACACGAGTCAATCTCTTAGAGATCATGGCCTCTACTCACCCAAAAGGCAATTCCTTTCTGTGCAGATGCCTTACAGACTATAATTGCAGCCTTAAGTACTCAAACAAGGGGTTGAGGACTGGATAGTTTAGTTTCAATGTGTGGAGTTAGTGGAGGCACCTCCTCAGGCTGGCTGCTCTGTGGTTCAGAAGCTCAGCCAGCAATGTGTTCGAGCAAGATGACATGCGCATTTCTATTAGTGCACTGCCAGGTGGAAGAAATGTGGACATTTTGCTCCCCTCTGCTTTCTAATGTAAAATCGATGTGGTATTGTCTCTGTTCTCCACAAATTACCACCTTTGACCTAAGCACTGGGTTCCATTTCTCCGTAAGCATTTAAATCACCCTAATTTCACCTCACTCTTTGAAATCACCCTGGCTCGATGAAGCGCCTTTGATTTTTAAAAGACCCTGGTAAGAAAGCAATATATGCCCCCAGATGAAACTAATAAATTAATGAATCTGTCCCACTTGTTTTTTCCAGGTCATCTGCAAAGACTGGAGTAACCTGGTGAGCAAAAATTACATCATCCTCAACATGTCCGATGACATCAATTGTGTAAGTGGCATCAATATTATTAAAGTGTGACTGGTGCTTAATTTGTAAACAAATAAGTGCCGGGGCTCAGAATTTTGCTCAGTAGCTTGTGCTGACTGCTATTGAAGGTCAGGGGGCCAAATGCCAAGACTGTGTAGCCTTGATTCTACTTCATACCTCTTTAATCAGACACCCCACACTCCCTGCCTCTTTATCTCACTCTTGCAGGTTCTTTGACATCACAGATTTCTCCCTTTTTCACTGTTTTTAGGGCTTTCTCTTCCTCCTCCTTTCCCCTTTTGTGTTTTTCTCTCTCTTCCTCTGTAAAAAAGTCAGTTGAGGAAAATTAAGTGCAGGTCTCCAAAAACAAGTCCATCAAATATTGTCCAAGAAGTAGAAACCATACAATGGCGATTTATGTTTACTTGTATAGATAGTCCTTTTCTTCATGTAGTTCCATAAAACTCAATCTTGTTTCCCATAAGTTTCACATAGGTATTCGTCACTTAAAAACAGCCAAAACATGTTTCGCCACAAAGTTGCTTCTTCAGGGTTCAATTGCAAAGATAATTTAAAGGTGTCAGATACTTAAGGTTTCTCTTGATAAGGTTTTCTATATATCTCATATCACTGTAATAGTGCTGTCAAGTCATATGGGCTCAATGGCAGACCTGGCAGCCACGGGAAAATCAAAAGCTTGGGACTACATGAATAAAAAATACTTTTTCTACAAGCAAACAAGAATTGTGATTGCTTTTAGCTCTCAGAGAATATCTGATGGACTTCTTCATCCCCGAGATGACCGGACTGGAGACAGCCTCCACATCTCTAAGAGGGACCAAGGACCACCAATTTGAGGACAATCATCACTGTTCAACCCAGTTGTCTACAGGCTCAACATTTTACGACCGAGCTAACAGTTTGAAGTGACTGCAAGCTCAGGGGCGTAGCTTGGTCAGTAAGATTGGGAGGTGTGGGTTTCATATTTTCCAACAATCATATAACTTTAAAATACATTTTTCGACAAGTAGGGTGCATGAGAGAGGCTTAAGGTGCAGTGTAAAGGGAGAGAAATGAGGAATTACAATATTTTGTAAAATAAACATTTTTGAAGACTTTCAAGAGAGGGAGAGAGTGTTTGATTTTGTCTGTGTGCATGCAAATATCCTCGGTGAAATCCAAGAGACACCTCATCATATCCGACTGAAAGCACCTATACCCAACTATTTACCAGAAAATACATTTATTAGGAGGGTGTAGCACACCAGACACCACCCCCCAAAGCTACGCCCTTGTACTAGCTGATATTTAGTGCTTCACAATAAATAAAAACATAGATAAATAACATAAATTTGACTCAAACTTTTCTTGAGGCTCACCTCTACTTGATAAAGATCATAGCAAAATCCAGCTTACTAGTCCAAGTGCATTAACCCGCCTCGTACTCACGAAGATTGCCGAGAGTTATACTGCAAACTGCATAAAACTGGAGATTTTGATAGGTCTGACCCCTAGGTGCTGAAACAGGTGGGAAGATGGCCAATCTGGACAGGTCTGATGGTCTTCCCACTCAGCACTATGGGGGTCATTATGACCCCGGCGGTGAGTGGAAATGTGGCAGTAGTACCGCCAACAGGCTGGCAGTACATACCGCCACATTATGAGAATGGCGGGTTGGCTGCAGCCAACCTGTCACTTCTCCACTCATACCGCCATGGTGGTTTCAGCCGCCGGGCCGGAGATGTCAATCTCTAGCCCAGCGGCCGGCACAGTACCGCCGGCGGCATTATGAGCCTGCCTACCACCATGGTTTTCGTGGCGTTAGCAACGCCACGAAAACCATGGCGGTAGGCCCTACCTAGGTGGCTCCCCCACCCCCCCAACATACACCTGACAACCCCCACCAACCCTCCATCCAAACCCCACCACCCCCTCCGATCAACACTCACACCCCCCCATACACGCACACAGACACGCACCACACATACACCCAATCACTCACACTGGCATACATGCATTCATACACGCACACTTCCAGACATGCTTGCACACTTTACACACAATCCCACTGACATGCAGACACCCACTCACTTCACCATTCTTACACGCATTCACTCACATGCATACAACCACGCAAACAATACAACACACACAGATGCATTCACACACACTCACACATTCATGCACACAACCAGACACACACACACAACACCCCCTCCCGTGTCAAAAGCCCAACTCACCTTTGTTGAGGAGGTCTTCCAGCAGGGAAGGGGCGCTGCTACCGTCAGCAGAACACCACCAGGCCGTTTCACAGGTCATGATATGGCTGGCGGCGTTCAACTGGCGTGGCGGTGTTGGTGGTTGCAGCACCAGCTTACCACAGTCCGCCAGCATGATCACTGCCGGATTTCCACCCCTTTTGTGGCGGGAGTCCGGCAGTGATCATAATATGGTGGACGGATGATAGCTGCGGTGACGGTATTTTGGCGGCTGTTACAGCGGCGGTAGGCAGTTTTTGCCGCCAATGTAAAAATGAGGGGTTATATCTGGACCTTGGGATATCTGGAGTGTATCCGAGAATCCCAGCCTGCAGTCCCTCACTCTGGTGCCTTGTTCACAAACACAGATTCTTTATTTTGATTGCATTTTCTGAATGCCACATTTTTGTTTTGTTGCTGTCTGCTCTCTGTGTCTTGTGGCAACTGCAAGGAGTCATGTTGGCACAGTATGAAACACTTAGGGCCTCATTAAGAGTTTGGCAGAGCAGGAGGACTGCTGGAAATTCATGATGCTCTCATCCCACTGAACCCATGGTTCCCTGCTCTATTTGCCGTCGTGGGTAGGGCCAGGTTTAGATTGATGGAACCTCTACTGGTGCCACCGGTGCAAACGCATTAACTGGTGACCTGTCTAGTAGGGACCGTCAGTCACTGGCGTTCTGCTGAACTAAGCATGTGATGAACATCACTTAGGATGCATGGCTGACACCGGCAGGCTAAATGTAAAACAGCTCAGATGCAGAGTGCGAAAACACACTTTGAATCTGGCCATTTATTTCTTGTTTGGAGGACACAACCTCCTACTATGGAAGTTTGCTCTCCCCAAACAAAAAAGTTTGCCGACAAGGTGTTTTAAACATGGCGCCCGCTCAGCAAACCTTCAGGTCTGTGAAGGAAGCCAGAGTAACATAGGCTCTGGCCTCCCACTGCCTGGCAGACAACAGACTGTCCTCCAGGGTTTAAATAAGGCCTATAAACACATGGAAGTGTCCTTCGCATTGGCGAAGGAGCGTTGCCCCACTTGCTAAGCTAGAAACTGAAAGATAAAACAATATCTATTTATCGTTTTATCTTTCAGCTGCTGGCTCAGCCACCAGTGCAGGGAGGGTGGCAGGGCTGGGCCACTGGAGGTGGGATGAGGAGAGAGTGCACCTAAGTGCACATGTGTGTTTGGCCGGCTGTGTTAGGCTGACCAAACACGCATGCGCACTTAGGTTTCAGCAGCCCGGCTGTATTTAACAGCTGGGCTGGAGAAACTGCTCAGACCCCAGGGTTATGTCTGAGCAGCAATCTAAGCCGCTCAAACCAATCCTGACGCTGCTTTCATGCTAGGTTTAGCATGAAAGCAGTGCCAGGATTGCTGGGGAGCCTGTGCTGGTGTCCCAGTGAACGCTGGGACACCAGAAGATGATCGAGGCAGCGGTGACGATAGCAGTAGGTGTGTTTTTTTTTTTATCCCCCACACCTGTCCGTCACCCCCCCCGTCTCCTGGTCCTCTCCTTGAGATTGTGGTGGCCGCCACTATTTAAACATTCTTCCACATGCCCACATAGAGTTGCCACAGAACATATTTGCATTTTGTGATGGAAGTCTTTGACACCATCTCAAGGAATGTATTTTCTGAATCAGGTCGACAACCAGCAGTTTCACAAAAAGACTAGCACCAAATGCTGCTCTTCTGAGAAGCTGAACCTTTACGTCTATTCATATCTGATCGATTAAAAGGTTAAATGGACGTCAATAGAGGCATGGAGCCTATGCATGGAGGACATCCCTGTGCTTGTGTATTGGTCTGATTTCATGAAGACTAAACAGCATTCAACTCTGAGGCAAGAATTGTGGGTGCTCCTAGTAAAATTATATTTTACCTGTCTGGGTGCCTCCTCCGATGGCATAAGGCCACTTTCAAGGAAATATGTTAGACTCTGGTGCCTTTCTGAGGTGGCACCATAGGGCAGATGCCTACAGCTACCATTATGAAACGCTGGTCCTGACAGCCATTCAAACTTCAAGCCACGAAGGAAAAACAGTACTTTAACCAAGACACCAAATACAGTACCCCTCAGACCATCCAACTCCCAGACCCTGTTCACCCCCACAATTCTCCACCTAGACGGTTCCCCACCCAGACTTCTCCATAGCCGGCCACACCTCCCTACCTCGACCTGTGCCCAGTACTTGCCGATCTCCCATCCACACATTCTCTTCTAGACCACCGCACTCCCCTAGCCAGAGCCCCTCCGGGATGTCCCTGGTCAGACCTTCCCAATTCACCTCCTTCTAGACATCCAGTAACACCATTGCCCACTCAGAGCATTCCTTTCCAGACATTCATTTTCATTTTCATGTATCTCTTTCTGGGGACTGTAAAGAGAGTCGTGGGACAAAACTGACGCCTCAATCCACTTACCAGAGTAGAAAGCATGGTGAGTGTTCTGGCTGAAGCACACTGAGAGACTTAGAGTGGCACAGATTCAGCAGCAGCGCATGCAGGGAAGAAAATTAATTCCAGTTTGATGGAGCTCTGCATGAGTGGGCGGATAGCCCCTGAGTGGCCTGTTGCTATTTACCCGTAGAGAGTCAAAGCTGGATGTGAACGAGGATCCATTGAAATGAGAAGGAAACATAGGTCGTAGTGGTGTAACGCAAAATGATGGGGACCCCATGCGAAATGTGACGAGAGTCCCCTGAGTTTCCAATATCTTACAGATAATCATAGGCCCTAGGCCGAATGAGGGCCCGCTGAAGGATTATGGGCTGGGGCGTAGCTCTCGGGGGGGGAGTATTTGGTGTACTATAACTCCCCCCAAAAATGTATTCTATAGTAAATAGTTGGGTACAAGTGCTTTCAGTCTGGTAATGTGAAGCGTCTGTTGGATTTCACCTAGGATTTTTACATTTCCACACTTTTCAAAACACACTCTTTCTTTTTTGTGTTTTGAAGGACGTACAATATGTTTAGTGTGAAGAATATTGTGTCATAGGTACCCCAAACAATATGCACTCCTCTCTCTTTCCACTTCCCCTTAAGCCTGCCGTCATGTCCTGCTTCTCATATGATGTGTTTTAACCAGATGTCCCAGTGCGATTGTTGGGAAATCTGAAACTCACACCCTCCCATTCATACTGACAAGCTAGGCCCCTGAGTATGGGCCCCGTGCGCTGCAGGGGCTGCAGGGGCCTCCTTTACTCCCCTGAAGGGCCTCAGCTCTGTTGAGGTTGAAGGAGAATCCAAATGAATTGGTGATGATGCACTGAGTGGTGGCGTAAAGGAGGAGAGAAGTAGACCCATCACAGGGCCCTAGGAGGGCCTATCTGAAATGTGTTGGGCAGCCACAGGGCATCCACTAAAAACTGGCAGATGCCCTGTCTGCCCACCTCTCAGTTCCCTCCACTTTATTTAGAGTTGGAGGAACCACTAAATTTCCATTGAAGACACCTTCGTGTTTGTAGGGGTGGCTCCTTCGCAATGGCAAAGGAGCGTCGCCCCCCTGGCTAAGCCAGGAGCTGAGAGATAAAACAATAATTCTTTATTGTTTTATCTTTCAGCTGCTGGCTCAGTCAGCAGCATGTGAAGGGAGGGGTGGGCTAGGCCACGGGAGGAGGCGAGATTGTGCACCAAACACACATGCACACTTTGGTTTCTCCAACCCGGATGGAGAAACTGCACAGACCCCAGGGTTGTGTCTGAACGGCAGTGTAAGCCGCTCAGACCAATCTTGATGCTGCTTTCATGCTAGGTTTATCATGAAAGCAGCGCCATGATTGATGGGGAGACTGTGCTGGTGTCCCAGTGAATCCTGGGACACCAGAAGAGGATCAAGGTGGCAGGTAGCGGCAGTGGCGATGGGAAGAGGTACCTTTTCTATTATTAATTTTTATTCCCCCATGCCCCCGCCTATCCCCTTGAGATTTGGGGCGGCCACCGCTGCATGTTAGGCCAGCTGCCAAAGAACCACCGGCTCTATGGCTTTAGAAGGTATGCCTAAATTAGGACCAGGCTTTGGCAGTTGTTTTTTCGTGCCCAGAACCGACATACTCAACTTGGCAGTCCTGGGCAGCAAAAAAGAATAACGTTCCTGATAGGCTAGAAGAAAACTCCCAATGTGTTGGGGCCACTGATATTATGATTTTCATAAACAAACTCCTGCTTTGCAGTTTCTTTGACAAACTAATGTCAATTGGCCTGCCTTACTGCCATATAATTATGCAGCTGGCACCGCTTTCAGTGAAAGCATGTTTTGTTTAAAAAAAATAAAAATAAAAACACTTAGGTAGTGGGACTCTTTAAATATGGCGGCTTCGTTGACACACAGCCTGCTTCGCCTAAATGAGGGCCATAGACTGAAAACGCATTGGCTCAAAATCATACAATGACATAATCTCGACCTCATATAAATATCGCACAGCAAAAATATAGACGTTTATTTTATTTCTAAATATAGTCTATCTGACCACTTACTTTAGAACTGGCTTAATTAACTATTTAAACCCAATGCCTGCATATCTGGGGCCAGTTGATTGAAACTGGATTTAGGTGCAAGCCGAAATGTAGGTTGAGATAATTGATATGGTAGCTTTTGTACTCGGTATTCTTGCAAAAGATTTTTCTGCAGTTTATATTTTGGCATTTGAGGGACAGGTGCTGGTAATGGAGTATTTGAGGTATGTGAAAATCACCGGGAGGCAGTGTGACCCACAGTTAGGATAAACCTCAATCCAGTGCTGAGCCAGTGATACAAAGGTCAGTGAGAGATTCAAGGATGGTGACATGATCATCTGGGATCCAGTCACAAGTGGAGGGTACACGTGTGCCGGCCAAACACACATGCACACTGTGGTCTCTCCAGCCCGGCACTGTGTTGCCGGGCTGGAGAGAAAAGGCACAGGCACCTGGTCTGACTGGGAGCACCCTGGCTGGGCACCCCAGCCAATCCTGACATGGCTCTGAGCAGGGTTAGGACTGGCCGTAGGGCAGGCTGGGAGCCTGTGCCTGCTAAGAGGATGGAGGAGCATAAGGTAAGTTTTAAAAAAAATGTATATTATTAATACCCCCCATCAAAGCATGCCATCCCCTCTTTGTAGCTCCAGCAAGCCGTGACTGGCACATTGTCTGCTTAAGTTCCGAGCAGCAATGTGCAGGCAGGGAGGGGGCTTATCCGGTTCCAGCTGGGCCCATAACAAAGGCCAAAGTTAAGGGTCCATCAGGCTTGCATTTGTTGGAATACCCTGTCTGGGAGCTATTGGAAGCCTCACACCTAAATGCAATGGAATGGAAACAAAGGCACACAGCTTATCACTTCACATGTACTTAAAAGAGGCAGCTTCTGACTTTGTTCAGACCCATATACAAAAGAAATACGTCTGCACTGCAAGAATGTCAGATGTGTTGGTCTGTCCCAGTATTTGCACAAATAACTGTTTAAATACCAATGTTTTGTTTTATTTCTTTTATAATGCGTTAGTACCAATCATCCCAACACAGGGTGTCAGAGGCCCTTTACATCACACGTACACGTTATACATTGACGATAAATCAAATGCGTGTGAATTAATGTGTAGGGTGTGTTACACAAGACAGTGCGGGTTACAAGGTGTAGGACCCACGTCATTCATAGCTCACTGTACTATATTAGAAGGATTACAATTTATGAACTGCAAGTAACAAAGTGGTCTCTGTGTTAAAAGCACTAAATGAAATTCTGTAATCTGTGTGCTACATAATGTACTTTGCAGGAGACATCTAACCCTCTATGCTGCTTTGATTTAAAACAGGGACTAGAGAAAACACTCATCTTTCCAGCAAATACACTAACTTCCAGAGTTATTTTACCATCATTATTATTCCCTGAGATTCAGTTGACACACAAAGATCTCTGCTGCAGGTGCCTTATCCCTATAAGATATTTTAAAATACAGACTTTGCAACCTCTTAAGTAGAACAGTTTAACTGCCACCTTTCTCCTTGTTGCCAATTTCCTTGTGACAGGGTTTTATAAAACATAAATATATAAGTTGAGGCTCAGATTTTACAATGAGCATGCATCACTTTTGTGACCACCCCGACACAAAATCTCATTTGTTAAATATTTAAATGCGCTCAAATGTACTCATGATAGACCTGCTAAACATACATGTGAGGTGCTAAGCTCTGTTGTCACTTCTCGTGATGTTATGAGTTGTGATGCCACTTCCTGTCGGGTCACGTGTGACGTCATGCGCCGTCATGTCAGCGATGTAATGCCACGCGCCATGATGTCACTTGCATACTGCCTAGCGTGGTTAGCCCCCATACTTCTGTGTTTAGGACTTGTGCCCTGGGCCCAGTTATTGTGTGCACACAGACATGGGGTCTTTATGTTTCAGACAGATCCTCGTAGGAATGTCGTCCCCCGTCCCTGAACCTGTACAGCTGCTGCACTGTTGACAGAGTCCCCGATCTAAATCCAAGGACCCCAGGAAGCTGGCACAGGAGGCTGGTGCCAGTCTGCTGCCCCCATCCCGCAGGGATGCACTGAACACCCTCCTTCCTGCAGCTGACAGCACCAGCTCTTGGTAATGTCGCTGTTGGGATCAGAGTCCAGACAAAGCCTTGGGGGTTATTTGCAGAGACCAACTGCAGTGGCTTGTGTTTCATGGCCTGCCTGGAAGGCCTCTGTACTCTGGGCCTGCGGGGTCGGGCATGCTGAGTCAGCCGCCCGAGGCCCTGGGCTGCCACGAGCAATGCTTTGGGGCAAGCCTGCTAACCCTTGGCTGGAATAGGCTGCAATTGGCACCTGCCAGTCCTATTCGAGAGCTTGGGCGAGCTTTTGTTATTGAGGCCCCATCCGTGTGTGGTGAGGAAGCAGAGGCCAAGCCAACCGCTGCCCTCGGGGATTTCTGGGAAACACACTGCAAGCATTATGCAAATCGTGTTACCTGCTGCCTTTTGAAAAGTAATTTGCCAGCTCAGTCCAAGCAGTGGTAAATCCTCTAAGCCCAGCACAGAGCGAAGCAAAGAAAAGATATGTCTGTCAGTTTAACTCACTGTAATCAGGGCCACTGGAATTATGCGGCAGTGAAGGACCAACTTGTGCGGCAGAGTTGACTAACTTGTGCAAAAAAAAAAGGCAATTATGCGGTAAATGTGGCACATTTTGCTCATTATGTTATTATTTTTACATATGCAAACACTGCCTGTGAAAGGTTTCACTTTATTAATGCCGTTTTAAGACCCAAATACAGCAATAAGCACCAGAAAAGTGACATGTGAACCTTTGCAAAAGGCATTTGTCTTTGCAGCAACAAACGTTGTTGCGTTTCAGTAACTGTTGATCCGTTTGGGGTAGAAACAATTTTATTAAACTCTGGAGATTACACAACAGATTATGTTTTATGTGGCAAATTGAAAATGACACAGAAAACACTGCAGTCGCAAATCGCATAATTCCAGTGGCTCTGCCTGTGATCTGCCCTGGGTTTACCGTGCAGTGCTGCCCTTTATCTATAGATGTTTAATGTATCTGCGCCTTGTCCACAGGGTGTCTGCCTCTCCTTTGTAATAACTCTCTGGGCCAGTATTTCTCAGATTAAAGTAGGGTTGGCATCTAAATTGATTGCAAATGTGCCGTCATTTCAATATTTGTAGGATGATGCACGTATTTATAAGCATTTACCACCAGTCAGATCTGGTATTTTCTTGCCCTCGTTTTGAGCATTCCCTCTCAGACAGAAAGCTGGTGTGTTTGTGAGTTGTGATAAAATAGCATAATTGTGTGGATGTTTTGTTGTTGATAGTTTGATGTAGCATGTGTGTTGGGTGTGCCCGGATCCTTATTGGAGATGCCTATGTGTCAGCTGGATTATTTAACTTGCACATTGCCCATCAGGTGTGTATAGTGTCAGCTGGGTTCTTTAACTTGCACATTGCCCAGCAGGTGTGTATAGTGTCAGCTGGGTTCTTTAACTTGCACATTGCCCAGCAGGTGTGTATAGTGTCAGCTGGGTTCTTTAACTTGCACATTGCCCATCAGGTGTGTATATGTCAGCTGGGTTCTTCAACTTGCACATTGCCCAGAAGGTGTGTCTGTGTCAGCTGGGTTCTTTAACTTGCACATTGCCCATCAGGTGTGTATGTGTCAGCTGGGTTCTTTAACTTGCACATTGCCCACCGGGTGTGTATGTGTCAGCTGGGTTCTTTAACTTGCACATTGCCCATCAGGTGTGTATGTGTCAGCTGGGTTCTTCAACTTGCACTTTGCCCATCAGGTGTGTACTTGTCAGCTGGGTTCTTCAACTTGCACATTGCCCATCGGGTGTGTATGTGTCAGCTGGGTTCTTTAACTTGCACATTGCCCATCGGGTGTGTATGTGTCAGCTGGGTTCTTTAACTTGCACATTGCCCAGCAGGTGTGTATGATTCAGCTGGGTTCTTTAACTTGCACATTGCCCAGAAGGTGTTTATGTGTCAGCTGGGTTCTTTAACTTGCACATTGCCCAGCAGGTGTGTATGTGTCAGCTGGGTTCTTTAACTTGCACATTGCCCAGAAGGTGTGTATGTGTCAGCTGGGTTCTTTAACTTGCACATTACCCAGCAGGTGTGTATGTGTCAGCTGGGTTCTTCAACTTGCACATTGCCCAGAAGGTGTGTATGTGTCAGCTGGGTTCTTTAACTTGCACATTGCCCAGCAGGTGTGTATGTGTCAGCTGGGTTCTTTAACTTGCACATTGCCCATCAGGTGTGTATAGTGTCAGCTGGGTTCTTTAACTTGCACATTGCCCAGCAGGTGTGTATGTGTCAGCTGGGTTCTTTAACTTGCACATTGCCCAGCGGGTGTGTATGTGTCAGCTGGGTTCTGCACATTGCCCAGCAGGTGCGTATGTGCCAGCTGGGTTCTGCACATTGCCCAGCAGGTTTGTATGTGTCAGCTGGGTTCTTTAACTTGCACATTGCCCAGCAGGTGTGTATGTGTCAGCTGGGTTCTTTAACTTGCACATTGCCCATCAGGTGTGTATGGGTCAGCTGGGTTCTTCAACTTGCACATTGCCCATCATGTGTGTATGCGTGAGTTGCCTGGAGGTATTTGGTGGAGCTTCGAAGTTGCGATATCCTTCTGCTAATTTATCTGGGATGTGTTGTGTGGGTGTTGCTAACTCTGTTCAGATGTGTTCTGCTTTATGGTCGTGTAGTAATACCGTTAACTCCCTCATGAGCTGGTGAGAAGCCTAGGTGTGGTGATTTACTACTATTCAAGGCAACTTCCCATCTGCCCTTTTCCCACCTGACAAGCTAGGAGTATTTAGTGACTGCAAGGTGAAAATTTTCTCTCTAAAGAAATCAAAAAAGGTGAATGAAGAAATAGGCATGTAGGACCCTTCAGCTGATACAGGATGGAAAGGAGGCTCAGCAACCCCCTCTCATCCCTGAAAATCCTTCCTCTTTCACCCAGGAAGTGTTATGGTATAAAGACTTATACGGGGATTCCCAGGGCTAACCTACTACCGAGGTGATACAACACAGAAAAGATCTATGCCGCAAACAGCCAGGTCTTCAGCTGCTTTCTAAAACCAAGATGGTTCTGAATATTCTGTAGATGATGCTCCCCTGTCTTCCACAGCAAACAAACACAAATGATGGACGGAATGCGGAATTAATCAAACGTTCACCACCAGTCACAGATCTGGTTAAATCCATCAATTCTTTTGCTCAGCATGCCACCCCAGTTTGGACCCAGCCATATGCAAATCAGTCTTGACTGTGTTCCCCATGGATTCAAGCTAGCCTGGCTGATGAAGGGTGATACCCTGAAACAGGTCCCAGGATGCTTGTTTCAGGTCCAGGGAGGACCTGGCCTGGCAGTTCGGGCTGGACTGTTCCCATGGGGAACAGGGTCAAGACTGATTTGCATATGGCTGGGTCCAAACTGGGGTGGCATGGTGAGCAAAAGAATTGATGGATTAAACCCAGATCTGTGACTGGGGGTGAATGTTTCATTGGTTCTGCATTCCGTCCATCATTTGTGTTTTATTGCCCCTATCTTCCAAGCACTTCCTGACCTCCTCTTGCCTCTGCACTTACTACCCAGTGGCTTCCGCCTACTGGCTTAGTTTGTCTCACGCTTTACTCCTGCTTTCACATAACCATCCTGGTTACGGACAACACACACAACCTCTCAACAGGGCATATGAGAACACTGCAAACACATTCATCACTGATATGCCATGGAGATGGGTATCATGTGCTCACAACAGCACGCATCTCCAATCACACAGTGCGTACCATCATCCAGTGGTACACATCAGACAGAATATTGCACATACATCCCCCACAGCTTCGACAAACCTCTTGCAATAACGTAGCAAGGATGCTATGGCTCCTGGTGCACTGCACCTGCTGCACCAATGGTACCTATGCCATGTATGACCGTGCTCACAGTGGCACTCTCCACCAGAATACAACGTGCTCGGGTGTACAAGAGAACACATTAAGATAGTCTTCCCAGCATACATCCACACAGCTCAACTGTGCTTTTACCTGGTATTTACGGTACCCACCAGCGCTCATTATCATCAGTTGCCTTGTAAGCATCCATGACTCTGCAGGCAGAAGACCTACAACTATGACAGAAGTTGAGTATGTTTTTTGGGGCTTCCCTCCAGTCTCATCCATCAAACGCCAAGAACAGTCACTCACATCTTGTACCTAATACAGACTTCTAATAGAGGAACTTTTCTATTGACACTACTGATAACGTTTCTTCCAGTGCTTAATTTGAGCTGGTGGTTTCCGGTGCTCAGTACCCACACTTAGTTGTCAACACCGGCTCCGGTGATTGTCTGCCACATGATGGCGCTGTTTTATGTAATTTAAAGATGAGCAGAACAACAGTTGCAAAATATACATGATGTATTGAAACAAGGACCACAACCACAACCAGTGCACAACCAGCCACGAGGTTAGCCAGGCATGGGTTCAGCAGCATGGATGGTGAGGAACTTTCTGACCAGGCTCTGCTCATGGCCCATCCCTCTTGGGGTGACCAGATGGCTCCAGGCCACCAGAAAAGCAGGTTTTCAGGCAGGGACCCTCAGATAACACTGCAGCCTGCGTGTTTTGGTTTCTGTTAGTTAATCCTGACAAATGAGGCTAGTACATCTAAAAACAATGATTTGTTCAAAGAAGGCCCTAGGGTGGAAATATTCCATACCAGTAGCGGAGGCATGCGGTCATCCTGCCACAGTCACCTGCCCCGCTTCCCTGCCTTGCTGGCTGCCATCACACAAGAACTCAAGAGCACAAAGTTACCGCACCTAGCAGGCACACATGTCCACTACTTCCAATAGCAACTTACAACTCTCCCTTTTCAGATCCACCCCCATCATTCTGTTCCTATTCGAAAACACTGCTAATTACACAGAACTCGAGAGAACAAATTTACCACAACTAATCCACAAGAAAAAAGCACATATTAGTAATCTGTTAACTATTTAACTCTAATCTTGGGTTCCGGAGTAGCGTGATACTCGCCGCAAAGTGCTTCAATGCCTCATCGGTGGTAGTAAGTGCTATATGAATACAATGTACTACTACAATTAAAATTACCTCCCTGCCTTCTTCCCGCGCCTGGCTCTGTATGCATGGACTGTTGCTGTCCAACAATACAGATTTGTATTTATCAGTAAAAGATTGTGCTGTCTTGTCACTAAACTACTACTCTACTATAGTTTTTATTTATTTTATTTATTTATTTAATGCGTTTTTTTATAGCGCGGACTTTACCCGAAGGTGTCAGAGCGCTTCACAATAGGCAAAGTAAAGATACAAGAGGAGAAGAATTACAAGTGAGCCTGTTACAAAACAAACGTTACATTACATGAGGCAATAGTGATAATTGTGCAAGTATCAGGAGCAAAAATACACGAGGTAGCAAACGATACGTTACGAAAGGAAAAAGTGACGTGTGCAGGATACAAGAGCAAATAAAGTACGAGTAGAGGTAAAAAAATTGCAATAAATGGTAGATACTCAAAACACTAAAACAATAGTTACGTTACATGAGGCAGTGGTGGCCGTTGTGCATGTATCAA
Organism: Pleurodeles waltl; assembly: GCF_031143425.1. Lineage (NCBI taxonomy): Eukaryota > Metazoa > Chordata > Amphibia > Caudata > Salamandridae > Pleurodeles > Pleurodeles waltl. The sequence continues at coordinate 48,755,300 of NC_090448.1, read as the reverse complement.
AAGCAAACAAGATATAAGAGGTAGCAAATGATACGTTGTAGAAGGAAAGGTGCCGTGTACATGTTACAGAAGAGTACAAAATACAGGTAGAGGTATAATACTGCACTAAATGGCAGACACTCAGAACACAAAAAACACCCAGGGAAGGCACTTCTATAGGCATGGGGAACAGATTATCCTATAATGAAAGGACTTCCTTCAGAAAACAGAGGGCTTGAATTAAATTTGGAAGTGTCTTTGAAGGAGGAGAGCTTTGAGGTCAGTTTTGAAGGCCTGGGAAGAGGTGGTGGTCCGAAGCTGAGGTGGAAGTGAGTTCCAGATTCTCACTGCGTTGCCTGAGAAGGATTGGGCCATTGATCTTTCCTTCTTGAAAATGGGAGGTTCAAGCAATAACTTTTCTGCATTACGTGATGGTCTGGAGCCCCCAGAGAGTTTCAGTTTATTCACCAGGTAGCGAGGGGAGGAGGAGTGCAAGGCTTTGTGAGTGATACATGCAGTTTTGTAGATAGATCTTGCCTCTATGGGAAGCCAACGGAGGGTGGATAAAATGGGTGTGATGTGGTCGCTTCTTTTGGCCCCATATATGAAACGAGCTGCTGAATGGAGAATAGACTTCAGGGGGGAAAGGTGGGATTTGGGAAGGCCAGTAAGAAGAGAGTTGCAGTAGTCCAATCTGGAGAGAACCAGCGATTGGACCAGGGTTTTAAGGTCGTGCTCCGGGAAGAAGCGACGAATCCCCCAAAGAAGGCGCAGTTGGTGTCGAGCAGACTTTGCAATGGAGTCGATGTGGGAGAGTAGATTGAGTTTTTTGTCAAGAATGACACCAAGGGATTTTGCGCTCTCGACAATGATGGGCTTATTATTCATTAGATTGATCTGATCCATCCAAGATTGCACTGGGGGATGAGAAAGTGAGGAGGAGAGGAGGAGGAATTCTGTTTTGGAGGGATTCAGGATCAGTTGATGAGTTAACATCCAGTTTTGGATGGAGTCGAGAGTAGAGCTAAGGAAGGAGAGATCGTGAGTGGAGGCCACCTTCAGGTAGATCTGAGTGTCATCCGCATATAGATGATATTGGATCCCGGATTTACTCAGGAGATTTCCCAATGGTTCTAAATAGAGATTGAACAGTGTGGGTGCAAGTATGGAGCCTTGAGGAACACCTTGACTGACCGCTAAAGGAGTTGAAAGACTGTTCGCTATTTTGATCATTTGGGATCTATCAGAGAGGAAGGAGGCAAACCATTTGAGCACAGTGCCCTCCATGCCCATTCTCTGTTGAAGAGTGTTAAGGAGAGTGTTGTGATTGACAGTGTCAAAGGCTGCAGAAAGGTCAAGAAGAATTAGAAGACAAGACTCCCCTGAATCTAGTATCCGCAGCGCGTCATCAATCACTAACAGCAGGGCTGTTTCAGTGCTGCAGTTTTGAATGAAGCCGGACTGGAAATTGTCAAGAAGATCATTTTCCTTGATATGGCGAGAGAGTTGTTTCGCTACACATTTTTCTGTGATTTTCGCAAGAAAGGGTAGGTTAGTGATGGGACGGTAGTTGTTGAGATCGTTCGCATCAGCGGTGGGTTTTTTAAGCAGAGGGGTGACCTGCCCCGTTTTGAAGGAAACAGGAAGGGAGCCTTGACTGAGGGAGAGGTTGACCAGAGTGGTCCAATAGGAAAGAGAATTAGTATAGAAGTCCATGGCAATGGCACTAGGGATGGGGTCAAGAGAATGGTTAGAGGGCTTTGTATCGAGGATGCATTTAAGGAGAGCATCGTCAGAGATGGGGTCAAAGTCTTGCCAAATGGTTAAGGATTTGCGCTCCTCTGTAGGGGTAGGATGAATGACCTGATCTACAAGTGATTTAACCTTTTCGTCAAAGAATACAGCGAATTCCGCTGCTTTCTTTGTGGAATCTTCCAATTTGGAGGTTGGGGGAGAGCTGTTTGGGTTCTTGATGAGGTCGAATAGTTTTTTGGGTCTATTTTTGGCTGAGTCAAGGAGGAATTTGTAGTGCGACGCTTTTCCAAGGAAGATGCGCTTGTGGTACTTGGATCTTGCTGAACGAAGCAAGGCCAAATTTTCAGTGGAAGGCGCTTGTCTCCATTGTTTCTCAAGGGCTCTTATGAGCTTCCTTTCTTCATAGAGGGATTTGTTGAACCAAGGTGCTGAGGGAGTGGGCCTTTTCTTTTTGCTTTGGAGAGGAGCGACATTATTGATTTCGACTGCAAGGACTGTGAGGCATTGGGAGGTGAGTTCGTTAACATCTAGGTCCGGGTCTAGCCTTGGAAGTGATAGCAAAGCAGAATCACAGAGGGTACTGAGGTCAATATTTTTAGTGTCACGGAACCAGGAAGTAGCCCTCTTAGGCTGGCCAAGAGTTATAGAGTGTGATAGGTGAAGAGAGAATGGGATGAGGAGGTGGTCCGACCAGTCTACAAGAATAGGGGTAGCGATAGTCAGCAAGCCTGCTTTAGAAATAACAAGGTCCAGGATTGAGCCTTTAGAGTGTGTTGTTTCTGTGCAGTGTTGGATAAGATCGTTTGCAGAGAGGAAGGTGGCCAGCGAATTCGCATAGGAGTCTTGAGGTGAGCCCCAATGGACATTGAAGTCACCCACGAAGATCTGATTGTCACTTTGCGTGTATTGGTCGCTGAAGAAGTCCGTGAGTTCCTCAATAAACGAAGGGCTGCTACCAGGCGGGTGGTAAATAGCATGGAATCTGAGAGGTGAGCGGTGGTGCAATTGAAGCTCAAGAGAAAGGCATTCAAAAGTGTGGCAGGAGCTGTTAGGAAGAGCCTTAAGTAGAAGGGAGTTTCTAAAGATGACTGCATCACCTCCCCCAACTTTGTCAATTCTGTCATTTCTAAGTATAGAATAGCCTGTGGGTACAAGGAGATCAAACATAGAGTGAGAGGTATCGTTGAACCAGGTCTCTGTGAGGAAGAGCATGTCAATATTGTGCAAGTTGATGGTATCGGAGATTTCAAGTTTGTGTTTTATTGCAGATCTGCAGTTGTGGAGCAAACAGCGCAGCTCTGACGCAACTGTTTTGGTGACGGGGGCACTTGGGCTATGAGGGGTGATAGGGATATTGTACTTATATGAGGGCGCTCTGGAGGGTTTAGGTGGGCGAGTGGTTCTGGCAAAGGAGATGGTCGGAATAGAGTAGATAACAGGTTTACTGGGCAGTGGAAGTGAAGGAAGGGTGGCGTTCGAGTGCTTGTGTGGATTTGCAGACGACAGGCTATGCTTAGCTATAATGGGGAGTGGGGGTGAGGTGCATTTCGTGTAAGGGTGAGTGTTTGCCAAAGGAATTGAGGTGTGTGGAAAAGTCGAGATCTTGGAGCTTAAAACTAAAATGGTAGCTTCAAGTTGGGAGATGGCGGTGATTAGAGAGCCTAGCTTTTTTTCCAGAGAGAGTAAGGAAGAGCACGGCATGTTGGGTGGCTCGATGGAAACAGGAGGGGGTGCATTAGGCAGTGTCCGTCAGGGAGAGGTGGGGGAACGGGAGGGGAGCAGGGGTATAGGGTTCAGAGGTGCACTAGGCAGTGTACGGCAGGGAGAGGTGGGGGAACGTGAGGGGAGTAGGGGAATAGGGTTCAGAGGTGGGGAAAGGTTTTGGATAAGAGCAGGAGTTGGTGCGCCAGGGGTGAGAGGAGAGTTGTCGTCGTTAGCATTGCAAGAAGGATAGGAATTAAGGGCAGAATTAGGGGGCGAAAGGAGAGGAGTGGGGCGGTGGGGCGGTAGGAGAGGGACGGAGTGTGAGGAGTGATAGGGAATAGGGAGGTATGGAAGGAAGGGAGGGGGTTGGATAGGTCCTGGTAGCTAAGAGAGGTGGCTGTGAGGGAGCGGGTATCAGGCAGAGTGGGGGGGATTGGGAGAAAGGGAAGTTGAAGAAGGGAATTGATTCTGCTCGGTCCGAGGGAGGCGAAAGGAGAGGAGTGGGGCGGTGGGGCGGTAGGAGAGGGACGGAGTGTGAGGAGTGATAGGGAATAGGGAGGTATGGAAGGAAGGGAGGGGAGGGGGTTGGATAGGTCCTGGTAGCTAAGTGAGGTGGCTGTGAGGGAGCGGGTATCAGGCAGAGTGGGGGGGATTGGGAGAAAGGGAAGTTGAAGAAAGGAAGTGATTCTGCTCGGTCCGAGGGAGGGGAGGGGTTGCCAGGGGAGGAAAGGGGGTAGCACAGTATTGCTGGAGGAGAGTGGGGAGGGAGAGAGATGGAATGTATTTGTGGGGAAATCGGGGTACATAGTGAGGGGAGGAGTGGGCGGAGGGGCAGAGAGGAGGAGGGAACAAGGGGAACGTAGGGAACATAGACAAGGGGAGAGGGCTGAAGGAGAGGTGGTCTAAGGAGGGGGGTGGCCAGAAGGGATAGGGGGGAGGAGATGAGAATGGAGTGCCGGGACGGTGCAGAATGGACGAGGAGCGTGTTAGCTGGAGGTGAGGCTGAAGTGAAGAGGGGAGGGGCATACTGTGAGGGGGGAAGAATGGGAGGGGAGGTCCGAGGGGAGAGAAAAGGGTCGACCTGTGCCTCCCCAGGGTGCAGCCTATTGGAGAGTGGGGGGGTCAAGGGAGGAGAAAGGGAGTAATTGGTGGAGCTAGATGGAGAGTCAAGGGATATCTCGGTCGCAGGGGAGGGGAGTAGGGAAGGGAAGAGGTGGTCAAAGAGAGAGAGACAGGTGTCTTTGGCTTGGATCATAACAGTACCGTTGTTATAGAGTGAGATAGTGAGGGAGCCGTTAAAACCCACAGAGGGGGAAATTTTTAGCTGTTTCCCATGAGGGATAGAGGAGGAGGAGGTGACGTTAAAGGAATTGTAAAAGCTGGTAGACCAAGAGGGTATGTCGTGCGTGAAAAAAATTAGATCGGTTTTGAGCCCCCCATACCGACCATTGTAAAACTGATCGACGAAAAGGGAATCGGGGAAACATTCAATGGTGTTATGCTTGAAACGTTTTGCTGCAGCTTTAGTCAGGTTAGAAGGGTAGATGATTTTGTAGCAATTAATTCCAGACTTAATTCGAGCGGTGGCCATGTTGGTAAATTGTGGAGGAGGAGGGTGGTAAGGATAAGGGAAGGGTGTTACTAGGACGGTGGTGGTGTGGAGAAGTAAGAGGGCACGTAATCCAGACGTCGAGTGCAGGAGCCTGAGTTACTCGTAAGTATCACCAACATTATGGGCAAAAAGCACAGGGTGGAACATAATTTCACTAGCATAACCCAAAATATGCAAGACAACCTCACAATCATAAAACACAATTTAGAGGTAGCCAGACCAGGGTCTGAAAATCGAACTACAAGAAATACATTTCCTAGCACCACAAATACGCAATGGGGCCTGGCGCCCTAGAAACCACCAAGATCCCCTGGTCACCTGGCCAACTCAACGGGGCTCAAATGCCCTGTGTCCAGATTGTCGGGGCTGCTGCCAATGCAGCGAAAGACCAGCGTGCGTACTTGCGCAAACCTAAACGTTGCAACTGGCACTAAGTGCTGCACAGCTGTGAAGAAATGGTGCAAGGAGTGCATCTCACAGAACTACCTCCAAAAGCCCTAAGAGTCTAGAGGAGGATGGGAGAGGATTTATCTGCTCTTATTGTGCAGCAATATAGTGTGTTGGCTCTGTATAGCAGCGTCCGGAAATGATTTAAATCACCCTTAAGCCTACACGCAGTCGCTACTCGCGCGCTGCTTTAACTGTTAGGTTACACGTGTTTTTAATTCACAAAAATACTTTTTCTAAATGTTAATTTCCCACTTTGGCACTTCTTTCTGCGTAGCTTCGTAAATCCGAGTAGCCTCTTAACGAACTTAAAGCATCGCTTGCGCTTTTCTTACGCCAGGTATAAGGCAGGCGCGGTTTTGTGTTTTTTTTTTTTAAGTTCAATTTTAGTCTCTCGGGCGGCGGCGGTAATAAACACTGTTCCTGAGATGGCGGGTCGCGGAGCTGTGGAGAACCTTCCATCCGTCAAAATGGCACCGAGTGTACCATTCTTGGTATGGGTTAGCTAGCCTCCTTTGTGGCGGACTCACTGCTGGGGAGTGCGGGGTTCTTGCTTCGGCGGAAGCCTGCAGTTAGTGCGAGGGGCTTCTCCCGAGTAAACTTTCTGCTGAGCTGTTGGAGAAACTAGAGCGGGTTCTGCTGTTAGCTGCGTCCGGTGCTCCCACCTTCAAGAAACTCATCCGTGGGCTCCGGGTAGGCACCGGGGCACCCTTCCACCTCCGCACACGGTTCGCCGACGCTCCTCTGGTCACTCTTGGGCTACAGGGTGCACCGCCACCGTGCCTACCGTCTGGTGTACCCACATGGGCTCCATGCAGTACGTTCTCGGTGTCGCGCTCGTTGACGGTCGGCAATGGCGTCCGGGTGGACATCTTGCGCTGCGGGTCCGGGGCTCCGCGGCCTCTAGCCCCGGGCGGGCATACCGTGGCCCCGGGCTCCCCCGGCAGCTCCCTCGGCATGGACACAATCCCGAGGACACATGGCGCGAGGCACTGACAAAACACAGGAGGCGCGCGGCATTGTTCAAGGCATTGAGGAAATTACATACTTTAGATATGTTTTCACTAATTCTGCCTCTTCGTGGTCCCCAGATGTTTTCATGCACGAGCTAGCTGCACAGTTTCACTGCCAGCTTGTTATTTCTTCCACCTGTGTGTGAACGACAAACGTGTGAGCTGCTGACCCTGATATGTAAAAGCAAGGCCAGGAATGGAAATCTGGTGACCTGGTGACATGGAGCCATCAGGTCACCCTAGACAGAGGATGCTGTTAGCTTTGTAGGTTTTTGGAGCCAGAACAACTGCCCGGTTTCAGCCATGAAACCAGAACACACTCCACACCCCCACCACCAGCCCTCCAAATCCAGAGCTGACAAGTTTCCTAGGTCCAGCCGTGATGTGCTGCGTCAGTCCAGGTTTTTACCTTTGAATTCTGGGACTTGTAGTCCTGTTTTATAATGGAATAAACAAGGCTACAGGCACCAGAATTTAAAGTAAAAACCTGAACTGGAGCAGCACATCACGCACGGACTTGGGAAATATGGGAGGGCTGCAAATCCTTCATGGGTTTAACCGGTTTCGCAGGCAGACAGTCTGACCCTGCCACAAAAATGCACCCCAAACCTAAGTGAGGAGTGACTGTTTTTTTTTTTTTATAAGTTCAGAACCCTCAAATGTCCCGGTCCGCGCATGACAAGCACTGCCAATTCGGATATTTACTTTGTATTCTGGGACATGTAGTTATGTTTATTATAATGGGATACGAGGACAAGTCGTAGAATGTATGCCTTGAGATGTTTGCATGTTTGTGTGCAGACGTAACAAGGCATGGGGTCTCCCTAGCCTAGGGTCGAACCTAACCTTTTTTGACCAGATCAGCGTACATTTTTTTTGCAGTTCCATGTAGCGCTAACTAGACCTGAAGGTATTGGAGCGCTTAACATGAGCACCAGTTATATTTCCAAGGCCACATTCATTTTTAGCCAGGGTGCGATTGAGCGATTCGCCCCGAATCACAGGATGTTGAGCCGACGCCGAGATTGGAACCTACGACGGCAGCTCTGGCATCTTCCTGTTCCCTCATTCTGCCTGCTGCATGTCTGCATGATGCTGTGGTCCGTAGTGACCCAAGTACCGCAGGGGCACATTTGTTTACATAACGCGATTGTTCGGCCTTCACTGGAGGCTCCTTGGGACTGAAGCCTCGACCCCAATCAATGCCTCTTCAGAACAGACCGCTGAACAAAGGGGCCTGTGGCAGCGGCGAGAGTTTGTCATTGTCATGGCGACAGGGAGCAGGCTTTATTAGTTATCCCTCTGCCCTTTGGGTTGGCATGGCAACGGCGCACAAGAATAGAAGATGGGAGCGAGTGGCGGTAGCGGCCGTGGCACGGCCAGGCATCCGAGTCTAGACTGTTTTTTGGGCAGTGTTGGGCCGCACCTCATTGTACGGTCGAATGTTTTTACGCACTGCGCTTCCCAAGTGTAGGCTAACAATGTAGTAATTGCTAGGCAAACGCCCATTCCTGGATTCCCCCCGGATCTGTGTGTTTGGATGTCTTAGTCACAAAGAATTTGCCCTCCTGTCTGAGAGGATGTATATTTTAACAGCTAGTCTCTCTTTCTCTCTCTGTCTATTTCTCTGTGTCACCGTATCTGTGGTGTAAGTTCTTACGTTATATTCTTACCTGGCCGTCCAACTCTCTCTCGTATTCTCATCATGGAGTGGGAAATGCGCCCAGTGTGAGGTAGGATGCGAAATGCATCTCATGCTGTCAAGCGGGACTGGAAAGGCACTGCTGCTGCTTAGCACGCAGCCTGTCCCAAAGTTTACAACAGGGCACATTCCATGAATGTGAATCTCAGACAGTTAAGGTTTTTCAGCCCCTAGCGCGAAGAATGCTGGGACTTGTAGTTTCACTTTTGTTATTACAAATGTAGATCTAGAAACTTGCGCACTCTCGCTGCTGTGGGCTGAAAAAAACTCAGGGAGACGGTGGGGCTGTTCAGGAAGGCCCCCATGTGTGTGAAAAAGGATACTATTTTACGCACTCCTAAATGCCTTCGTGAATAGGTCCGTTTACGCGTAAAGAGTGGAACTGGGCTAACCTTGACTGCTGGAGGTTTGTTACAACTTTTGAAATTGCTGAGGAATCCTTGCCTTTCTTCTGCTCGAGAAATCTCATATCCAGTTTGTTCCCTGGAGAGATACCATTTAAGACCCACCAGCTCCGCCTACCGGTCACTGGAGCACCCGGTGGTCTTCGCTACTGTTATTGTTCAGTGTGGTAATACAGGTCAGCTGCTAGTTGCTGCCTGGCAGGCAAATGCTTTGATAGTTCATGAGGTAAAGTGCCAAGAGTCAATTTAGCATGCAGTGTGCGCTATAGAAAAGTTCATGCTCACTGAATCGGTAATTTAAATGGTCATCCATAGGGAAGCCCTATGGTGCGAACTGTAGGACAGGCCCACGGATAGAAGAGGGCTTGTATCTAGGGTCTACCCCTTAGCAGGGAGGCTGGAGCCGGATGCATGAGGGTAGAGACCGGTCGTGTTTTAGTGGTTGGAAGGGGAGCCTGCCTTGCATTATTACCCTCAGTCTGCACGAAACGCGGGGCACTGAGACACGCACCCTGGCTCTTGTGAAACAGTGTCTGTGACGTGGAGCCACCAGGACACAGGGACACAGACACGGGGTGGCGATGGACTCCGGGACAGTCACTGGGACACTCAACAGTCTGACATGCGCACTGGGACAGTGAGACACTTACCATGGTTCTTGTGAGACAGGGTCTGTGACGTGGAGACAGAGGGGGCCAAGAGGGTAGAACACGGAGACATCAGGGTGCAGAGACACTGGTAGGACCACGGGGAGGCGGTGCTTTCCAGGATAGTCACGTGGACACTCGAACAACGTGACACAGACATTGGGACAGTGAGACACGGACACTTGGGCAGAGAGGCATGGATGCTGGGACAGGGAGAAGCAGACACTGGAAGAGAGGGACAATGTCACGGGGACAAGGTGACATGATCACTGGGACAGTGAGATGCAGAGCCTGGGACATGATGACGTGAGCACTGGCCCCAAAATACACGAACTCAGAGCCGGAGTCACACTGACTCCGGGGCAAGGAGATGTGGACACTGAACAGTGTGACACGGACATTGGGACAGGGGGACTTGCGTACTGAGACAGGGAGAAACACACACTGGCTGCAGACACAGACATGGGACAGAGGGACATGATCCTGGGGCAGGGGGGCACCGAGTGTGGGACATGAGGCCACAAACACTGGGATCGAATGAAACCCACTCCGAGGCAGAGTGACAGGGACTTTGTGGCAGGGACACACGACTCTGGGATAAGACTCAGGACAGGGGGACCGATACTGGCACCGGGAGACAATTACATAGGGGACAGGAGGCACACACAGGGACAGGGAGTCATGGACTCCCGTGCAGGATGACCTGGGACACGGATACACGGACTCCAGGACAGGGAGACACGGAGACCAGGATCAGGAGATACAGACCACAGGGCCCGGTGACACAGAGCCCAGGAGCGAAGGCACAGACACTAGGATCAGGAGACACAGGCACTAGGACCAGGAGACACAGACACTAGGATCAGGAGACACGGACACTAGGATCAGGAGACACAGACACTAGGATCAGGAGCCATGGCACTAGGACCAGGAGACTCTGACCCCCAGGACCAGTAGACACGGACACTAGGATCAGGAGACACAGACACTGGGATCAGGAGCAATGGACACTAGGATCAGGAGACACAGACACTAGAATCAGGAGCCATGGCACTAGGACCAGGAGACACAGACACTAGGATCAGGAGCAATGGACACTAGGATCAGGAGACACGGACACTAGGATCAGGAGGCATGACACTAGGACCAGGAGACACAGACACTAGGATCAGGAGCCACGAACACTGACATCAGGAGACACAGACACTAGGATCAGGAGCCACGGACCCTAGGATCAGGAGACATGGACAATAGGATAAGGAGACATGGACACTAGGAGCAGGAGCCACAGACACTAGGATGAGGAGACATGGACACCAGGATCAGGAGCCATGGATGCTGAGATCAGGAGACACGGACCCTAGCATTAGGAGACATGGATACTAAGATCAGGAGGCACAAACCCTAGGATGAGGAGACATGGACCCTAGGATCAGGAGTCACAGACACTAGGATCAGGAGACACACCACTAGGATCAGGCGACACGGACACTAGGATCAGGAGCCATGGACACTAAGATCAGGAGACACTGACCCTAGGATCAGGAGACACGGACTCTTAAATCAGGAGACACAGACCGTAGGATCAGGAGACACAGACACTAGGGTCAGGAGTCATGGCCACTAGGATCAGGAGCCACGAACACTAGGATCAGGAGACACGGACCCTAGGATCAGGAGACATGGACCCTAGGATCAGGAGACCTGGACAGTAGGATCAGACACTAGGATTAGGAGCCACGGACATTAGCATCAGGAGCCACAGACACTAAGATCAGGAGACACAGACCTTGGGATCAGGAGACACAGACACTAGGATCAGGAGTCATGGCCACTAGGCTCAGGAGCCACGAACACTAGGATCAGGAGACATGGACCCTAGGATCAGGAGACATGAACCCTAGGATCAGGAGACCTGGACAGTAGGATCAGACACTAGGATTAGGAGCCACGGACACTAGGATCAGGTGACACGGACAGTTGGATCAGGTGACACAGACCCTAGGATAGGAGAGACGTACCCTAGGATCAGGAGGTATGATACTAGGATCAGGAGACACAGACACTAGGATCAGGAGCCATGGACACTAGGATCAGGAGCCATGCACACTAGGATCAGGAGCCATGGACACTAGGATCAGGAGACACAGACACTAGGATCAGGAGCCATGGGCACTAGGATCAGGAGACACAAACACTAGGATCAGAAGACACAGACACTAGTATCAGGAGGCATGGACACTAGGATCAGGAGCCATGGGCACTAGGATCAGGAGGCATGGACACTAGGATCAGGAGACACAGACACTAGGATCAGGAGACACAGACACTAGGATCAGGAGACACAGACACTAGGATCAGAAGACACAGACACTAGGATCAGGAGGTATGATACTAGGATCAGGAGCCATGGACACTAGGATCAGGAGCCATGGACACTAGGATCAGGAGCCATGCACACTAGGATCAGGAGCCATGGACACTAGGATCAGGAGACACAGACACTAGGATCAGGAGCCATGGGCACTAGGATCAGGAGACACAAACACTAGGATCAGAAGACACAGACACTAGGATTAGGAGGCATGGACACTAGGATCAGGAGCCATGGGCACTAGGATCAGGAGGCACGGACACTAGGATCAGGAGACACAGACACTAGGATCAGGAGGAATGGACACTAGGATCAGGAGACATTGACACTAGGATTAGGAGCCAGGGACACTAGGATCAGGAGACACGGACAGTTGGATCAGGATGTTGTTTAGCCATTTTAGTTATAGCTCCATGCACGTTATTTTAACACACCAGGCCTGCCGCTGTGCACTTTCACCTAGATATATTTTATTCAGCTTTGCTTTGTAATTGTTACAGTAGCCACTTTTACGGTCTTGTCTCATTTTCTCTCTATATGACTGTTTTTGCCTAGGCCAGCACTCTGTTCTCAAACAAAACATTCTTGCTCACTTTGTGCTTCTTCCAAGGCTGCAGCAAGATAGGTTGCCGGTGAACGTGGTATAAGTTTAGTCTCTGACATTTATAGAAAATACACATCCTTACGTAGGGACATTTTCTCAGAACATCAGCTGTTTTATTATAAAAACACTTCCCTGTCCCTTACACGTTAGAGGGAGATTCCAGCCAGAGAACCACAACTGTATGCTGATTGCCGAATGCTTCGTTACAGCTGTTTTGCAGACTTCAGGCCTTTGCTCAGGTATGGGGGATGATGTCTTTCCTGGGGAACCTGAAGGGCAGAATTAGAGCTTAACATGCTGTGCTCTATCATAGCTTAGGTAGGAATGAGTCTCTTGACTCTCGTGACAATATGATAGCATTATTTTTATGTTTTACTCTCCTTGTCACAATTTTAATCTTGTCATGCTGTATCGTCCTGGTTATTGCAGTCCACGCTTTGCTATCTAAGATGCAGTTGCTTTATTAAAGCATTACTGAAACATATACTGCCTCTGTTTGTCATTGTGTATGTGAGACTAATGTAACTGAGAGAAACGGATGAGACCTGAGTTTACCACGGCTTCCCTGAGAAACCAGTTATGTCATGCGCTCGGCTGCCCAAACATCCCTGCCCCAGGGTAGGGATGAGGCACTGCTAGTTAGCCAGAGCAGAACCCGGATTGGAGCAACAGGTGTCACCTGTAGTGGGTCAGACTCAGTCTCCCACACCGCAGGCGATTCTGCCACTCGAAATCCAGTAGTCTCATTAGAATAATGAAAGCCTACGCGACAAGGTGACACGGACCCTAGGATAGGAGACACGGATCCTAGGATCAGTACAGACAAACATTAAGATCAGGAGGCATGAACACTGAGATCAGGAGACAGGGACACTATGATCAGGAGACACAGACCCTAGGATCAGGGGCCAAAGACACTAAGATCAGGAGACACGGACACTAGGACCAGGTGATACAGATCCTAGGATCAGGAGACATGGACACTAGGATCAGGAGCCACAGACACTAGGATCAGGGAGACAAGTACACTAGGATTAGGAGACAAGGACATTAAGATCATGAGACATGGGCCCTAGGATCAGGAGCCACAGACACCAGGACCAGGAGCCACAGACATTAAGATCAGGAGACACAGACCCTAGGATCAGAAGACACGGACCCTAGGATCAGGAGACACTGACAGTAGGATCAGGAGACACAGACACTAAGATCAGGAGACACAGACCGTAGGATCAGGAGCCACGGACACTAAGATAAGGAGACACGGACCCCAGGATCAGGAGGCATGGACATTATGATCAGGAGAAACGGACACTAAGATCAGTAGACACGGACCCCAGGATCAGGAGCCATGGACACTAGGATCTGTAGACACAGACAGTGGGATGAGGAGACACGGACACTAGGATCAGGAGACACAAACACTAGGATCCGGAGGCACAGACACTGAGATCAGGAGACGCAGACAATAGGATCAGGAGCCACAGACACTGGGATCAGGAGACATGGACACTAGGATCAGGAACCACGGACACTGGGACAGGAGCCTTGGACTCCCTGGTAGAGTGATCCAGGATATGGACAGGGAGACACAGACTCCAGGAAACAGTGAGACAGAGGCTTGGATCGGGAGACAAGGATGCTAGGATCATGAGTCCCGGACACTAGGTTCAGGAGCCATGAACACTAGGGCAGGAACCTTGAACTCCCTGGTAGAGTGACCCAGGACCTGGGACAGGAAGATACATAGTCCAGGACACCATTAACATCGCACAAAACCCACTAAATCTTTCTCAGCGGCATGCCTTGATGGATTGGGAGTGGTGTAGTCCTTAAACTGACTTTGGTCCTCTCCGCTGGACTCGTCTCAATTTATTTAAGATATCAAAGGTGCCAATTTCAAATAACTAATATAGAACACTCTTGGTCCTACAAGAACGACAGACAAGGAAGTCTCAACCCTAATGGTTTATTTTAAGACTTTTAAGCAATTGAAATGTTAATTCAATATAGTCAAACTCAATTAGTCAGTTAATCTGAGTGAAAAGCTCAGTTAGAGTAAGGAATCATTCAAGTGCTCAGTAAAGTTCAGGTCAACAAATACATAGCATCCGAGACAGAATTCCAGCATAGATTAACCATCTAAAGGGCATTGAAAGGGCTCTCTTTACATAAAGAAATCACACTTTTTTTATAAGGTTCTAAATAAAGGATTTATTACATTCAGTATGGTAGTAAAGGTTCTGGACCAATCAGAATAAAGTAAATAGACACATTTGCAATTGAACACATCCAACAAGTTTCTCATAATTCTTCTACATAGAGTTTCTCATGACCACACATGGAACAGAAAAAGTTACAAAACACATTATTCTCCTGGGAACAGCCAGGTTTAACCTTGAATGTGTACACTTTATTCAGAACAGTCTGTGAATATTTTCGTCTTTCTCTGCAAGGCACATTTGACTTTTATTCAAGTGTAGCACAAAAATGCAATTCTATTCACATTGTGCAATTAAACTTTACAGAAAAGATGGCTTAATTTGCCTTGAGTCAGCTCAAGTACAAATTTGTTAGTACAGCAAAGCATTTAATTAAGCAAAACTGATATATCACCACGACCTGGACATCAGTTACGAATACTTTGTCCATCAATGAAAGGAAATGCAGAGATAGGGAATCCTTGACACTCAAACTGGTAGATGGCACTGCGGTAGCCAGACTTAGGTCTGCAGGAATCCCAGAGCCATGCGGAAACACACCTTCCTGGCAACCATCACTGCAATGAGGCAGTACCAGTGGGGGGAGTGCATTACACATGTGCAAGTGGCCCAACATGATTTGATATCAGAGTTGTGTGATTCTGACCACAATACATACTTTGCCTGAGCTTTAGTACCCTTATTTCCCTTAATAATAAATCAATAACGTTTGATTATAAGCTATGCCAGCTTTATAGTTAGAGCCTGCAGTTTGTGATTTGAGATTGCCCAGCAGTGTTGTGACTGGCATGTTAATGTTACAGTAAATTTAGGAGGTGCAGGTTTAGTGATGAAATTGGCACATTGGTGCCAAATTTAGAGCTCACCAGTATGTGGCCTAGAATACAGAAGATCAAAACAAATACTTTGCCTTTCATTTAATTTCAGTATTTGAAATGATCTGGAATGGCTGGGACAGCAAAGGATAGATTGGTCCATGAGCAATACCAAATTAATCTGTTTCTTTCAAGATAAAGTTTTCAACATTTGTAGGATGGCATTTTCTGCCAGGCCTGGGTGGTTAGGAAATAAGTCCTCTCCCTTGCCCAAAGCACATGGCAGGCTTGGTTCTTCTATTTACCCTTCCGTGTTGATGCTGATGAGAAATTGCATTTGCTCCCTGCTACTTCACCATGCCATCTCCTTCTTTGCAGCTGTCAGTTTTACTCTGATTGTATTTAGTTGAGTGGTAAAAGAAAATGGTCACAATTCTGGAAGAAGCGCTAATTCGAGAGGCATATCTAATGGAGGAATTTACTGCACCAAACTGTCCCCATGTTGGAGCAAATTCAACCTGCCACTTCAGATTCCTCTCTGCATTTAGCACTTCTTCCAGAAATTGATTTGTTTTAGAGCCCCCTCCACTCTAAAACATGCTGTTTGTACCCGATTTAGAGGAATATAGTAATATATAATCTCCTCTATAGCACTGGTGATTTAATTTATTTTATTTTATTTATTTATTTTATTTAAAGAGTTTTATAAAGCTCAAACATGACCCAAGGGTATCAGAGCTCTGTACATTGAAACCCGCTCTATGCCATTATAAAACAAGTATAGTCCAAAGACAATAGCTTTGATGTCCATGAACGTTCTCCAGCGGTGCGGGCACGAGGCTCAAGGCTTGTGAGTTTCCGAAAGAGGATGTCAGGTTGTCACCCTGGTCTCAGTGGTTCAAAAATTCTGTTTGCTAGCGCCATTTTAACCTCTTTCCTGAAATCTGTCCTTTAGGGTTTTGTTGAAATCTCAGGTGGGAAAGAGTTCCAGATTCTTGGGGCCAACCCCAAGAAGGTGCTGGAGTAAGTCTTCTTTCTTAATCTCAGGGGATCCCGTTGTAGGGAGTTGGCACTCCTTAGCGATGAGCTGCCTCCTGAGATTTTGAACTTTATGTTAGATATATCAGTGAATCATTATACAGGGCCCTGTGAGTTAGGCACACAATTTTCATCTGGATTCTGGCTTTGAAAGGGGGCCCTTGGAGAGACTTGAGAGATGGAGTGATATGGTTAAAATGTCTTGTTTTGTTATCAATCTTGCTGGGGTATTAAAGGTCACTTCAAATGGAGCTGAGATTGAGATTTGTGTAAAGGTCTCAGGTAATTTCTTTTGTAAATTCTGCTGTACGGTTCCCAGCCGGAGGATCACCACTTTTAAGTTACAGCATAGTGATAGTGAATCTCCAACAAAAAGGCTTCTGATGGAACTTGCCCTATTGGCGACAATTATTTTACAACTGCTTTTTATAGGATCATATATTACCACCCTTCTACAAATAAGGCCCATGTATTACTCTAAAAGTGTTCCATATCCCTGGACTGCCCAACCTCCAAGGGTAGACCAAAAGGTACATTCAGAAGCGGTATCTATGATACAGACTCCATATTACTCATGATTTCCAGATTCTCCAGGCAGCGTCTTTGAGATCACAAATTTCCACGCCTTGCATCGCACCGTTGTATCTCACTGCTATCAGATGTTGGGGGAAACCATTTCTGCCTCGAGCTTTAACATGATCTGGCAACTCATTTATAAAGTTGCCCTTCTGAAAAAAAGCACATCAGTGCCTCAATTTTCCCTCATCTGCTTTTAATCTTTAAGTTCCATAATTTTTTGTCTTTCCATTTGCCTGGCAGTATCTTCTTAGTTTCATCCAGCCGGGTACCCACTTTTTCGCCAACTGCCCCCTAAATATATTCTGAAGTTGATCACCTCAACATGAGGGAGCACTACATGTTTAACAAGTAAATATATAAAACCACTACTTGTTCATTTCAGTGAAATCCATGACACATCAATAGCTGATCACCCATGTGTGTCTTTCTCCTTCCTATGATGTGGAACAGTGAATATTGGTTTGCAGCTGTCATGAGTCTGAAATGCATGACTGCAACCTCAGAGGAAGTACACAGAGAGCAATGATTCCTATTGAGGATCTAAGGCCCTGTTTTATAGTTTTTGGTGCAAAACTGCACTAACGCAGTTTTGCACCAAAACGTTTAGCACCGGCTTGCACTATTTCTGTGCACCAGCCGGGCACCATATTTATGGAATGGTGCAAGGCAGTGCAAAGGGTAGGCTAGCGTGAAAAAAATGACGTTGGTCGGGTGGGGCTGGCGGGATGGAAGAAGGGGATTTTGCAAAAAAAAATGATGTTAGGCAGGTTAGAGTAAAAAAATGTCTCTAACCTGTCTAGAGTCATTTTCTGGGGCAAAACCATCCATACCACATGACTCCTGTCTTAGAAAAGACAGGAGTCATGCCCACCACCCCAGTGGCCAGCACAGGGGACCAGAGTACCCTGGGAATAGCCATTGCACCCAGTGCCATGTTGGGAGTGCCATGTCAGGGCCCCCAATGGCACTTTAAAAAAATACTTACCTGTACTTACCTATACTTACCTGGGATGCCCCCCCCCCATCCTCCGCTCTCCCAGTGGTGTGGGTGGGGGTGTCCCTGGGGCCTTGGGAGAGCACCTGTGGGCTTATTCCATGGTGTTCCACCATGGAAATAGGCCCACAGGTCCCCTAAAGCCTGCCCTGACCGAGGCACAAAAATGTTTTTGACCTCTCCTCCCCCCATGCATGATTTTTGTACAGGAGGATAAATAAGGCGCTAGGGCCTTAGAGTAATTTTTGACCTGGAATGTGATGCAAGGTAGTTTTCCGTAGGCAAAAAATGACTTTAACTCCAATATTTTGCCGCTAGAGATTTCTAGCGCCAAATATAAATATGGAGGTTAGTTTGCGCCGGATTTGCATTAAAAAAAAAAGATGTAAATCCGGTGCAAACAGAGTATAAATATGCCCCTATGTTTTCAGCTACCAAAGTTTCCTCTTGAAAACAAGTTTTACTTTCAGTTGGCACACTAAATTTGTACCTTCTTTGTAGTTTACCAGGTAACATGCTCCACCTGATAGCTACCTAAGTTAAAACTATATTTTATTTAATTTCATAATCCCCCACAAAACAATGCTAGTGGAAGGCTGCTAAGTCATTCCAAGAACTCTACTTACCTACACTAACCTATTATCAAAAACTTTAAAAAGAGTTGCAAATCTCTACGTTATTACTGTCAGGCTGACACAAGTTATATAGGAAGGTAACCCCTTTGATTAAGATTTACCCATGTTTAAGACATAATACATATTATTGGTTATGTCCTCTCTTGATCTTCATTTTGTGATCTCATGAATTTTTGTACATGACCATCAACAGACTACTTTTGTTAGAAAAGTGAATCTGTTTTCTTTACCTCTAATTGTGATCTCCTGTAAACCAAACACATTTTTCATTCTGAGAATTGCTGTACGTATTACAAGCAACTCATACACAAACAACCTTAGCATGTAAGGTACATGTAAGCATTTATCATTCTTCTATTGCTTATTAACAAATAGTGATACCAAGTTAATGTACGAGAAAACGTTACTATCATGCTTTGCTACATGCATCAAATTTTTAGGGTCGAGCGCGTAAAGTGCTCTGTCCCTGTTGTAATCTCTCTATGGGCTTGTAACCACGCCCATGTCACTCCCATCAG
Organism: Pleurodeles waltl; assembly: GCF_031143425.1. Lineage (NCBI taxonomy): Eukaryota > Metazoa > Chordata > Amphibia > Caudata > Salamandridae > Pleurodeles > Pleurodeles waltl. The sequence goes on along the minus strand of NC_090448.1, from coordinate 48,736,258 downwards.
TTTGGTTGGTTTGTGGGCTTGCCTTTTAAAATTAGCTTGATTTGATTAGTGAAAGGCATGCATATGTCATGCCTTTTCCGGTGTTTAGCCCTCCTCAAGTGCACCGGCCAACTACTGAAAACATACAAGGCTCCATGTTTTCCGTATGGTTTCTGGACTACTTTTTCTCTTTATTTCATAGGCAGCGTGATCTTGCTGGGCAGCAGTCGAGTGCTTTGCATGACATCGACCGTGTTACATGGACATTTGTACTTTTGCCGGTTACATTGATATTTGTACTTTTGCCGGTTGCATGGATAATTGCATTTTTGCCTGTAACATGGATAATTGCATTTTTGCTGATACGTTTCACTGCGAGTGAACTTCTGTTTCCTTTTGTGTGTCTGCTTCGCGCTCATGGCGGCCATCAGCTCACTTATGTGAAACTGTTTTACTTTTCATTTTCAGTTCATGTGGAAAGAAAAGTCTGGTTAGGAGTTTACAATGCTAATAGCTCTAACTCGAGCAAATGTGAGACCCATTGCATTGCAAATGCTTTTTCCTAGTAGTTATCAAAGTCAACAACTAGGGGTACACTGCCTGAATTATTTGTATAAAATGTATATGAAACATGCATACATTTTGAGACTCTATACATTTTAAATGATTGTGTATCTGTTTATCATAGTATCCTATCTATATGTATTGTCTACAAGTTTCAACCCATATTGTATGGTAGTTAGAGTCTTCATCTTTGAACCATTGTCTGTTTAACAAAGATACATAATGATGCTGTCACTTTTGCAGTTTAGCCAGAAAACCACTGGACGTTGGAGTCAACTCTTGAGCTTTTGGGGGCCTTTGATCACGAGGTGGTCACCTCGAGTTATCAGGTGGTGTGAATTGTAAGGAGTGCCTCATTATTGGCTGGCTGTTCTTGGCCTTTTTTGGAGTTTATTCGAATTTCTGAAATGTATTATTCTTCCCTTTATGCACAACCCCACTTCTGGCCCTAACTCAAAAGGGTAAAGCCCAGCAGAAGCTTCTAAGCCATGTCCCCTCTGAATAGGAACTCAGGCAGTCAGGGTCAAGTGTTAGCCTTGCTGAGTTTTGCCAGTGAGCTGAGTCTCTGAGAGTGATAAAACACTGGTTGGCCAACTGTTGAGCTAGCAATTAGATGGAGAGTGCTTTGGATTATCTGCAAAACATTTTATTAAAAGAAGAACCAGTTTATGTGACTGTCTTAATCCAGTTAAGCAGAACAGTAGGAAACTGTGCGCTTTCTCACTTGATCTAAACCAAGTTAGGCTCAGATAGGCAAGAGACTTAGAAGTCTGATAAAATGGGTCAAACAATCACTTTTCTACATGTAATACAATAAAACCCCACCCTGCACTCTGAAATCTGTACTCGCAGACAAATATTGGCATATTCTGTATTACATAATTATTTTTATACACCATATATATGCAGATCGTATGAATTACAATAATAGGAAACATTGTATACATCTCAGAAAGTAATACACATATTGCGTCCAAGGCTGGAGACCTCCCAAACATATATAATTACATATTGCTAATCTATTATTTTAATTCAGTGCTTAATTTGTAAATAAAATCGTGCCGGTGCCCAAAGCTTTCCCTAGAAACACGCGGCTGCTGCAATTAAATGTGCGAGTCCAGAATACTGATGCAGCGTAATCCTGAAGCGATTTTGGGCCTCTTTAATCCATTTACAGCCACTCCCTGCCCCTTCAGATCACTCTTGCAGCTTTCTCCGTCCTCCATTTGTGACGCTTTGTAATTTTTCTCTTCCTCTGTCTTTCTCATTGGTGTCTTTTGCTCGCAGTAAATGCTTGAGGCCAAAAAATAAGTGCCGGCCCTCAAAAATAAGTGTCGGTGCCCAGCACCGGAAACCAACTGCTCAAATTAAGCACTGTTTTAATCCCTACCTAAATGAGAACGAGCTAACAGCACTGTTGCGTTAATATATGCCACGTCATGTAAAGTTTCCTCGCCTGCCTTATTGTGTCTTCAGGTCTGAAGTGTCTAACCCTGCCACTAACATTGGTATCATGTATGTCTTTCGCATTGATAGTTCTTTATGGAGCGAGAAGGGGCCAGGCTCCTGTTTTGTTAGACAAGATGGACGGTGACCGATGCTTCTATAGAAAGTGTACAGATGTGTACTGGTACTTTTCTTCCTTCTATAGGAAGTGTACAGAAGTTTGCTGGTACCTTTCTTCCTTCTACGGAAAGTGTACAGAGGTGTACTGGTACTTTTCTTCCTTCTATGGAAAGTGTACAGAAGTGTACTGGTACCTTTCTTCCTTCTACAAAAAGTGTGCAGCTGTGTACTGGTACTTTTCTTCCTTCTACAGAAAGTGTACAGAGGTGTACTGGTACTTTTCTTCCTTCTATAGAAAGTGTACTGATACTTTTCTTCCTTCTATGGAAAGTGTACAGAGGTGTACTGGTACCTTTCTTCCTTCTACGGAAAGTGTACAGAGGTGTACTGGTACCTTTCTTCCTTCTACGGAAAGTGTACAGAGGTGTACTGGTAATTTTCTTCCTTCTACGGAAAGTGTACAGAGGTGTACTGGTACTTTTCTTCCTTCAGAGGTGTATTGGTACTTTTCTTCCTTCTACAGAAAGTGTACAGAGGTGTACTGGTACTTTTCTTCCTTCTACAGAAAGTGTACAGAAGTATGCTGGTACTTTTCTCACTCCTTCCTGTGTCACAGAACTTACAAGGTCATCCCTCCACATAGCCACATTTCTGCAGTTGTGCATATCAATGAGGTTCAGAGATTGGAAATGTGTCTTTCTCCTGAATGTTAACGTGAGCCTCAGAAAACATGGCAATGCAGTGCACAGATTTTATTAGCTTGACTATTTAAATGGCTCTTCTTAGAATTGAACAGGCCAGTTAACATTGCCGTATACACCCACCACACATTCTAATGCACTCAGTGCATGCACAGTAATCATGTTGTCATAGAACGAGGCCTCTGTACTGGTGCGGCTGGTACCCTTTGAAAGTGGTGGGGCGAGTGAAGTGCCCCACCACTTCCCATAAAAATAAAATAAATGAAACACCCCCTCCCTCCAAAACCCCAAAGTAAACCACCCCTCCCTTCAAACCCCCAAAATAAAATACCCCCTCCCTCCAAAAGCTCAAATAAAAACACAACACTAACTACAAAATAAAACACAACCACTACACTTACAAGCATTACACATTTCTAATAAAATAAAATAAAACGACACTTACCCATGGGCAGAACATACTCCTCGATGTTCTTCTGCTGTTCGATGCACGAAGAGCTCCCCTAACCAATCCAGACACTGCACTCATGCTGTTGACCAGTTTGGGAGAAGCGCCTGGATTGAATGGAGCGGGCTGGCTGGATGCTCCTTCAGGCCCTGGAGGCCTGTACTTGGTCTCCACCCAGCTGTCTAAGACAGCTGGTGGAGAGCTTAAAAGTGCGCATGTCACTTTGCACAGCGCAAAACAGTCGGCCAAAGTGACATGCGCACTTTGGAGTGTCTAGTCAGCTCTGCTTCAGTCTTTAATGCTGCCAATCGGTGGCAGCGGACACCCCCAGCATGTCTCTGGGCTCGGGGCGGGTGAAGTGCGCACTGTGCACACCGGTTTAAATTTAATGTAATTTTTAATTGGCATTTTAATTTTTCCTTCGTGGCTCGCAACAGGACGGGGGGGGGTGACACTCCCCCACCCTTGTGAAGAAACTGCCACTGCCTCTCTAGTATGCAATAGTTCAAAAAGCACAACAAATCTACATATTTTAAAGTGGATTTGGTTATGATCTGGTCGTTGCTCGTTGATCTATTAAGGTGAAGGTGCTAAATTGTACAACGCTTCCACATTTCGTTGATATGCAATTTTCAAGAGTAGAATCTGCTGAATGCAGGCTGTGGACGTTTAGTGAGACTGTCTGGTCGCGTAATGTCTATCTTTTTGTACTGTGATTATGCCTGGTGTACCTTTCCTACTTCGTGAGTTGTATTGACCTATCCCATGTATTTTCATATTTTATGTAGTTTGTCTTTTACTCTTAACTTATGTTAATATGGCTGTCAATGTAATATTTTATGTTTGTTTCATTTCTTATGCACTTACAAACTATTTCCTGGCGACATCATTTACATTTGACTAAGAATTAAAAAATGATCACAATACAATACAAAACACATATCCTCCATGATGTAGGTATCACAAGAAATAACACCACCTATGTAAAATGTATACACTTAAGTAAAGCCTATGTCTCTAATAAAATCTTCAAGAAAGGTTGCATATTACCCAGCTTTGTATAAAAAAAGGTACTGTCACATGTTCATTGTGTTTTGGAACCTTGTCACTAACTGATGCTGGCAGTTATGTTGGCGTCTACTTTTAGGTACTTTATTATTCAGAGTTTTACTGCTCGCTGACTGACTTAGTGTGCGTAAGATCACTTGTTTCCACGCAGTCAAGAGCTGGTCTGGCCTTTCTCCATATATTCATGAATCACATTTTTGTAGACTGGATACAGACAGCTCTCTGTTGGGAGACAGCATTGTATAACATACTCCACAGAGCCAATCCTTGCTCAAGATTGGATGGCATTTGTGTTACTGTCACTTGCCTTGCTCCTGTTTGTTGCTTTCTTCCCCTTGTGTGTTAAACTTGCCCACAGGAGCTTGGTTTTGCTGTTGGTAGATTTGTCATTCTTCCTGCTCCAAACGCAGCATTGCAAACAGAGACACGTTTAAACAGCGCCAGTTTGCTGCCTATCCATGGCAAATAGATAAAATGCAGCAGAAATTTGGAAAATACAACATCACTCTTGACAGGCTACTATAAAAAAGCATTAGTAATGACTATCAGTCTCGCATGTATGTAAAGGTAAGCAAGACTGATTGGAATTGCCAATGCCGTTTTCTCAGGTCAGACTTAGACCCTCATTACGAACATGGCGGTTCAGCCCGCCTTGCCGGCAGTGGCGGCTGAAGCCACCAGCCGGCATGGTGGGCCGAACCGCCATATTATGCACATGGTGATGGCTGCCAGCGGCAGCCGTCACCCACCATCAGGCTCCCGCCGTCAGGCAGCCTGGCGGCGGGTTGAAACACCATCCGCCAGGGTAGCTGCTCTACCCTGCGGATAATGTTTCATTTCCCGCCAGCCTTTTCCTGGCGGAATATCCCGCCAGGAAAAGGCTGGCGGAGGGGGTGCCCCGGGGCACCCCTGGGGGCCCATGCACTGCCCATGCACTTTGCATGGGCAGTGCAGGGGCCCCGGTGCAGAGCCCCATTGCTCAGGTGATCTGCGCGATGGGTACAACTGCACTTGCTGCACAGAGGCATTGACGGCGCCTCCATGTGGAACCGCTGTCAATGTCCCGGCCGAGCCTTTCTGTGGGCCGGCGAGCGGAAACAATGTTTCCGCCCGTCGGCCCACAGAAATGTTCATTATCTGGCCGGCGGGGTTCCAGGGACGCTGGCGGTCAGTGTTTTGACCGCCAGCATGAACACGGCGGTTCTTTCCGCCATGTTCATAATGACCCCCTTAATCAGGTAAATCGTTATTGAAAAATGTGGTCCCTTTCATAAAAGACATACTTCTGTGCACTTTTATAACAGACCAATTAAAACCTCATTAAATTTATATTAATAGGCCCATCTCAGTCAATGGTGAAATTTAGCTTGGTCCAAAAATCTTAAAGATGTAAACTGCTGTGATCCTAACTCCTTTGTTCATTTCGGCATGGCATGTTACTCCGTGTTGCTATTCTCAACGGTGTTTCTATTTTGCTCAGGAGTTGTTCCGGCTTCAGAAGGGACAGCAGCTGCTGTCTATGGTGGAGGACGCCTTCTCCAGGAAAAATGACCGGCTTCAGGAGACCTGGGTCATTTCGCTCAGCAAACCCAACGAGAATGACAGGCACCTGCTGATGACTTTAGTTAGTGAACAGGGTGAGTTTCACAGTTATGATTCTCACAAGTATGCTTTCACCCGAAATACTTGGCGCTTAGAAGAACTGTCTAAGGTTGGGAGGATTAGGAAAAACAAGCATTGGCAACACCAATAGAGCTGGCATTGGCTGTCAGCCATGTGGGTTTGTCAATTTATTATAATTTTACAAAATTTTATTGCAAAAACATTAAAAAATAGCCACTTGTCATGCATTTCCAGATTTGCATGTGTCTCGCTTTGAACGTTTTTCTAATAGAAGTCTACAAACACTTTCAACAATGGCCGCCCAGGAGCTTACATGCATGCACATGCAATAGGGTGACGTCTTTGTATGGTCTTAAAATAAATTTTAAGTAAACCATTCTAAGACGGCCGCCCTTGTGTGTGCGTACACACGTGCACGGGGGGCATTTGTAATGGGTTGCAAGCCTATTCAAAAGCAGAGCGCATGCAGAACGCTTGGACAGGTAGAACACATTTGTCAGTGCCACTGACAAAAAAAGACACACACATTTTTTAGTTAGACAATGTTTTACCATCTTTTGTCATTTTTTGGGAAAAGGGTCAAAAGAAAACCCCACACTTTGGGTTCCACAATGGTAATAATAAAAAAGTAATTTTTATATCTCTCTTAGAAGAATTCAGTTGCCCTACGTCACAAGGATAAAACATTTCCAGCCGTGTTTGTTGTTGCTTTTTGACCCCGAGTCACACTTTAACTTGCTATACGGTCTTAATACAGTAGCAAAAAGGCACGTTTTGATTTTTCCCGACAAATGTAGTCACTTTTGCTGTAAAAATCTACCAAAGTAAAAAAGCATTGTTTCATTTTTCCTAGGTTTTTAACATATTTGTGTAATGGCTGACACTAGCCTTCGCCAATTCTCAGCATAGAGGGCCTATTTTCATATAAAATTTTGCTAGGTGGCTAGTGGCTATCACTCGCTTAAAATTGTAGAACAGTTGAATGAAGATAAGTAAGGTGAAGCCTCCCTCTCTGGATTCAGTCGCTCAAAGGCTCATTGTGTGGTGACTGCAGTGCCCTTCGACTTAAAGAGAGCAAACCTAGGACACCTCACACTGATCTGTCCTGACAGCATCATCCATCTGCCGCTGGCAGGAGCTTCTTGCTCGATCCCCACGCGGCGCGTCCCCTGACGTTCATGGCTGGCTGTGGCTCGTGCCTTTATGCCGGGTGGGTGGACTCACGTACGAAGTCCATTTGACTTTGGCACAAAGAGTGTGATTATTCATAGCAGATAACAAGAAGATTCACGCTCCCTCCCACTGCAGCCTAGCTCATCACAGTGCCGCAGTGGTAGGTCAATCTGTTCGAATGATGCGTTGAACTCAGCTTTGAGTAGGATGAATTGAAGCGTTCCTTTGGATGTGTCAAAGGAATTAACTGTTCGAGATGTATTGTCCTTCAGAGACCTTCAGCATCTCTGCCAGATTCACATTTGCTGTTAAACAGAGGAAAGAGACAGTGAACGCATCCTTGTTGCCATATGGCTGCAGAGCAAGATCTAGAGGTCTGGCCTTTTTTATTTACTACTCTCTGATAACCTGAGGTTTAAAATACATGTCTATTAAAAGGACAGAGAACATTTGCATAACATCTGAATGGTTTTATAGATATATAGCTATAGAGCATATCATATACTATAGCGAGATGAGCTAGTGATATATACATTTGCAATCAGCTGCAAATTAAAGGTAACTACAAGAGATCTACATTTGTACTTCCCTCCTTACGTATGCCAGTTACACCTCCTGGGGTATAGGCCGTCAACCAGGACTTTCCAGCCATCTCTGTCCTGGGCTTTTCTTTCAATCTCACACCAGGTGTAACCCATCTCCTTGCAGTCAGCATCGAGGCCTCAACGCCAGGTGTTTCTTGGGTTTAACCTTTTTCTTTACCCTTGAGGGTTGCCTGGTGGTGTTTGATGCAGGGTTGCAGAGGGTGTGACCTATCCAGCCCCAGCGGCTTTTCACTATTTCTTCATGGTCAAGGAGTAGGGAAGTCTGCTGCCATAGGTCGTTGTTGCTGGTGGTTTTTGACCAGCGGATTTGGAGGGTTTTCCTCTAGCAGGTGTTGACGAAGGCCTGGACGCTGTTAGTGGTGGTCACTGTTTTCCTCCAAGATTCTGCTCCATACAGAGGGACCTATTTTACGTTGGTTAAAAAGCCTGATCTTGTGTTGCCTTATTGCGTGCTTGGAGCTCCAAATCTTGAGGCAAGAATTGGCAAAGCAATAGCTACCTTCTTCCATCTAAAGAAGATCTGGAGGATCTACATTGGTACTGTAGTAAGTTGGATGCAAAGATAATTAATAAATACAAATAATTGATGTCAACTGAAAGGTCTGACTGGTAATACAGATATATTATATGTATAACAGTAATAATTTAGATATGTAAATTTGTACCTATCTCTCTCATGGCTCCTCGTCTCAATTTCCCTTTTTTCATCCAAAATCATTTCTGCCCCACTTCTTATGCAACCTTTTTAATGCGGTGTCCTCCCTATGCCTTTCTTCCTACATTCCTTCTCACTTTTTTATCCTATTTTCTGTCTGTCTCTCACACTCCTTTTCTTGCAAAAATATCACGATTTCACATCCTTGCTTTTCTTTGTAGCTACCTTGATGGAATGTTTGTTCCCCTTTGCTTTTGTTCATGTCAAGTTCATTCCTATTTCCTTCCTTCTCAGGATATTTTCATTCCTTGCCTGTTATTTTCATTATTGTGTTACTTTCGTTCCTTCATTCGAAGTATTTCCTTCCCCCTGATTATTTTTCCTTTCTTCCTTTTTTCTGTTCTTATCACTCTTCATCTTTCTTTAAATCCCATATTGACTGAGTGTCTTTCTTCTATTTTCAGCATTCAGACAGCCCTACTAACTAATAATCTTACTAACCACTCCTTTTTATCTTACATTTTCTTCCTGATTAGATTTTTTCTTTAATGTTTTTTTCTGTTGCACTCCTCTTTACACCTCAGCCATTGGCCCCCTATTCCTCTTCCCACAGTGCCCTCCCTTTTTCTTTCTTTTTTCACTTATTTTTTGTTGTCTATTTTTTATTTTGTTTCAGTCTTTCCCTCCTTCATTATTCCTCTTTATTTGATCCTTTTTTGTTCCTTTTTTGCTGTCTATTTTTTTTTATGTTTTCAATCTTTCCCTCCTTCATTATTACGCTTTCTTTGTTCCTTATTTCCTTCTCCATCTTTTTTTTATCTTATGTATTCCATCTTTATATTACTTTCTCTTTTCCTCTCCATATGTCTGACTTTCTGGCTCATTTAACATATAGCATATTATATTTGTTGTTTCAGTTCCCATTCTCCCACTTTCCTTTTCGCTTTCTATTTATAACTTTCTCCTTTCTATCTTACTTCCATCTTTTCCAGTTTTTGTCTTTCAACCTTTGTTCACATCTTTTCAACCATATTCCATCTTTCCATCCTTGTCTTCAGCTTACCTTCTTTCCACCTTTTTTCGGTCTTTTGGTCATCCATCTGCCTTTCATTATTTCCACCTGTCTTTCTTTCCATATCTTCCTTTCTTCCCTTATTGCCATCTGTCTTTCTGTGTCTCGTTCATTCTTCTCCTTTCCTTCTTTCCTACAGCCGACTTTCCTTCTTTTAATCGATCTTCCATTCTTTCCTTCTTCCTGTTTTCGTTTTTTACCACTTCCCTCCTTTCCATCTATTGTTCCTTCTATCTACTTTTCCTGTTTTTTACTCCCTCACTTCTTCCCTTCTATTCTTCTTTTCTTCCTTCGCCTACCTTTCCTTCTGTCCTTGCACCTATCTGCCTTTCATTTGTTTGGTCTCTTGTTTCATTCTTCTCTGCCTTCATTCTTCTCTGCCTTCATTCTTCTCTACCTTCTTTCTTTCTCTTCTTTCTATCTTGCCTTCCCTCTTTCCAGTCATCTTCCTTTCTTTCTTTTTTTCTTTCTTTCTTTCTTTCTTTCTTTCTTTCTTTCTTTCTTTCTTTCTTTCTTTCTTTCTTTCTATCTTTCTCTCATTCTTCTATTGTTTACATCTAACTTTCCTTTTTCACTTTCTTTCTACATTGTTCCCTTCTTCTTTTCTATCTTTTCTCCTTCACTTTCTTCCTTCTTAAACTTTCTTCCGCTCATTTTTTCCCTTCATCCCTTCTTTCCTTTCTCCTTTATTCCATGTGCCTATTCTTCTTCCTTTGTTCCTTTTCCCTTTCTTTTTCCTTCCTTCAGCTCTATGCATCGCCTTTTCTTTCCTTCTTAATGCCTTGCTTCCTTCTCCCCTTCCCTCAGTACATCTGTCTGCCCTCTCGTTTCTTCTCTTCCTGCTTTACTCTTTCCTCTTCCCTTACACGTCCTTTTGCTTTCTCCCTCCCCCTCTCTGTTTGATTCTTTCACTTCTTTCTTATTTTCCATGTTTCTTCTTTCAATCAGTGATTACCTCTTTTGGCAACGTTTGGCAACTACCCACAGCTTGGTCATGGGATCCTTTTTCAATTGTATTTATTAGCATCTGTCAGGAGAGGACCAGTCAAGAGCTCAAGGCAAAGAGGAGCCCATGTGGAACAACTGAGCAGCAGCAACACCTGCTCAAACTCCACAGCACCTTGGCTGCACCCTACCCTTTAGGGCAGTGGTTGCCAACCTTTTGACTTCTGTGGACCCCCATGTTATCATTACTGGTACCCGGGGACCCCCATTGAATCATTATTGGAAACTGGGGACCCCCCAATGAGTCGTTACTGAAAGCTGGGGACCTAAACCGTTAATATTATTTAATTTTCTGAGCAGTGGCGAACCCCCTGACTAGGCTTCGCGGACCCCCAGGGGTCCCCGGACCACAGGTTGGGAACCACTGCAGCGGTTCCCAACTTTTTGACTTTCGTGCACCCCCACTTTATCATTACTGGAACCCGAGGCCCCCCACTGAATCATTATTGGAATCTGGCAACCCCCATTGAGCCTTTACTGAAAGCTGGGGACTTAGGCCCATATTTATACTTTTTTAGCGCCGCATTTGCGTCATTTTTTGATGCAGAAACGGCACAAACTTGCAAAATACAATTGTATTTTATAAGTTTGTGCCGTTTTTGCGTCAAAAAGCGGCGCAAATGTGGCGCTAAAAAAGTATAAATATGGGCCTTAATCTGTTAATATTATTTAATTTTCTAAGCAGTCGCGGCCCCCCTCAGGAGACTTCGCGAGCCCCCAGGGGTCCCCGGACCCAGTGTTTTGGAGAAATGGTAGCTGTGTGATGGGTTAGATTTACTTTTTCACTAGTGGGGATCATTCCAGTTTTGATTGCACTGGGAAAAACAATCTGCACAGTGAAGGAACGGGCTGGAGCAAGAGGCATGTGTGCTTCTTTGGAGAGGGGTTTAATAATGGTGGTTGGAAGAATGTGATCCTGGTGTGCGGTGTAATTGGGGTGGTATTTTGTTTTCATCAATATTTGTGTGACTAGGCAGTTTTAAGGACAGCCTTCTCAGCATATTGCTTAAAAGGATGGGAGAGTTGCTGGTAGCTTGTCATGTGATATTGAGATGATACTACATTTGGCCTTGTTGTTGTGAGTAATTGATTGATGACATTGCAATTTCCAACCAAGTGCAGTAATGTGAGGTTTTGAGATCAAACAGAGGCAATGCTTGAGGCTCTTCATGCCTGTGAGGATGCAGCAGAATGGCTGACTTGTGATAAGTGGCTTAAGTGTGGAAATGTTTCTGTTGAGGAGCAGTGAGATTTCAGTCTCTCATTTGGGTTGTATGTTGTTAGTATTCTTGCTTATAGCTCATTTGCCGTCAGTAGGTTTTGGGGCGCCATGATGCACCGTACTTTGGCGTGGCGTGAGTATTGACTTTCGAGATGACATTGACTAAATGCAGTAGGGGGTTGACGTCAGCTTTGAAATCAGTTGTGATGGCCAGGGTGATGAGTTTATGCTTGAGAGGTTTCAAATGCAAGTACTGGGAGCTTGATGGATTTCACTCACACTGGTCGATGGTTGGTGCTGGTATGATGATCGTGATGATTGTATGATCTGATCAACCCAGTATCATTTGGAAGGCTGCATGCTTCTAAAGACCACAACAACAACGTGGACTTTGGTCTTGGTTAGTTCAGTGGGATGCATGAGGTTCATGGTGTTGAGATGGTGGACTAGTGCTTCTTTTAAACCTTTCCAGAGGAATTGCTTGGGAGTTGGAAGTCCAAGACAAAGTTATTGTTTCTTTAGATGATGGGTAAGGTGACGATGAGGTCTATGGTTTCCTCAATAAAGATTTTATTCAGAACAGATATGCAGATTGGAGGAAAGGTGGTGGTCTGATTGGTTAAGTGTGTAAAGTGGCTAGTGAGCAGTTGCAGAGTTGATGATAGTTGGTTTCTATAAAGTAGCAGGAGGTCGGTATGCCAAGATAGTGGGGAACACTATTCACACCTAAATCAGTAGCGTAACGTAGGCCCCCACAGCCCCTGCGGTGCAGGGGGCCCCAGGCTCCAGGGGCTCCCTCTGCACAGTACCCTGGCCTGAGAGCTCCTGAGTGAGTCCAGAGAGGGGCCCCCCCATGTACTTTGCAGGAGGGCCCCTAAAGTTTTGTTATGCCACTAACCTAAATGTTCTGACCGTAAGCCCCAAAATATATCTATGGACAGAGCCCCAAAAATACTTAGGGTGACAGTAGGCCCAGGCTTGCTGTGATTTTTTTTTTACCATTTAGTGCATTCTTCTTAGCTCAAAAAAGTGATATAAAACATATTTCAGGTAACATTTGTGCAGTGCTGTTTTGTCTCATACCATTGACCTTTTTTTCTCTGATAGGGGTTGTTCCTGTTAAAGATGTCCTCACAGCCCTGGGAGACATTAGAAGAAACTTAGCAGAGGTAAGAAACCTGCCTACTAGCACCAGCAATCAGATGAAACAGAAATTACAAGACGAGAATGAGGATGTGGGAAGGAGACTTAAACTGACACTCCTTGTAGGTAATAACCCATTATTCATGATCCTACATGCAGAAGCAGATGAATCAGTTGAGGTAAAGAAGTCATGAGGTGCCCATCCCTTTAGAAGTGGAATCCTCTTCCATTTTGCCATATTTTAATGTTTCTTCTTTATGAAAGGGATATATATATATAATATATATATATATATAAAAAAAAAAAAATATATATATATATATATATATATATATATATATATATATACATATAGCATTTTGTTCACACACACAATCTCAAGGTGGATTGATGTGAATATCCTTGGGCCCCAGACCTGATTAAAAGCAGAACACACTGACATAGGGGTTGTCTCTAGATGGGTGCTAGGACAGAACCCTCTCTGAATAAGAGTCCTTTGTGATTAAGGGATGCTCTACAATTGAGAAATAGAGTGTGTTTGTTCTATCAAGGGCAGTGTTGTAATTGGTTTGGTCTGAGTGGAGGGCGCCCTTGATATAGATTCCATCTGTAGCTCCTTGTATATTGGAAGGGACATTCACGTGTCAACAAACTGCCTAGTCATACCTTCCAGGAGACTGCCACCGGTAAAGAAATGCATCCAAGTCCTCTACCGAGCTATAAGTGGTATCACAAGTGACACCTTCGGCCAGATAACTGCCCCTGTAGAGATAGCAGAAAGCAGATCACAGAAGCCCCTGGTATATCCACCACTCTTGACATCCATATAGTCCATGTCTCACCTCACACCACCGGTAGACATGGCTTAAAGAATGGTACTAAAACCACCTAGAGTCCACTCAGAAGGTACTTATGTATGCTGTTATTTGTAGCTGCACTCACAGCCTGCAGGCCGTGGACGTGGTGACCCACTATTCAACTATGCCTAGTCTGTGCTTCAATGAGGGACCGAATGTCTGTGTTGACCCTTATCACGGTTTTTACTCCACTGTTGCAAGAGGAGGCTGGAGGAAATGTCATTGTTTCAAGTCATCCCAGATCTTCCACACAATCGCTGACTATGTCAATGATGTGTTTACTGCTTGTAGATTTGTCTCATCTGGGTATTGATAAATCTGATATTGCTGCGGCCTTCCTGGGCCCGCATTGGATGTGCCAGCTTTACTGCGTCAAGTTTGGTACCATTTTGACCCCACTACTTGCTCTTCAACCTTCATCATTACTGTGCTGGTTATGGCTTAAGATTGGGTGATACTGAGCTCTTGGGCGACCTCGGCTCAATCTTCTGCCAGCTGACAATATGGATAATGCCCTCTACCCCCGGGTGGTAGTAATGTTGGGTAAGGGCAGGTTTGTCGGGTAACAACGTGTCATCTCAAGACGTAGGCATAGCAGACAGTGAAAATCGCGACGGTGCAACTGCACCCGTCGCACCCCTGCAACACCGCCGGATCCATTCGGAGCCGGCTTCTGTGTTGCAGGGCCTTTCCCGCTGGGCCGGCGGGCGCTCTCTTGGCGGGCGCCCGCCGGCCCAGCGGGAAAGTCTGAATGGCCCCCACGGTCTTCTGACCGCGGAGCGGTCATTTGGCGGCGTAAGTTTGGCGGGCGGCGACCGCCGCCCACCAAACTTAGAATGACCCCCGTAGTGATTTGTAAAATATATGACACAAACAGCACTTAACCCAGTCACTGGCCTAACAGTAGTGTTCTTCGCCTACAAAGGACGGCGGAAACTTTACTCTTTGACGTTCTACTCTTTGACGTTCTCATAGCCTGGCTGGCAGTCACCTTAAGACCATGAAGTGATAAGGAGAAAAGCGAGAATGTATCAATCAGGGTTCTGAGCATGGCGCCAATGGGTGCTTTTCAGGGAGTCACCAGCCACATCCTATTTATATGTATTAAGTACTGGCCTTTAATGTTATCCCTGTGGGATCCAAACCACGTGCTGTATCTCATGACATTGATGCCAATTTGTATAATGCTATTATAAAATCCTAGAAGATGGATGAGTAGCTAATTGTATCACTCCCTCAGCAGCACAGTGGGCACATAGAGTGCTTTACAGTGCAAATACTATGAATGTGTGACCTACATATTCTATTCTGTTTGCACCATATACTTGAGATGAAATAATATTTCTTCTAACACGTCAAAGGGGGAGAAATCTTCCTCTGTGAATCCTCCAATCTCCATTGGGATGAATTGTGTCGGTCAGTACTGTCTAGTACCACCAATAGCTTGAACCACGTTTGGACTTTTTCTACATGGAGCTTCCTTGGGGCACGGCTGATGGCTTCTCTAGTATCACTGCACCAGTTTGGAGACACCGAAGCATTGAAGAGTTATTTGGACTTTACAGCACGGCCATTATTTGTAAAAGGAGATCTATGACATTATGGCATCCAACTAGGCCGGTCTTAGGGTGGAAGGACCAGGTGGCCTTTGGTACCAAAAGCCGGATTGTACCAGTAGTAGGGATGATTCCTGAGTCCCGCTTCCATAATCTGGGGGCAAAATATCAAGTCAGCCAGGTTAGCAAAACTCCTTACACTGGCCTTGGTTTCTGATGCTTCTCACTTTGCTGAAAAGAAGCCAGAGGTGCTCAGGTTTGCCACATAAATATTCTGTCTTATCCCCACATCACCTCCCAGAAATGACTAAGAGCCAATCAATAGAGACAGCGAAGAGATAAAAGACGTATTGATTGGGTTACTCTTGAGAACACGGAAAGGGCCAGTAGAAAGCGTTGCTTAAACGCTGTTGTTTGATCGGTATGAGAGAAGTTTGACAAGTACCAGGCATCATTAGAAGAAGGGTGTCTCTGTGGGAGTTATGCCCTCTGAAATGTACTGTGCATCATCAGAAGAAGGATGTCACTGCTGAGGGAGAGGTGAGAACTCAGACATGTACCAGACATCATCAGAAGAAGAACATCACTGCATCGGGAGAGTTCAGACATGTACCACCCAGACGCAGCTTCTCCGTTAGGGTGGAGGACCGTCACCCCCCGCCAGCAGCAGCCACTGCAAATCACCTTCAACAACCGAAAAGATAATATCCATCTTAATTATCTTTTTGTTTGTTAAAGGGGCGGGGCATTGGGGATGACGAGGTGAGGGGAATCCACTGTGCACTCCCCTCACTGCGCATGTATGTTTGGCCAGCCGTCTCGGGCCGGCCAAACATACATGCGCAGTAGGCTCTCTCCAGCCCAGCAACACAGTAGGAGCTCCCAGCCAATCCTGCTCTGAGCAGCGTCAGGATGGCCGTAGGGCAGGCTGGGAGCCTGTGCCTGCCTGCAGCGACAGGAGTGCCTGCCTGCACGGCGGCGGAGAAGCAGGTAAGTGATTTTTGCTTTTTTAAAATTTTTATTAATTTGCCCGCACCCCCGCGCTGTCCTTCCCCAACAAAGCCCTGCAAGCTGCTCCTGGTACTAACTATCCTTGGAAGGATTCCCCTGCCACGTAAGAGGTCAGGGGTAAGAGATGTACCATGCATCATTATGAGAAGGGTGTCACTGCTGCGGGAGGGTGCAGAGTTTAGACATGCACCATTATAAGAAAGATATCCCTGCCGCGTGAGAGCTCAGAGGTAAGATGTACCAAGCATCATTAGAAAAATTAGGCTATAGCCGTAGGAAGTTTCAGGTATCAGACATGTGCCAAGCATCATTAGAAGAAGCATGTCATTGCAGCAGGAGGAGTGTGAGCTGATACATGTACCAGGAATCCTTAAAGGAAGCATATCAGTAAGTGAGAGGTGATAGCTCAAACATGTACCAAGCATCCCTAGAAGAAAGGTGTCACTGCTGCATTAGAGATGAGGGCTCAGACAAGTACCAAGCACCATTATTAGAAAAAGGGTTGCACTGCTGCTGTGGAGTTCAGAACTTAGACATAAACCAATCATCATTAGAAGGAGGATGCTTTAGGCGCGAAAGAGATAAAGGCTCAAACATGTACCAAGCATCCTTAGAAAAAGGATGTCACAGTGGGAGAGATCAAGGCTCAATCATGTACCAAGCATCCTTGGAAGAAGGATGTCACAGTGGGAGAGATCATGGTTCACTCATGTACCAAGCATTATTTGAAGAAGGATGTCACTGTGGAACAGTTTAGGGCTCAGACAGGTGCCGTGCATCCTTAGAAGAAGCTTGTCACTGTGGGAGTGATCGAGGCTCAGTGATGTACCAAGCTTCATTTGAAGAAGGATGTCATTGTGGGAGAGTTCAGGACATAGACGAGTACTACACATCCTTAGAAGGATGCTATAGGCGCAGGGGAGATCAAGGCTCAGACAAGTACCATGTAACCTCAGAAGAAGGATGTCACTGTGGGAGAGTTGAAGGCTCAAACGTGTACCAGGCCTCCTTAGAAGAAGGATGTCAGTGCTGTGGGAGAGTTCAGGACTTGGACAAGTAACACGATTCCTTTGAAGAAGGATGCCATAGGCGCACAAGACATCAAGGCTCAATCATGTACCAAGCATCCTTAGGAGAAGGATGTCAAACGTGCGGAAGAGATAAAGGCTTTATCATGTACCAAGCATCCTTAGAAGAAGGATGTCATTGTGGAAGAGGTTAGGGCTCAGACAGATGCCGTGCATCCTTAGAAGAAAGATGACATGGGTGCAAGAGAGATTCAGGCTCAGACAGGTACTAAGCATCATTAGAAGTAGGATGTCACTGTGGGAGAGATCAAGGCTTAATCATGTACCAAGCATCATTAGAAGAAGAATGTCACTGTGTGAGAGTTCAGGACTCACACAAGTACACACGTTCTTAGAAGAAGGATGCCATGGGTGCAGGAGAGATCAAGGCTCAGACATGTTCCAAGCATCCTTAGAAGAAGGATGTCACTGCAGGAGAGGTGTGGGCTCAGACATATACTACGTACCCTTAGAAGAAGGATGTCACTGCGGAAGAGGTGAGGACTTAGACAGGCACCAAGCATCCTTAGAAGAAGGATATCACTGTGGGAGAGATCAAGGCTCAATCATGTACCACACATCCCGAGAAGAAGGATGTCACTGTGGGAGAGGTGAGGGCTCGGACATGTAACAAGCATCCTTAGAAGAAGGATGTCACTCTGGGAGAGGTGAGGGCTCGGACATATAACAAGCATCCCTAGAAGAAGGATGTCACTGTGGGAGAGGTGAGGGCTCGGACATGTAACAAGCATCCTTAGAAGAAGGATATTACTCTGGGAGAGGTGAGGGCTCGGACATGTAACAAGCATCCTTAGAAGAAGGATGTCACTGTGGGAGAGGTGAGGGCTCGGAAAGGTACCAGCCATTCTTAGAATAAGGATATCAGTGGTGCAGGGGAGTTCAGGACTCAGACTCTGGGGGTTATTACAACTTTGGAGGAGGTGTTAATCCGTCCCAAAAGTGACGGTAAAGTGACGGATATACCACCAGCCGTATTACGAGTCCATTATATCCTATGGAACTCGTAATACGGCTGGTGGTATATCCGTCACTTTACCGTCACTTTTGGGACGGATTAACACCTCCTCCAAAGTTGTAATAACCCCCACTGTCTTTCTCCCCCTCGGTCGCATTAGTATCTCCCTTCATCCATGTGAACCTGTGCCACTATAGATGAATATACATTTTATGGAAATATAAAGGCCGTGATGTCTTTAAACTTGTTTCTTTTCTTCATATTAACCTACATGAACCACTACTTGACGCTGAACTCGCAGTTGAAATCACAGAGCAGTATGAAAAGGGCGCCGGGAAAGCTCTTGGACCCATACTAATAGTAGAAAGCACTATGCAAATGCTGATAACATCACATAAATAATTGTGTTTGAGGTCATTCACTCTCTGAGCTGCTGGAAGCAACAACTAGTATCATCTTTATGGGGCGTAAAGTGGGAAAATATAAAATACATCTTTGTTGTGATCCTACTCTCACACTGCACACATTTCCTAGACAGGTCTCTTACACAGTTCTAAACATATTTCTTTACCCAAGTCTCAGGACAAAGCAGCACATTCCATGTTTTTAAGGACAAGGGTTCAGGAACACTCATAAATATTTCACTTTCATTTATTTCCTTGATTGCATTTGGTCATCAGAGCAGCACACCCTACCGCCTGTAAGTGGGGATTCTCTTTGTTTTGTACATTTCCCCGGGGAGGACCGGAAGTATAACATTTCATATTACAGTCAGGTGACGTTTGGGGTATGAGCTCCCTCATTTCCCATAATGCCTCTGTAGGACCCTCAATGGGGTGTGAAATACTCCCCCACCCTCACACATACCCCAAAAGCAACAAGTCCATACTGTGCTTCTGCTTGATTTCCCCGTATGTCCCATTCTAGATGCAAGGGGCTCAAGAGGTTCTAGATGGAGCTTTCAATAGGCGTTAACACAATCTATTTGCTCTGGTAAGTACACCTGCCCTGCTCCCCTGCATCACACAGTACAGGTTTGCCTGAATAGGCTTCTGACGTAAAAGGCCCTGCACATCCACTGTTAATGAACTTATATAGGGCAGCTGCTCTGTGGTCCATTGTTAATTTGTTATTGTAGCACATCTAACCTTTTATATTATTCACGTACGTAGGGCCGCAGTAACCAGATTATTGTACCTTTTTACGCTATTCACCTTGAATACAGAGATCAGAAGAGTTCGATCTGCATGAATTAACGACCTTGCATCTGGTGTTTTAATTCAGATATCTAGGTAGTTTTGCACAGAAGGCTCTAAAAATGTTTAATAGGGTTGTTCGACCCCTTTATACAGTCCTTGACATAGTGCTTAATTTGAGCCGGTGGTCATACGTGGACCCACTGTCACTCATTTTGTGGGGCCAGCACTTCTTTTTCCTCAACAAACGTTGATCTAGAGCAAGAGAAACACAAAAATGAGTGAAAAGGAATAAAGAGAAAGGAAAAACAGTGGCAAAGAGAGAGAAAGCTGGGGTGAATAGAAGCTGCAAGAGTAGGGAGGCAAGGAGTGCCTGCTGATGAATTTAAGACAAAAACAACAAGGTGATGGATTGAATCAGTCTTGACCCTGCTCCTTATAGGAGCAGTCCAGCCTGAACTGCCAGGTCAGGTCCTCCGTGAACTGGAACACAAGCTACCTAGCATCGGTTTTGCCCTAGTTAGGGCTCTTCGGCTAGGTATCGGTTGGTTCCAGTGGCGCAGTGAGCCCGGGACCACGTCTGGGCACACCCACCGCACTTAGGGCATCAAATGCAAAAAAGCAAGGTGAATTAAAGAGGCATGCAGTGGAATCAAGACTAGGCAGCCTTGTTATTACCACCCTGACTCTCATAGCGCCGTCAAGAGGCTTCTGAAAACTCTGGGTCCCAGCACTAATTCTTTTACAATTAAGCACCGCCTTGAGGTCCTCGTCCTGGCATCTTGGGCTACCACATTTATAAATAAAATAAATAAAGATGGCGCCACGACGCATCCATGGTCTTAGTACACTTTTCATTGATACAAAATAGCGAATCACCCAGTTAACAAAGTATCCTGTGCTTCTCAGAATAGCAAGGTGGGTGGAAAAAAGATGGCCACCGCCACATGTTAACTTGAAGGTGTTAAAGTTGGAAAAAAGTGTTGCAAGTCATGTTGGGAAAAACTAAATGAGTGGATGATTCTTTGATTTTATATTGTGACCCGTTCAATGTCCAAACAAAATGTATTGGGCAGAACATCCCATTTAACTGCACATCTGATGTAAGTGTGTTTTTCTGAGATGATTATCTTCAATATATATATATAGATGTTACCTTGACCTGGACCTTTTCACAGACCTACATGAATTTGAGTATCTTTCACTGCCTTTATCTCAATGGAGCAACATTTTATTAAGCATTTACCCCGTGCTTGTATTTTCGCTATAGGATATGCTGAAGAACGTGATAATTAGCTGGGAGATTTCTGTCTCTGAGAAAGGGAGAGAATTGTATTGCACAATACCCTGACAAATACATTAGAAAGATTCCAGATGTAGGGAATTGTGCTGGGATTAGATTACTACAAATCAAGTGGCTCCTTGTCCAGACCTCATATTTCTTAAGCCTTTGTAATTGTACAGCTAAAGGCAATGGTTAATTTGAGCAGGTGTTTGCCAGGTCCCAGCACCCCAGGCTCAATTGAGATACTTGCATTCATGACTGCACTGATTGCTCAGTGGTCGGACATTAAGAAGCTGCTGTTTCCAGCTCTTGTACCAATTAGGAGACACACTCAAGAATGGCGCTGCTACCTGGTCAGAAAAGCAGGAAGGGAGATATTTTTGAAATCCCTGGGGCTATTTTAGAAAAAAGAATACCTCTCAACACCTGTCAGAGAGTAAGATGTTTGAAGGATCTGACTGCCAGTGAGAACTGGATGCCTAGCTGCTGTGGTAA
This sequence comes from Pleurodeles waltl, assembly GCF_031143425.1. Taxonomy (NCBI): domain Eukaryota; kingdom Metazoa; phylum Chordata; class Amphibia; order Caudata; family Salamandridae; genus Pleurodeles; species Pleurodeles waltl. The sequence continues at coordinate 48,714,991 of NC_090448.1, read as the reverse complement.
GCTTCATTTTGGGAATAGTTTTCAGGGATTTTAAATTCATTCTAACTCCAGTGAAAAGTGCTGCTAACATACGTGCACTACACACTCACTACCCGTACATATTTGACGTGCACAGGGGATGCCAGTGAAAGGGTGTGGATTTCACAGGTCAGTGGAACTTTGCAGGACCGGAAAGGCGTGCCTCTCCTGAACACAGAGATAAAGGTCTGGTCACACTCAGTACTTAATTTGTCAATAAGAAAGTGCCGGTGCCCAGAGCCCTCCTCTTAAACACGCGGCTGCTGCAATTAAATGTGGGAACACGGAAAACTGGGGCAGCGTAATGCTGAAGTCACTTCGGGCCTCTTAAATCCTTTTAAAGCAACTCTCTGCCCCTTCAATTCACTCTTGCAGCTTTCTTCTTTCTCCCATTGTGACGCTTTTTCGTTTTTCTCTTCATCCGTCTTTCTCATATGTGTCTTTTGCTGGCAGTAAATGCTTGAGGTAGAGAAATAAGAGCTGGTCCTCATAAATAGGTGCCGGTGCCCAGCACCGGAAACAACAGGCACAAATTAAGCACTGGTCACACTATAGATTCAAACAACTTGGAGCACTGCCACCACTGATTTACGTGATGCTCCCAGGGCACAGTCAATAGTCCAGTGCCCACTACATGGGCACGTTTGTAACACCCCTCCAGGTCACAGAAATGTTCTAGACCTCACTTTACCAGGGACCGTCCTAGGCCTCTGCGCACATACTATATTACTATTAAAACAGGGCCCCAAAAAAGTCTGGATATCCGTTTCACATGTAGTTAGGCACTCAGAGCGGCTCTGCACACTTGTTCACCAAATAGGGGGCATTCTTGAAGCAAGAGATGCCCCTCCCAGATCAGACCACTAAGAATCTTTCTGGTTTTTATTGTGTAGAAGGTTGATTAGGGCAGCCTATCTACTTAAGTATTCATAGGAATAGCTGGAGAAGTGCAGTTGTTGGATCAGCAAAACCTGCTGGAGAGTCTATCTGCATTTCCATGATTTTACTCCGTCTTTGTGCTTCACTGTACGATCTGGACCCTGTAATGAGACAGACCATCAAAGTTACTTGGGAATCTTACTCTTAATTGCCATCAACGACCTAAGGGGGTCATTACAACATTGGCGGTATAAGGTGCTTACCGCCGTGCAGAAGACCGCCAATACACCGCCGCGTCCGTGGTAGACCGCCACAGCTATTATGACACACATCACGGAATCCGCCGAAATTCAGACACCCACACAATACCGCCACACCAAAGGTCAGCGATAAACATGAAGAAACAAATCCTCCACCTCCACACCAACAGAAACACGCCCATGCAATTATGACCCACGAATCCACGCGGCGGTCTTTCAGCCGCGGTATTCCATTGGCGGTACACACCGCCGCGCTCAAAATACACACACATCTCCAAAACACCGCCACATTGGACAATTCAAAATACACACACCTGATACACATACAAACAACACTCCCACACACCCAACACAATATAAAACACACACCCACATCACCCACAAACCCCTACGACCAAAAATTTGAGTTGAAGGCGACAGAGAGAGCACAGCAATAGACAACCCCACCACACAGAGGCACACGACACCATCACCCACACAACATCCACGCACAAAACACCACATACCACTACACTCACCACACTCATCAACACATACACCACCCCAAACATCACACACACCACCCCATGTCACGCCAAAGACACCCCCGCTTCTCCGAGGAGGAGCTCAGGGTCATGGTGGAGGAAATCATCCGGGTAGAGCCACAGCTATTTGGCTCACAGGTACAGCACACATCAATAGCCAGGAAGATGGAGCTATGGCAAAGAATAGTCGACAGGGTCAACGCTGTGGGACAGCACCCAAGAAATAGGGAGGACATCAGGAAGAGGTGGAACGACCTACGGGGGAAGGTGCGTTCAACGGTATCCATGCACCACATTGCGGTACAGCGGACTGGCGGCGGACCACCACCTCCTCCCCCTCAACTAACAACATGGGAGGAGCAAGTCTTGTCCATCTTGCATCCTGAGGGCCTCGCAGGAGTCGGTGGAGGAACGGACACTGGTAAGTCAAATCTTAACTATCATAACCCCCACCCTACCTGCATGATATCACACACCCCCACCATCACACCCTCCCCTATCACCCCAAATCCTCACCTATCTACCCATTACACCAACCCCCCATCCCAAACCCAAGCCCTGCATGACATAACTAAGCATCGACACCCATCACCAAAGCATGCCCACTGCACAGACCCAGAACACCCCCCAACCATCAGCACACAAGCCCCCCCACAGGAATGCCTGCACTGGGGTTCACACACACCCAACCATTGCACACCATGAAACACACATATGCAATAATCATGTACTTATACCCCGCAGGAACCGGAAGGAACGTCACCACACCAGAGGGTCCAGACAACACCACTCCACCCCCAGAAGAGGCCCACAGTGACGATAGCAGCTCTGCCCCACTGGATCTTGATGACCAGCCCGGACCATCGTGGGCCTCAGGACAGTCGGTTCCCCTTGCCCAGCCACAGCCCAACACCGTGCTGCCACCCTCTGGTAACACCAGCACAGCACCCACCCAGCGGGCCCAAACCTCCCTACCCAGGACAGGTCAATCAGCTGTGTGTCCACCACTACAGGGCACCCAGGGTAACCCACCACCCCAACAACAACAGGGACCTGGGGGCAGTGGTAGTTGGCACACGGTCCAGGGGACGGAGGCACAGGAACACAGGGGACTGGGAGGGCTGCTGTGCGACAGGGGGCGGACAGGCCAAGGGAACCTACTCTCCACGAGGCCCTCTCCTCCATCATGGGAGCATACCACCACTCCCAGGAGACGATGGCCACGGTCCTGGACAAGTTGCAGGAGACCCTGCGTCTGCAGGAGGAACAATATTTGGGGTTCAGGGAGGAGCTCAGGACCATCGGCTCCGCCCTGGGCGCCATCATAGGGGTGCTGACGGACATTCAAAAGACCTTGAGGGACACCGTGGCACTCCAAGGGGCCCCTGACACTAGGCAGGACGACGAACTGCCCACCACCTCCGCCGGCGCTAGTGGACAGGACGTCCCGCCACAGGACCACCACACCAGCACCCCACCCCCTGCAGGCGGACAACCACCACGCAAGCGGGCACTGAGATCCAGGAAGAGGACAGAGCAAGATGGCAAGACCCGCGCCAGGAAATAAGACCACCCTGATAGTCCTCCCACTGTCCCACTTTGTTACCCTGCCCAAATCGGAACTGGCCCAGCTCCACTTCCAATGCCCAGATGTGCAATGTACCTGTGAGACTAATAGACTGGCCTCTGCCATGGACATTCCTCCACCATCACCCATCACCATTTTACAACCCCCCTTCATTTTTGTACACTTAAATAAACACCCTTCAAACACCAAAAAAAATGGAGTCAGTCAATGATTTGTAAATCTGTATAATCAATTACAGTTGCATAATGGGTTACCCATTGAAAGGCTAACATACCTATGTCACACATCACAAGCCCTTCAAGGATGCAAACAGTTGACACGTAGGTTACCACACTTGTGGAATTGAAATGGAAGGGGACAACTCAGTTAACAAATAGTGAGTGAAATTGAGGTACAGGATAGAGGTAGATGTGTGAAAGTGAATGTAAAGGTAAAATAGAAAATGTGCTCACCTGTGTGTCACTGGAAATATTGCTGTATGACTGACTCCCTGTTGTCGTTTTCATCTTCCTCAGCTTCATCCTCATCACTGTCCACAGGCTCCACAGGCTCCACAGCTGCTACAACACCGTCATCTGGATCATCCTCCTGCAGAAAAGGCACCTGGCGTCGCAAAGCCAAGTTATGGAGCATGGAGCAGGCGATGATGATGTCGCACACCTTCTTCGGTGAGTAGATTAGGGATCCACCTGTCATATGGAGGCACCTGAACCTGGCCTTAAGAAGGCCGAAGGTGCGCACGATAACCCTCCTAGTCCGCCCATGGGCCTCATTGTACCGTTCCTCTGCCCTGGTCCTGGGATTCCTCACTGGGGTCAATAGCCAGGAAAGGTTGGGGTAACCAGAGTCCCCCAATAGCCATACACGGTGCCTCTGGAGTTCACCCATCATATCAGGGATGCTGGTATTGCGCAGGATGTAGGCGTCATGCACAGAGCCAGGGAACATAGCATTTACCTGGGAGATGTACTGGTCTGCCAAACAGACCATCTGGACATTCATAGAATGATAACTCTTCCTGTTCCTGTACACCTGTTCACTCCTGCGGGGGGACCAGAGCTACATGGGTCCCATCAATGGCACCTATGACGTTGGGGATATGTCCAAGGGCATAGAAGTCACCTTTCACTGTAGGCAAATCCTCCACCTCAGGGAAAATGATGTATCTCCTTACGTGTTTCAGCAGGGCAGACAACACTCTGGACAACACGTTGGAAAACATAGGCTGGGACATCCCTGATGCCATGGCCACTGTTGTTTGAAATGACCCACTTGCAAGGAAATGGAGCACTGACAGCACCTACACGTCAGGGGGGATTCCAGTCGGATGGCGGATTGGTGAAATCAGCTCTGGCTCCAACTGGGTACACAGTTCCTGGATTGTGGCACGGTCAAACCTGTAGGTCACGATTAAATGTCGCTCCTCCATTGTCAACAGGTCCACCAGCGGTCGGTACACCGGCGGATTCCGCCATCTTCTCATATGTCCCAGCTGACGGTGCCTACGAAGGACAACAGCGAAGAAACAGTCACAATTTTTCCAGTTATGTACCCACAGTCACACACAAGACTACTCCAGACAATAAACCCTTCCTGTATGTGTGTTGAGTATAGGCCTCAGTATGTGTGACGCAGTTGAAAATGAATCCATGTGTGCCCCTGAAATGGCGGCTGCCTGACCCCTAAACTGGGACAATGGGATTGTGGGGTAACAGTGCTGGCGTTGCACACCGTCGCGGTAGGCGGTCGTAGAGCGCGGCGCAATGCTGCATTGGTTAACATAGGACCCTATGTGTCCCAGGAGCCAATGAACAGGTGCGCCGGCGGTGATGATGCGCCCTGCCGCGGACGTCACCGCCGCGGACGTCACCGACATTTTCTATCTCTTCAATCACTAGATACCTGACCTTCGACAGGAGAGGACCTACACTGCTAGTGCTGCTGTGACCTCGGTCTGGAAGCGACGATGGCTGCTGCGTCTGGGGAAAGGGCCCCTGCCTTCACATCCGAGGAGTTGGAGAAACTTGTGGATGGGTTCCTCCCCCAGTACACGCTACTCTACGGTCCTCCAGACCAACAGGTTAGTACACAGGGAGCACGTTGTAGGGGCTAGGCCTGGGTGGAGAGGGCTGGGTGGAAGAGGGAAGGGGGCAGAAGTCATACTACAGTAAAGCATGGGAATAAACGGGCCACATGGTCAGAGTATGGAGGGGGCCACACACATTGATGGTGCAATTGGTAATGACTGTTCCTCTTCCCTTGTGCATGTCATGTAGGTCAGCGCCCACCAGAAGAGGGACATTTGGCATGCCATCGCCAAGGACGTCCGGACCCTGGGGGCCCACCAGAGACGGGGCACCCACTGCAGGAAGAGATGGGAGGACATTCGCCGCTGCAGCAAGAAGACGGCGGAGGCTCAGCTGGGGATGGCCTCCCAACGTGGGAGGGGTGCCCGTCGTAACATGACCCCCCTGATGTTCTGGATCCTGGCGGTGGCCTACCCGGAGTTGGATGGGCGCTTGAGGGCATCACAGTAGACACAAGGGGGTGAGTACAAACTCATTCTGCGGACTTTGCGGGCAGTGGAGGTGTCTGGGTGGGGGAGGTGGGCTGTGGGTGTCCGTAGGCCAGGGCGAGTTAGTTAGGCAAGGCCCCTCCGTAATGTAGGCCATGTGGCACTCTACCCCACCTCAGAAAACTAGCAAGTTGAGGTATAGTTGCCCCTGTGGCATCCATGTGCGCAGATTTCCAGCATTGCCATGTAGCCCATAGCCATGAAATTGCATGTGCAGAGGGCAGGAGCGCAGCGTTGTGCACTGGGCTGCTGCGTCTGCCTTGTCCGCCAACGGTAGCGGTATGCCATGTACTAAAACTCTCTTACTTCTGTCTTCCCCCCTTTTCCTGCTCTCCCTGTCCGTTTGTACATCATCATCAACAGGCGGAGGTACAGTGGCACCGGAGCACGAGGGAGCTGCATCCCACATGGCCATGGAGGGCCACACCACAGACTCTGAATACACCAGTGGGACGGAGGGCGAGGGGAGCTTCACGTTGGCCACCGGATCACCAACCAGCGACACAGACTCGTCCGCCGATGTGAGGTCCCCTGTGGTGGCGGCACCATCTCTGCGCCCCACTTCAACAGGTACAGCCGCCACCCCCCCTACCAGCACCGCCCTCCCAGCAGCCCCTCAGCGTTCGCCCCGTGCCCGCTCACCCAGGAGGGTGGGCATCACCTTCGCCTCTGGCACCTCAGGCCCTGCCCCAGTCACCCCTGCTGCCCTCAGTGAGGAGGCCATTGACCTCCTCAGGTCACTCACTGTTGGGCAGTCTACCATTGTGAATGCCATCCAGGGTGTAGAAAGGGAGTTGCAACACGGTAATGCATTCCTGGAAGGCATTCATTCTGGTCAGGCTGCCCTTCAGCGAACCCTGCAATCTCTGGCCTCAGCACTGATGGCAGCAATTGTCCCTGTGTCCAGCCTCCCCCCTCCAACTTCCTCCACCCAGACCCAATCCCCTGTATCCCAGCCCATCCCAAGCACACCTACAGACCAGCATGCAGACAAGTCAACACACCCAAGTAGCTCAAGCAAACATAGGCACCACACACACCACAAGCACTCACACAAGCATCACTCCCATACAGACACAGCAACATCCACTGTCTCCACTGTGTCCCCCTCCTCCTCTTCTCCCTCCTCCCTCCCAGTCTCGTCTACACACACACCTGCATGCACCACATCTACAGGCACTAGGACTCGCACCAGGACACCCAGCACCACACGCCGCTCACCTGCACTCACCACCTCCACTCCCATTTACACGTCCCCTGTGTCCTCTCCCAGTGTGTCTGTGATGCCCCCTCCCAAGGTACCCAAACACCGGCAAGCACTCACCCAACATCCATCCACTTCACGACAGCCTCCAGTACCTGCACCCAAAACAGCTAAAGTGACACCTCCTACAACCACCTCCTCTTCCTCCACTCCCAGACCCCCTCCAGCTACCCATCTCAGTGTTCGTCAGAAACTGTCCCTCTGTCAAATTGACCTTTTTGCCCCCACCCCCGCCAATTCATCAGTCCCGTCGTAGCGCCTCAGCCAAAAAGCCTCCAGGACCAGTGGTGCCTGTTCAAGGTTTTTGGAGTACACCGTCCACCAGGGCAGGCAGTAGGACCCGGAGCCAAGGCACAGGCAGCCCACCCCCTGTAAAGGCTCCGAAATTGGAGAGTGGACGACGGGACCGTGGCAAGACTCCTGGTGGGACAACAAGTGAAATGGGATCGAAGGCGATTGGTGAGTCAGCTGTAACTCCAAAAAAGGTGGGGAAGGTCCAGAGGAAGTCTGCCCAGCCTGTTGTGAGTGTCACGGCGGAGAAGTGCGCCATCATTTCCGGCGATCCAGACACAACCGCCAGCCCCGTCGTCACTGGTCCAGAGACCACCGCCAGAGTCACAGCCCAGGAGGGCACAAGTATCGTCACTGGTCCAGAGACCACTGCCAGAGTCACAGCCCAGGAGGGCACAAGTATCTTCACTGGTCCAGAGACCACCGCCGGAGTCACAGCCCAGGCTTGGCCAGGATGCCACAGCCCCGCTGGGCAATGATGGAACGTCATGCCACACACCAATGTCCAGTGTGGAAATCGACATGCCACACACCAATGTCCAGTGTGTAAATCGTCATGCCACACACCAATGTCCGTATCAGAACCGCCATGTCAAAGCACCGCTGAACAGTTCTGAACCGCCATGTCATAGCACCGCTGAAGAGGTCAAAGACGGCCATGTCATAGCACCGCTGAAGAGGGCAAAGACCGCCATATCATAGCACCGCTGAAGAGGGCAAAGACCGCCATGTCAAAGCACCGCTGAACAGTCCTGAAACGCCATGTCATAGCACCGCTGAAGAGGGCAAAGACCGCCATGTCAAAGCACCGCTGAACAGTCCTGAAACGCCATGTCATAGCACCGCTGAAGAGGGCAAAGACCGCCATGTCATAGCACCGCTGAAGAGGGCAAAGACCGCCATGTCATAGCACTGCTAAAGAGGGCAAAGACCGCCATGTCAAAGCACTGCTGAACAGTCCTGAAACGCCATGTCATAGCACCGCTGAAGAGGGCAAAGACCGCCATGTCATAGCACCGCTGAAGAGGGCAAAGCCCGCCATGTCAAAGCACCGCTGAAGAGGGCAATGCACCGGGTAGGAATGAATGGCCCACCACATCAGGCATCCTTATCCCATGAGCAGCTGGGACAGTGACAGGACACTACCATTCACGGGGAGACTCATCCAGTCTGGGCACCAGTCACCCCCCAGTACCAGTATGGACCTGCATCAACTTGAGAGACTGTGGCTTTGCACTCCCCAGGATGTGACAGTGGGCCAGCCACCCACTGTATAGACTTGAGAGACTGTGGCTTTGCACTCCCCAGGATGTGACAGTGGGCAAGCCACCCACTGTATAGACTTGGGAGACTGTGGCTTTGCATTCCCCAGGATACATCAATGGGCATGGAGCCCCGTCGTGGATCTGGCTTTGAGTTTATGTGTCTGAGGTGCCCCCCCTTCCCTTCCCCCTGAGGTGCCTGTAGTGTTTCTATCTGATGCCCCGGCAGTGTTCTCTCCGATTTTGGTCAGGTATCTATTGTGGGCCTCGCCCATGCATTTTTGGACTGTTTGTGCACGGACATTGTTGTGTACATATCTGCACTACTTCTCGGATTGTATATATGTAAATAAGAGTGATTTTAGTATACATATATTTGTTTATTTTTGTATGACATGTATATTGACACATTACAAAGTTTGACCGAAATTCGCATTGTCTTTGCATTCTTCCGGGGGAATTGTGGGTTGTTACTGTGATGTTTGTGACTGCATTGGTGTGTATGTTGTAATATGCAAGGGTGGGGGTGGGGGTGTTTGGTGGGTGTCCCCCTAACTTTTGCCTCCCCCCCTCCCCGTGTCCTAGGTGCCGTACTCACTGGTATCTTCTGCGCCTACGTCACTGTTGGTCGTGAAGGAGCAGAAAGACAAGGGCAGGTAGTATATGGAGTTCTGGGTCCATGGAGTCGTCGTTCCTCGTGGGATATGTTAAGGTGAGCGTTTTCCCGTAGCAAAAGCTGTTTCCGCCGTGTTTTTATCCACGGTGAATCCGCCCCGGAAAAGGTGGCGGATTGGCCTGTTGTGATACTGTGGGCGGTACATTGTCTCCCGCCTGTCTGTTGGCGGTGACCGCCGCGCTGCTTGTCTGTACCGCCGTGGCGGGCGAAGTGTTAAAGTGGCTGTCTTTGTTGGCGGTTTCCGCCAGGGTCATAATTCCCTTTTTTTGTCCGCCTGACTGTTTGCGGTATTACCGCATCTTTAACACCGTCCACCAGGGTTGTAATGACCACCTAAGTGTCTTGTGATCTGCCTGGACCACAAAGTTAGTACCAAACAGTTCAGACCAAAACACCCTCAAAGCCCACAATAGAGCAAATCATTCTTTTTAAGTGGCTGCCCAGTTTTGTTCTTTATTAGCAGTTTTTAGCTGATAAAGGCCACTGGGAACCCTGTACCTTTCTCGTCAATTTCAGCCAATATCGCTCCAACTACCTTAGCATTGACATAATTCTGTATTACCAAGGGCTGTCCGTAGTCAAGTCAAAACAAATGCATTACATTGTATGTTGCCTTCAGGTCCTCAAAAGCCTTCTGACACTCCACAGTCTAAAATAACTTTTTTATGGTGGTCCTTGGATTGTAGGGCTGTCAAGGGTGTAACTGTGGTCCCATAGTTGTCTACAAAGCTCCTGTAATATTGAGTAAGAGGGTTCATGCATGAGTCAGACTGGTGCGAAACTCCTACTAGATTTTAGCATTCAATGGGCAGACCTCCTAATTGCCCACATGATGCCCATGGTAGACTGCAGAAGACTGCACCACCTGGCTCTTGATTGCCTTGACTGTCATTTTTGTTTCTTGTATCCTGGCCAACACTTGTTTTGGGTGCCTCAGATTGTCCTCCCACAAATTGTCTAAGATGGCAAATTTGTCAAGGTAGGTCACACATGGCTCCTCCAGCCCTGAGGGGGCATAGTTTTTTAGGCAATGAATAGTGCCAGCAACATTCATAAGCCCGCCTAATAGGTATGGCCATAAACTAGTCTGGCATAGGGAATGCAATCATCTTCTTGGCACTAGGTGTTAATGTCATCTGCCAATAGCCTCAGGACAGATCCAAAGTACTCAAGAAGTGACCAGCTCCTAGCCAGTCCAGTAGCTCGCAGCTCTGGTATTGAAGTGTGTCTTGGTAACCTCAGTGAGGGCCTTCTAGCCCAGACAGAAATGCAAGTGTGTGGATCTTTACTTTGGTACCATTGCCACTCGACAAGCCGAAGGACTTTGGGAAGGTTCAGTCACCTCCAACTCCAGCATCTTGGGAACCTCTGCCTTGACGCACTGTGAGAAAGTAGCCTCTTTCTAGCCTTGTTACCCCCACTTTTGGCCTGTTTGTGAGTGTATGCCAGGGTGTTTTCACTGTCTCACTGGGATCCTGCTAGCCAGGGCCCAGTGCTCATAGTGAAAACCCTATGTTTTCAGTATGTTTGTTATGTGTCACTGGGACCCTGCTAGTCAGGACCCCAGTGCTCATAAGTTTGTGGCCTATATGTGTGTGTTCCCTGTGTAGTGCCTAACTGTCTCACTGAGGCTCTGCTAATCAGAACCTCAGTGGTTATGCTCTCTCATTTCTTTCCAAATTGTCACTAACAGTCTAGTGACCATTTTTACCAATTTACATTGGCTTACTGGAACACCCTTATAATTCCCTAGTATATGGTACTGAGGTACCCAGGGTATTGGGGTTCCAGGAGATCCCTATGGGCTGCTGCATTTCTTTTGCCACCCATAGGGAGCTCTGACAATTCTTACACAGGCCTGCCACTGCAGCCTGAGTGAAATAACGTCCACGTTATTTCACAGCCATTTTACACTGCACTTAAGTAACTTATAAGTCACCTATATGTCTAACCTTTACCTGGTAAAGGTTAGGTGCAAAGTTACTTAGTGTGAGGGCACCCTGGCACTAGCCAAGGTGCCCCCACATTGTTCAGAGGCAATTCCCTGAACTTTGTGAGTGCGGGGACACCATTACACGCGTGCACTACATATAGTTCAATACCTATATGTAGCTTCACAATGGTAACTCCGAATATGGCCATGTAACATGTCTAAGATCATGGAATTGCCCCCTCTATGCCATCCTGGCATTGTTGGCACAATTCGATGATCCCAGTGGTCTGTAGCACAGACCCTGGTACTGCCAAACTGCCCTTCCTGGGGTTTCACTGCAGCTGCTACTGCTGCCAACCCCTCAGACAGGCATCTGCCCTCCTGGGGTCCAGCCAGGCCTGGCCCAGGATGGCAGAACAAAGAACTTCCTCTGAGAGAGGGTGTGACACCCTCTCCCTTTGGAAAATGGTGTGAAGGCAGGGGAGGAGTAGACTCCCCCAGCCTCTGGAAATGCTTTGTTGGGCACAGAGGTGCCCAATTCTGCATAAGCCAGTCTACACCGGTTCAGGGGACCCCTTAGCCCTGCTCTGGCGCGAAACTGGACAAAGGAAAGGGGAGTGACCACTCCCCTGACCTGCACCTCCCCTGGGAGGTGTCCAGAGCTCCTCCAGTGTGCTCCAGACCTCTGCCATCTTGGAAACAGAGGTGCTGCTGGCACACTGGACTGCTCTGAGTGGCCAGTGCCACCAGGTGACGTCAGAGACTCCTTCTGATAGGCTCCTTCAGGTGTTAGTAGCCTATCCTCTCTCCTAAGTAGCCAAACCCTCTTTTCTGGCTATTTGGGGTCTCTGTCTCTGGGGAAACTTTAGATAACGAATGCATGAGCTCAGCCGAGTTCCTCTGCATCTCTCTCTTCACCTTCTGATAAGGAATCGACTGCTGACCGCGCTGGAAGCCTGCAAACCTGCAACATAGTAGCAAAGACGACTACTGCAACTCTGTAACGCTGATCCTGCCACCTTCTCGACTGTTTTCCTGCTTGTGCATGCTGTGGGGGTAGCCTGCCTCCTCTCTGCACCAGAAGCTCCGAAGAAATCTCCCGTGGGTCGACGGAATCTTCCCCCTGCAACCGCAGGCACCAAAAAGCTGCATTACCGGTCCCTTGGGTCTCCTCTCAGCACGACGAGCGAGGTCCCTCGAATCCAGCGACTCTGTCCAAGTGACCCCCACAGTCCAGTGACTCTTCAGTCCAAGTTTGGTGGAGGTAAGTCCTTGCCTCACCTCGCTGGGCTGCATTGCTGGGAACCGCGACTTTTGCAGCTACTCCGGCCCCTGTGCACTTCCGGCGGAAATCCTTTGTGCACAGCCAAGCCTGGGTCCACGGCACTCTAACCTGCATTGCACGACTTTCTAAGTTGGTCTCCGGCGACGTGGGACTCCTTTGTGCAACTTCGGCGAGCACCGTTTCACGCATCCTCGTAGTGCCTGTTTCTGGCACTTCTCCGGGTGCAACCTGCTTCAGAGAGAGCTCCTTGTCTTGCTCGACGTCCCCTCTCTCTGCTGGTCCAATTTGCGACCTCCTGGTCCCTCCTGGGCCTCAGCAGCGTCCAAAAACGCTAACCGCACGATTTGCAGCTAGCAAGGCTTGTTGGCATTCTTTCGGCAGGAAAACACTTCTGCACGACTCTCCACGGCGAGAGGGATCCGTCCACCAAAGGGGAAGTCTCTAGCCCTTTTCGTTCCTGCAGAAACCTCAGCTTCTTCTGTCCAGTAGAAGCTTCTTTACACCCGCAGCTGGCATTTCCTGGGCATTTGCCCATCTCCGACTTGCTTGTGACTTTTGGACTTGGTCCCCTTGTTCCACAGGTATCCTAGATTGGAAATCCACAGTTGTTGCATTGCTGGTTTGTGTCTTTCCTGCATTATTCCTCTAACACGACTTCTTTGTCCTTAGGGGAACTTTAGTGCACTTTGCACTCACTTTTCAGGGTCTTGGGGAGGGTTATTTTTCTAACTCTCACTATTTTCTAATAGTCCCAGCGACCCTCTACAAGGTCACATAGGTTTGGGGTCCATTCGTGGTTCGCATTCCACTTTTGGAGTATATGGTTTGTGTTGCCCCTATCCCTATGTTTCCCCATTGCATCCTATTGTAACTATACATTGTTTGCACTGTTTTCTAAGACTATACTGCATATTTTTGCTATTGTGTATATATATCTTGTGTATATTTCCTATCCTCTCACTGAGGGTACACTCTAAGATACTTTGGCATATTGTCATAAAAATAAAGTACCTTTATTTTTAGTATAACTGTGTATTGTGTTTTCTTATGATATTGTGCATATGACACTAAGTGGTACTGTAGTAGCTTCACACGTCTCCTAGTTCAGCCTAAGCTGCTCTGCTAAGCTACCATTATCTATCAGCCTAAGCTGCTAGACACCCTATACACTAATAAGGGATAACTGGGCCTGGTGCAAGGTGCAAGTACCCCTTGGTACTCACTACAAGCCAGTCCAGCCTCCTACATTGGTTGTGCAGCGGTGGGATAAGTGCTTTGAGACTACTTACCACTCTTGTCATTGTACTTTTCATAAGAGAAAAATATACAAAACAAGGTCAGTGTATATACACATAGCCAAAACGTTTTGCATTTCCTCTTTTCACTCTTTTCTAAGTGCTGAAAAGTACTTCTAACTTTCTAAAAAGTTCTAAAAAGTTTTTTAAGTTTTTTTTCTCTGTCTTTCTAAAAGCTCTGACAAACTTTTTATCTTTTACTATCACTTTAACTCTCTCTAAAAATGTCTGGCACAGGCCAAAATGTTGATCTGTCCAAACTTGCATATGATCACCTTAGCTGGAAAGGAGCAAGGAGTCTCTGCATAGAGAGAGGTTTGAGTGTAGGGAAGAATCCTTCCTTAGAACTGTTAATTAACATGCTTAGAGTACAGGATAAGGCCATAAGTGCCCAATCTGTTGGAAAAGTAGCTAATGGTTCTCAATCTGATCCAGGGACTCCCCCAGGAAAAGATTCAGGAAAGAAACTTCTCAGCCTGCCCATTACTAGACAGTCTAGCATAGTTGGTACAGAGGTTGAATCACACCATACTGATGGTGTGCTCTCACATTATACTGTTAGCCAAGCTGTTAGGGTGCCCTCTGTAAGGGACAGGTCTCCTTCTGTTCATTCCCATCATACCTCTGTATCTGGAAATGTCCCTCCAACCCACCCTGATGACAGATTGTTAGAAAGGGAGCTCAATAGATTGAGAGTGTAACAAACCAGACTGAAGCTTAAAAAGCAACAGCTGGATTTGGATAGACAGTCTTTAGAATTAGAGAAGGAAAGACAGAAGTTGGGTTTAGAAACCCATGGTGGCAGCAGCAGTATTCCCCATAGTCATCCTGCAAAAGAGCATGACTCCAGGAATGTGCACAAGATAGTTCCCCCTTATAAGGAGGGGGATGACATTAACAAGTGGTTTGCTGCACTTGAGAGGGCCTGTGTTGTACAGGATGTCCCTCAAAGGCAGTGGGCTGCTATCCTATGGCTATCATTTAGTGGAAAAGGTAGGGATAGGCTCCTTACTGTGAAAGAAAATGATGCTAATAATTTCCAAGTTCTTAAGAATGCACTCCTGGATGGTTATGGCTTAACCACTGAACAGTACAGGATAAAGTTCAGAGAGACCAAAAAGGAGTCTTCACAAGACTGGGTTGATTTCATTGACCATTCAGTGAAGGCCTTGGAGGGGTGGTTACATGGCAGTAAAGTTACTGATTATGATAGCCTGTATAACTTGATCCTGAGAGAGCATATTCTTAATAATTGTGTGTCTGATTTGTTGCACCAGTACCTGGTAGACTCTGATCTGACCTCTCCCCAAGAATTGGGAAAGAAGGCAGACAAATGGGTCAGAACAAGGGTGAACAGAAAAGTTCATACAGGGGGTGACAAAGATGGCAATAAGAAGAAAGATGGTGAAAAATCTCAAGATAAGCATGGGGATAAGGGTAAAACCAAAGATCCCACTTCAAATCTTAAACACTCTTCAAAGGGTGGGGATAAAACGAATTCTTCCTCTTCTTCTCAACCTGCACACATTAAAAAGCCTTGGTGCTTTGTGTGTAAAAACAGAGGCCATAGGCCAGGGGATAAGTCCTGTCCAGGTAAACCCCCTGAGCCTACCACCACTAATACATCAAGCTCTAGTGCCCCTAGCAGTAGTGGTACTAGTGGTGGGACTGCTGGCAACAGTCAAGTTAAGGGTGTAGTTGGGTTCACTTTTGGGTCCATTGTAGAAACTGGGGTAGGCACTCCCAAGACAGTTTCTGTCTCACCTAGTGGCATTGGCCTTGCCACACTGGCTGCTTGTCCCCTTACAATGGATAAGTACAGGCAGACAGTTTCAATAAATGGTGTTGAGGCCTTGGCCTACAGGGACACAGGTGCCAGTATCACTTTGGTGACTGAAAACCTAGTGCACCCTGATCAACACATCATTGGACAACAGTATAAGATTATTGATGTCCATAACTCCACTAAGTTTCTTCCCTTAGCTATAATTCAGTTTAGTTGGGGTGGAGTTACTGGCCCTAAGCAGGTGGTGGTATCACCTAGCTTACCTGTAGACTGTCTCTTAGGTAATGACCTAGAGGCCTCAGGTTGGGCTGATGTAGAGTTTTATGCCCATGCAGCCATGCTGGGCATCCCTGAGGAATTGTTCCCTCTCATTTCTACTGAAATGAAAAAGCAAAGGAGAGAAGGCCTGAAAACTCAGGATCCCTCTCCATCAACAGGTAAAAAGGGTATCACAGTATCCCCTAACCACCCTACCATTCAGGATACCATTCCTGTGGTGGGAGAAACCTCTCCTGGGGTGGCACCTGTTCCAAGGGAATCATCAGCTGGCAAAGCTGGACTCCCTGAGGTAGAAGTACCTCTCTGTGGGATAACTAACATTGGTGACAAAAAGAGCACCATTTTAGTTAACATGGAGCATCCCTCCAACCCTCCCAGAGAAACTTTAGTGCAGAAACCCTGCACTGCCTCACAACACTTAGGCCAGCATCCCTGCCCTAGTGTGGAGCTCATAGGACAGCATCCCTGCCCTGCTCCAACTCAAGAGAAACAGCATCCCTGTTCTCTCTTCCAGCCATATGGACAAAGTTTTTGCCCAGCTATGGCTTTACTGAGACAGCATCCCTGTCTGGCATTTCCATCATTACAAATAGGTTCAGTGGACAATTCCCACTGCTCTAAACTTAAACTTACTGATAGAAACTCTGAAAATACATCTTCACATTGTTGCTTAGCTAAAAACTTCAAACAGGGTGGTTTACATCCCCACAGGGAAGTAACCATATAGTGGATGATAAAGGGAGTAACCAATCTATTGCAGAGCTACTCTCTACTTATCACCACTTAGACAATAAAGTCTCAACTGGCCAAGGTTAGCCTTATTGTCCTTCGTTTGGGGGGGGGGGGTTGTGTGAGAAAGTAGCCTCTTTCTAGCCTTGTTACCCCCACTTTTGGCCTGTTTGTGAGTGTATGCCAGGGTGTTTTCACTGTCTCACTGGGATCCTGCTAGCCAGGGCCCAGTGCTCATAGTGAAAACCCTATGTTTTCAGTATGTTTGTTATGTGTCACTGGGACCCTGCTAGTCAGGACCCCAGTGCTCATAAGTTTGTGGCCTATATGTGTGTGTTCCCTGTGTAGTGCCTAACTGTCTCACTGAGGCTCTGCTAATCAGAACCTCAGTGGTTATGCTCTCTCATTTCTTTCCAAATTGTCACTAACAGGCTAGTGACCATTTTTACCAATTTACATTGGCTTACTGGAACACCCTTATAATTCCCTAGTATATGGTACTGAGGTACCCAGGGTATTGGGGTTCCAGGAGATCCCTATGGGCTGCAGCATTTCTTTTGCCACCCATAGGGAGCTCTGACAATTCTTACACAGGCCTGCCACTGCAGCCTGAGTGAAATAACGTCCGCGTTATTTCACAGCCATTTTACACTGCACTTAAGTAACTTATAAGTCACCTATATGTCTAACCTTTACCTGGTAAAGGTTAGGTGCAAAGTTACTTAGTGTGAGGGCACCCTGGCACTAGCCAAGGTGCCCCCACATTGTTCAGAGCCAATTCCCTGAACTTTGTGAGTGCGGGGACACCATTACACGCGTGCACTACATATAGGTCAATACCTATATGTAGCTTCACAATGGTAACTCCGAATATGGCCATGTAACATGTCTAAGATCATGGAATTGCCCCCTCTATGCCATCCTGGCATTGTTGGCACAATTCGATGATCCCAGTGGTCTGTAGCACAGACCCTGGTACTGCCAAACTGCCCTTCCTGGGGTTTCACTGCAGCTGCTACTGCTGCCAACCCCTCAGACAGGCATCTGCCCTCCTGGGGTCCAGCCAGGCCTGGCCCAGGATGGCAGAACAAAGAACTTCCTCTGAGAGAGGGTGTGACACCCTCTCCCTTTGGAAAATGGTGTGAAGGCAGGGGAGGAGTAGCCTCCCCCAGCCTCTGGAAATGCTTTGTTGGGCACAGAGGTGCCCAATTCCGCATAAGCCAGTCTACACCAGTTCAGGGGACCCCTTAGCCCTGCTCTGGCGCGAAACTGGACAAAGGAAAGGGGAGTGACCACTCCCCTGACCTGCACCTCCCCTGGGAGGTGTCCAGAGCTCCTCCAGTGTGCTCCAGACCTCTGCCATCTTGGAAACAGAGGTGCTGCTGGCACACTGGACTGCTCTGAGTGGCCAGTGCCACCAGGTGACGTCAGAGACTCCTTCTGATAGGCTCCTTCAGGTGTTAGTAGCCTATCCTCTCTCTTAAGTAGCCAAACCCTCTTTTCTGGCTATTTAGGGTCTCTGTCTCTGGGGAAACTTTAGATAACGAATGCATGAGCTCAGCCGAGTTCCTCTGCATCTCTCTCTTCACCTTCTGATAAGGAATCGACTGCTGACCGCGCTGGAAGCCTGCAAACCTGCAACATAGTAGCAAAGACGACTACTGCAACTCTGTAACGCTGATCCTGCCGCCTTCTCGACTGTTTTCCTGCTTGTGCATGCTGTGGGGGTAGCCTGCCTCCTCTCTGCACCAGAAGCTCCGAAGAAATCTCCCGTGGGTCGACGGAATATTCCCCCTGCAACCGCAGGCACCAAAAAGCTGCATTACCGGTCCCTTGGGTCTCCTCTCAGCACGACGAGCGAGGTCCCTCGAATCCAGCGACTCTGTCCAAGTGACCCCCACAGTCCAGTGACTCTTCAGTCCAAGTTTGGTGGAGGTAAGTCCTTGCCTCACCTCGCTGGGCTGCATTGCTGGGAACCGCGACTTTTGCAGCTAATCCGGCCCCTGTGCACTTCCGGCGGAAATCCTTTGTGCACATCCAAGCCTGGGTCCACGGCACTCTAACCTACATTGCACGACTTTCTAAGTTGGTCTCCGGCGACGTGGGACTCCTTTGTGCAACTTCGGCGAGCACCGTTTCACACATCCTCGTAGTGCCTGTTTCTGGCACTTCTCCGGGTGCAACCTGCTTCAGAGAGGGCTCTTTGTCTTGCTCGACGTCCCCTCTCTCTGCTGGTCCAATTTGCGACCTCCTGGTCCCTCCTGGGCCTCAGCAGCATCCAAAAACGCTAACCGCACGATTTGCAGCTAGCAAGGCTTGTTGGCGTTGTTTCGGCGGGAAAACACTTCTGCACGACTCTACACGGCGAGTGGGATCCGTCCACCAAAGGGGAAGTCTCTAGCCCTTTTCATTCCTGCAGAAACCTCAGCTTCTTCTGCCCAGTAGAAGCTTCTTTACACCCGCAGCTGGCATTTCCTGGGCATTTGCCCATCTCCGACTTGCTTGTGACTTTTGGACTTGGTCCCCTTGTTCCACAGGTATCCTAGATTGGAAATCCACAGTTGTTGCATTGCTGGTTTGTGTCTTTCCTGCATTATTCCTCTAACACGACTTCTTTGTCCTTAGGGGAACTTTAGTGCACTTTGCACTCACTTTTCAGGGTCTTGGGGAGGGTTATTTTTCTAACTCTCACTATTTTCTAATAGTCCCAGCGACCCTCTACAAGGTCACATAGGTTTGGGGTCCATTCGTGGTTCGCATTCCACTTTTGGAGTATATGGTTTGTGTTGCCCCTATCCCTATGTTTCCCCATTGCATCCTATTGTAACTATACATTGTTTGCACTGTTTTCTAAGACTATACTGCATATTTTTGCTATTGTGTATATATATCTTGTGTATATTTCCTATCCTCTCACTGAGGGTACACTCTAAGATACTTTGGCATATTGTCATAAAAATAAAGTACCTTTATTTTTAGTATAACTGTGTATTGTGTTTTCTTATGATATTGTGCATATGACACTAAGTGGTACTGTAGTAGCTTCACACGTCTCCTAGTTCAGCCTAAGCTGCTCTGCTAAGCTACCATTATCTATCAGCCTAAGCTGCTAGACACCCTATACACTAATAAGGGATAACTGGGCCTGGTGCAAGGTGCAAGTACCCCTTGGTACTCACTACAAGCCAGTCCAGCCTCCTACACGCACTTCTGGATTTGGTCAGATATCCTGTAAATATTGTTCTTCATTGGCAAGTTAAATCAATGTCATGTACACAGGTGTCAGCCCTGGAGTTAGCACTGTGCCAGAACTTCTCTCTGCTGCTCAGGTGCTGTTTCAGGGGCAAGTTGTACCCCCACCCATAGAACCATCCTGTTTATCATTGTGCAGTAGATTCCTTAGCATCTTTTTCATTGCCATGATGCTTACGGTAAAGTCTTTTGGGAAGAATAGCTGAAGCATGTTCACAAGGGTCACCCTCTGGCTCCCTTATGGCATCTGTGTCAATCAGATAGTTCACCTCAGAACTTCTCTATGCTACTTGGTATGGCACACACCACTTATCCTCAAAGCGCTCTGAAAAACAGGCTTTGGCACCAACACGTCCAGACCCTCCTGGTACCCAGTCTCCATTACTTTCAGCTCATACTGCTCCTTCTGCTCCTTCATCAACTCTTGCTAGCTTGACTTTTTGCCTACACCTGACTTATGTATTGCACTATCAGCCTCTTGAGTCAAATATTCCATAGCATCTTTTTCAGATGACTCAGTAGTTCCTTCTCACAATTCATGGGCTAAGGTATGGGGGTCATGCACTAGGTGCTCAAACAAAAGTACGAAGGGACTGAAACCAGTTTTGTTTTGTGGAATTTCTCTTTAGGTGAATTAGAGACATGGCAGAAGAAGACCTAACTTCCTCTTTATGTTCTCTGGCAGTGTTCCCATCCTACTCTTTAGGGTCGTATTAAACCAATTATACTGTATTCTACTGTTTTGTATTCATATAGTGCATACTACTCCTGAGTAGGCATAGAAGTGCTTTATAGAAGGTAGCACTTTATAGACGAGAGTTAGTGGTAAACCCATAATTAATAATTACCATTGTAGAGTTGGTGGTTATTGGGTTAGTCTTGTGCTCTAAGGAAACTGAAGAATTTCACCCATTTTCAAGTGGTGATGTATTACGTTAATAGGAGTTAATAGGATTTAGGTGTAATTGCTACAGTGAAAAAAAGACGGATGAGTAAATAGTAGGAGAAGGTTAGATATTGTAAGATAGCAAGGAGAGGTTAAACAGAATGAAAAATTGTGGTATGTAGGAGAAGGATGAGTACTAGGGATTGGTATTGCAAAAACTGTTACTCTGAAGGAGAGTTTATGATTTGTAAGGAGAGGTATGGTTAGTTTGCTGAAGCATCATAGACAGTAAGGTAGCATACTACACGGATATCGAACATTATTGAAATTGTTTCATTTGTTCTTTTTTTTAAATAAGGGGGACTGAGTGATGTGGTACGAACAGATAGTAGGTTGCTTAGGTTTGTCTGAGCCTGTGTAGAACCTTCAGGACTGGAAACATGTGGGTTACTGCTGTGTTGCTTTTATTCTTTGCAGCCTTCAGATAGCTGACAGTGGAGTGCTGTGGTATAGTCCTTAAGCATAGTCATGTTTTGAGAGGATGAGTGATGTTGTTGCTTGTACCTTTTGAGGAACACTGAGTTGTGGAAAGGTGCATCTGTCTTCCCAATTTAGAGTTTGGGAGACTGGGTTCTCCTTCGCAAAGGAGTACCTTGCACACCATACTCTCAATCAGCCAGCCTGTTTTAGAGGTGCATGGAACATGTGCAATACATTGACAGAGGCCCCATTACCTCCTTTGACAGAAGACTTCCTCTGACAGCTCGACGGAGTAGGGGCTGTCAGAGGAAGTACATTACACCGGCTGCCCTACTGAGGGTGGATGGTGTAATGTATTTTTTCCTATCCGGTACTGCCAGGAAAGGGACAGGAAAGATAGTATTGACCTTCTCATCAGGGGAGAATACTCACAGCTTGTGGGGGGTCATTAGTTTTTGTTTTCAGAAACAAACTTACTCTTTGGTAGTTTGTTTCTGATAAGCAAAACTTTGTGAAGGTTTGGTGGATAGCCATCAAAACCTATGCAGGGCATCCATTAACCTTTTAGGCCCATATTTATACTTTTTTTGCGCTGCATTTGCGCCGCTTTTTGACGTAAAAACGGCGCAAACTTACAAAATACAATTGTACTTTGCAAGTTTGCGCCGCTTTGGCGTAAAAAAATGACGCAAATACGGTGCTAAAAAAGTATAAACATAGGCCTTAGGTTCCTTTCAGTGTATAGAGATGGCAGCTTGGTAGTGGTCAGCTCTAATTTTAGTGGACAGAGTACCATTGGGATAGCAGGGGAAATGTCCTCTGCTATCCTGATGGATACTACTCCATCCGTCAAATGTTGAGTCTGACCTCATTGCATTCTATAGAAGGTTGATTGGGACAGCCTGCAAATTGAGTATTCATAGAAAATGCAGGGTCAAAGACAATTCTGAGACTTTTCGCATTTTGTGGTTATTTTTAGAGTAAGTCTCAGTTTATTTGGCCAGAAAATTCATAATTTTTCCAATCACCTAGGTTGGCAGTCCAGTTTTTGAAGCATTCAACTTGAGTTTATTCCACGTCATCCATTGATCCACAGCTATGAAGCAAGTGTTACGTTTTGTTGTTCACATGTCCTTAGGGTTTTCCAGTTTGAAAATTATTTGTATGTCCTCATAGTAGAGAGGGCAGGCAGACATAGGCGTCTCAGGGAGGTAGTGTGAGGGACAAGATCTCAAAGCTCAAAAGTCAACCAAAAGATACACAAACTCTAACATTTTAGACTCCTACATGCAGTTCTCATAAAGACTGTCCAATCAGATTAAAGTGAAATGATGCAAATACATACTTGTTAGATTCTCAAGGTTTCTCACCATACAAGCTTCTCTCCATGTACTTCAAACTCACACTATCTGCAACTAAACAAGATACAAGAACTCATCTGCACACTGTAAGTGTCTCCTGAATGCACTGTTCATTGAAGTATTTCACGATAATCACACAGAAAAGAAAAAATTCCTTCAAACGAGAACGAAGGGCAAAAAGTACTGCGTTCGATAAATAGAACTCCGATGTGTTTAGAAATAAAGGGCCAGATGTATGAAAGCACTTTGCATTCGCAAACGGTGCGCATGCCCGTTTGCGAATGCAAAATGCAAGTTCAGAATGTATGAAATACATTCTGAACGCAATTTTAAGAAATCGCTAAAAGAGCGATTCCTTAAAATTGCGACCCTGTTTAGAGACTCTCTAAATTAGAAATCGCAAATAAGGATTCCTTATTTGCGATTTCTTAGCACATGTATGAAGCAATACCTAAATGCAATTTTGGCATTTAGGAATCGCTAATTACCATCAAGTTGAACTTGGTGGTAACCATGTGCAAAATTAAAAAATGTATTTAAAATGCCTTTTTAAATTGTACATGTAAAGCACACATGCCCTTTTGGCATGTGTGCACCTTACATGTCCCCAAAAAATGTTTTGGGGTGCAGCAGAGGGGGCCTTAGCACCCTGGGGTTTTGCATTTCTAAAATTGCGATTTCTGGTACAGAAATCGCAATTTTGGAAATGCAAAAAATTTGCAGATATGGGTCAACAGGCCCATAGCTGTGAATGGGGACAGATTCTCTATTTGCGATTCGGTAATAGCATTTGCTATTTTTAAGAAATCGCTATTACCGAATCGCAAAAATCATACATACCTTTTTGCAATTCTGAAATAGCGATTTCTTAAAAATCGTTATTTGAGAATCGCAAATCGGTTGTATGATACATCTGGCCCAAAATGTTTGCGTGTCACAAAGCAAAAATGTCAACCAATGTTAGGCATTTTGAAGTTCAGGCCTACATTAGCTATGTCAATCTAAATGCAAATAAATATAGTTTTTCTCTACATTAGCATTAGAGTATTGATGCGTAATGTGTTAAAACAAAACATGTAGGGGCAGATTCAAGAGCCCCTAGTGCCTCCTTGCGCCACATTTGCATAATTTTTTTATGCTAATGTGGCCTAACGAGGCCAAAATTGCAGCGCCAAGCAATGCATCCATTGCACAACTTTGTAACCCTTTCCGCTACATTAATGCCAGTGCCAGGCATAATGTATGCAAAGGGGGCATTACACCGTTAGGGGGGCCGACAAAATGGTGCAAAGAAATCTAAGAGATTTCTTTGCATCACTTTTTTCAGCACTTTTAACGCCTGCTCAATATCTCAGAGGATATACTCCCTTAGGAGGTAAGTAAAATACACAAAATATACACACAAACCAAAATCAGGTAAGTAAACAGTTAGAAAAGTAGTGCAAACACTGTCGAATACAGTAGGATGCAATATGCCTAGGGGCAACACAAACCATATACTAAGAATGTGGAATGCGAACCACTTAGGGACCCCAGGCCTAGTGTAGTGTGTAGAGGGTCACTGGGAGTGTAAGAAAACACTAAGGGTGTCCAAGATACCCACCCCAAGACCCTGAAAAGTAGGAGTAAAGTGACCCTACTTCCCCAGAAACACACTAAAGTCGTGATAGGAGATTCTGCCAAGACCACAACTGACTGCAAAGCACTGAAGATGGATTCTTGGACCTGAGGACCTGTAAAGGAAGGGGACCAAGTCCAAGAGTCCCGAAAGTGTCCAGGGGGGGCAGGAGCCCACTAAACCCCGGATGAAGGTGCAAAATGGCTGCCTCCGGGTGGAAGAAGCTGAAGATTCTGCAACAACGCAAGATGCCAGAAACTTCTCCTTTGCTCTGATGATGTCCCACGGCATGCTGGAGGATGCAGAGTTGTTTCCTTGCAGAAAGACCGCAAACAAGCCTTGCTAGCTACAAAGGTCGCGTTGAAGAAAATGGGTGCTGCCCGAGTCCAGGAAGGACCAGGAGGTCGCCACTTGGAAGAGGAGACAGAGAGGGCGCTCTACGGAGAGCACATGCAGAAGCAGACAGCACCCGCAGAAGTACTTGAACATGGGTTTAAGAAAACTGAGCATGGCAGTCATCTCAACACTACAAAGGAGGGTCCCACGAAGCCAGTGGTCAACTCAGCGGGCTGAGCAATGCAGGACGGAGTGCAGGGGACCTGGGCTGTGCTTTGCACAAAGGATTCCTTGCAAAAGTGTACAGAAGCCCTAGCAGCTGCAGTTCATTCAGTACACAGGATTACTGTCTGGCGTGGGGAAGCAAGGACTTACCTCCACCAAATTTGGACAGATGGACCACTGGACTGTCGGGGTCACTTGGATCCAGCTCCTGTGTTCCAAGGACCACGTTCGTCACGATGAGAGGGGACCCAGAGGACTGGTGAAGCAGAGGTTTGGTGCCTGCGATAGCAGGGGGAAAATTCCGTCGACCCATGGGAGATTTTTTCTTGGCTTCCAGTGCAGGGTGAAGGCAGACAGCCCCCAGAGCATGCACCAACAGGAAACAGTCGAGAAAGCCGGCAGGATTAGGCTCTACAATGTCGCTGGTAGTCTTCTTGCTACTTTGTTGCAGTTTTGCAGGCGTTCTGGAGCACTCAGCGGTCAAACCTTGGCAGAAGTCGAAGAGGAAGATGCAGAGTAACTCTGGTGAGCTCTTGCATTCGTTATCTGAGGAAACACCCACAGGAGAGACCCTAAATAGCCCTCAGAGGAGGATTGGCCACCTAGTCAGGTAAGCACCTATCAGGAGGGGTCTCTGACATCACCTGCTGGCACTGGCCACTCAGAGGCCTCCATTGTGCCCTCACACCTCTGGATTCAAGATAGCAGAGGTCTGGGACACAATGGAGGAGCTCTGGGCACCACCCCTGGGGTGGTGATGGACAGGGGAGTGGTCACTCCCCTTTCCTTTGTCCAGTTTTACGCAAGAGCAGGGCTGGGGGTTCCCTGAACCGGTGTAGACTTGTTTATGCAAGGAGGGCACCATCAAGCATTCCCAGAGGCCAGGAGAGGCTACTCCTCTCAGGCTCTTAACACCTATTTCCAAAGGGAGAGGGTGTAACACCCTCTCTCAGAGGAAATCCTTTGTTCTGCCTTCCTGGGACTGGGCTGCCCAGACCCATGGAGGGCAGAAGCCTGTCTGTGGGTTGGCAGCAGCGGTAGCTGCAGTGAAAACCCCAGAGAGCTGGTTTGGCAGTACCCGGGGTCCATGCTGGAGCCCCGGGGATGCATGGGATTGGCACCCCAATACCAGATTTGGCATGGGGGGACAATTCCATGATCTTAGACATGTTACATGGCCATATTCGGAGTTACCATTGTGAAGCTACATATAGGTATTGTGTCAATCACCGGGGTCCGGGGAAATATCCCTGAACTATGTGAGGGTGCCCTCACACCTAATAACTTTGCACCTAACCTTCACTAAGTGAGGGTTAGACATATAGGTGACTTATAAATTACTTACGTGCAGTGAAAAATGGCTGTGAAATAACGTGAACTTTATTTCACTCAGGCTGAAGTGGCAGTCCTGTGTAATATTGGTCTGAGCTCCCTATGGGTGGCAAAAGAAATACTGCAGCCCGTAGGGATCTCCTGGAACCCCAATACCCTAGGTACCTAGGTACCATATATTACGGAATTATAAGGGTGTTCCAGTGTGCCAATTAGAATTGGTGAAAATGGTCACTAGCTTGCAGTGACAATTTTAAATGCAGAGAGAGCATAAGCACTGAGGTTCTGTAGCAGAATTCCCCCAGACAGATTTGTGTACTGCTGAATTCCTGTGAGTGGGTGGGACACACTGGAGAAGGGGGAGCCAGGCTCCCCAGTGCACTTTTATGCTGAGAGAAGTTACAAGGAAGGGGACTGGACACATCTCAGGAGGGAGATGGGGCTGATAAAAAAAATCATAAAGTGTAGGGCTGAGGCCCTGGACTAACCTTTTGATACCATATCACTGTGGCTGATATCCAGGTGTGAATTTCTAGTCACTTCCGTGGCCTTTATTGTGGGGCTATCAGATTCAGAGTCGCTCCTGCTGTGACATACTGCTTTCAGGAGGAAGGTAGTGCAAAGCAGTGGGAACTTCCAGAGGAAGCAGACCCCCAACATAAACTTCAAAGACTCAGGCTCAGGGCATCAGACCGCCAGCCTCGCAGTGGCAGTCTTACTGCTGCGGAGCGGGTGGTAAAGACCGCCACATTACAAGTTGTGGGGTTTGGCAGAAGCCAAACCTTCACAATGCCACCTGGCCCGCCGTTGCGGTTGCACTGATGCGGCCGGCGGTGAGCACCTCCACCCCAGCGGCAGGCCTCAGCCTGCCAGCTGGAGTACAAGGCTGCAGACTGCCAGGCTTTCTGTGGCGGTCACCCCGCCACGAAAACCCTGGTGGAAACGCACCTGGCGACAGGAATCCCCATTCCTGTCACAGGCACACGCACCCTCACAAGTCCACACACATGCACACATGCACCCACATACGTCCACATTCTCACAAACATGCACCCCACTCACCCACGCACTTGTTACATACACCCCATTCACTCGGAGACACACACTCAAACACGCACACTCAAACATGCATTCACGCACTGACAAGGAAGTCAGGCACATCCATGCAAACGCACACATGAACATCCCCATTCACGCCACACACGCACAAAAACATTCACATTCAATTGCAGACACACACCATTCACAACCCCCATCCCCCCTCCGCATACTCGCACTCATGCACTCACACACGTGTCTTTCGGACGATCACCCTACCTTTTACGACGAGCTGGTTGTCCGGGAGGGGATGGGTCCTATCGGTTTTGCACTGCCAGCACCACCACGCCAGTAAGACTCTACCAGGCCTTATTACGGCTCGTAATACGGCAGACGGAGTCTTGCTGCCGTGGCAGTGCTGGCGATGCAACCACCTTTTCGGAGTTGGACTTCCGCCCATAAATGGACAGAAGTCCTCCAATGACTCCAAATATGGCGGTCAGCTGACCGCCAGTACTGGCGGTCTGCTAGCTGCAGCGGCTTCGGCGGTCTTTAAATAAGACCGCGGAAGTCATAATGAGGGCCTCAGACTCTAGATCCATTTGGAAAAGGACTATAACAAGGGTAGCTTAAGACCCCAAAACTTGTTAACTATCAAGTAACCAGTTGGATTGTGTGAGAAGAAGAAGTTCTACAAGACTTCTGCCTATGACCAGGACTGGGGGCCAAGGCCTGCTAGTCTCCTATCTGGGTGAGGGGACTTCACACATGGAATCCAAGACTACCTGGCCTGGGGCACCAGCGTCGGAGGGCTTGCAAAGGCCGCTGTGCCCTGTGAGAAAGAGGAGAGCGTTGGAGGGGCATTCCAGTGGGGAATTCTGGCTAGTGTATCCCCGTAGTAAGGTGTGAGGAGACAGTTGCTGCACCAATCAGATTGTTGCCTGTGTGGAGGGAAGGTCGGCGACCCGTGTATGCCAAAGGAGAGTCACTGTGAAGTGAGCTGTGATCATTGCTGCACAGAATGGGTCATTGCATGTGTATAGTGAGAAGCTGGTAACCCTGTATGCCAGGTGGGGCCGGCGTGAAGAGATTGCCAGACTGAGTGGGCCATAGAAGATGTGCTGTGAAAGCCAGGGATACCATACGCCAGGTGAAGCTGCCAGGAAGAGATTGCCATGCCGAGTGGGCCGTAGCTCTGTGCGGTGGAAAGCCCGGGACCCCACACGCTAGAGGGGCCACTGGGACAAGGCAAAAAGTTTGACCTGGCCTGGATTGTCATTGAAGGAGAGAGGCCATTTTGGTGACCCCTGTGGACATGCACCTTAACTGAGAACCAGAGTCAGGACTTTCGCATTCCCCCTAACGCACCTTGGAAAGGGCCAAAGAACTCACCCAGCTTGGAGGAGGAATGAGGAACCTCCAGTCGCTACAGCTGCACACCCGCATGTGAGGAACTCGAGGTCCACCAAAAGCAGCTCATCCGGCTGTGTGCAAAGAACTCACCAGAGACAACTGCTGCAGGTCCAGCGCTATGGAGGGAGCATGCTCAGGGACTCTGATCTTTCTGATCCTGCTGGTGCGGGTAAGACTGGTTCCGGGCCAGTTGGCCCCAGGGGAATTGCTTTGCAGATAGCACGTTGGCATTAAAACACTTTTGCCTTTAATGCAGAGTCAGAGTGGGATTCCTGAGACTCAGGCTACTAATGGTGCTTCACCTGAATGTCTCTCATAGTGAACGTGGATTAACCACTACTGTTAGCATAGTGAGGGAGTGGGACTCAGGGAACTGCCTAAGAAGCACTAGAGCCCTGAAGGGGATTGTGTGAGTTATTTGTGAATGTTGTTTCTACTTTGTGGTGGTAGCAGTAAAATAAATACTTCTGTTTTTATAAAGCAAATATTTGACTGGACCATCATTTATTGCTGCCGCTGGCCTATATTGACCACTCACGAGAGAAGCCTTGGACTGCTCGAACCACTCCACTACGGAAAGTCAAGTGCTGACAGGGTACTTGGCCCAGTTGCTCAGGACCCATAGTAGGCCGGGCTCCGGGAATCAGGAGTAAAAGGCCTCAACTCCCAAAGTTGGGCCCTGTATCCCCTACTTGCCCCGTGGCCTTCTGAAAGGGGTTCTAACAGGGAGCTAAATTCCTTGCACTGGCCTTGGTTTTTGCTGCTTCTCACTTTGTTGTTAGGAAGCCAGAGTTGCACAGGCTTGTCGCAAAATGGTCTGTCTCAGCCCCACAACACCTCCCAGTAATGAGTAAGAGCCGATCAATGAAGATGGCAAAGAGTTCAATATGATATTGATTGAGTTACTCTGGAGAACCCGCCAAAGGGCCTGTAGAAAGCTCTGCTTAAGTGCTGCGCTTTAATTTGTATGGCAGAGTCTTGACATGTACCAAGCATCATTAGAAAGATGTCACGGTGGGATTTAAGCATTCTGAAATGTACTATGCATCATCAGAAGGAGGATGTCACTGCTGCAGGAGAGGTGAGAGCTCAGACATGTACCAAGCATCATTAGAAGGATGTCACTGTGGGATTTAAGCATTCTGAAATGTACTATGCATCATCAGAAGGAGGATGTCACTGCTGTGGGAGAGGTGAGAGCTCAGACATGTACCTAGCATCATTAGAAGAAGGATGCCACTGCTGTGGGAGGGGAATGGGCTCAAACATGTACCATGCATCCTTAGAAAGAGTATGTCACTGCTGAAGGAGAGTTCATGGATCAACCATGTACCAAGCATCTTAAGAAGACGTTTGTGACTGCTACTGAATAGCTCAGGGATCAGACATGTACCATGCATCCTTAGAAGAAGGATGTGACTGCTAATGGATAACTCAGGGATCAGACATGTACCACGCATCCTTAGAAGAAAGATGTATCTGCTGGTGTATAGCTCAGGGAACACACATGCTAATCATCATTAGAAGAAGGATGTTACTGCTTTGGGAGAGTGCAGTCCTCAGACATGTGTGAAGCATCATCATGAGAAGAATGTGACTACTGTGGGAGAGTTCAGAGATCAGACGTGACCAAGCATCATTAGAAGAAGGATGTCACTGCTGTGGGAGAGGTGGGGGCTCAGACATGTACCAGGCATACATAGAAGAAGGATGTGGCTGTTAGTGGATAATTCAGAGATCAGACATCTGGCAAGCATCATTAGAAGAAGGCTGTGACTGCTAGTGGATAGTTCATGGATCAGACATGTAGCAAGAATCATTAGAAGAAAGTCACTGCTGGGGGAGAGTTAAGGGATCATACATATACCAAGCATCAATAGAAGAAGTATTTGAGTGCTAGTGGATAGTTCAGGGACCAGACATGTACCGTGCATCCTTAGAAGACGTAGGTCACTGCCACAGGAGAAGTAAGGACTCAGATATGTACCAAGCATCCTCAGAAGAAGAGTGTCACTGCTGTGGAAATTGCAGGACTCGGATACATCCTTCTCCGACTCAATCGCACCATTCTTTCCCTTAATCCATGTGTGCCTGTGTAGATGGATATATATTTTATGGAAATAAAAAAATGATGAAGTACTTAACTGCTTTTCCCTTCACTTTAACCAATATGAACCATTGCTAGACACTGAACTCTGCAACTGTGCACAACCAAATAACCATCCGCAACCTGTCATATGAAATCCCAGCACCGTAGGAAAAGGGCGCAACAGAAAATGCGCCAGTGTTAGTAGGTACTAAAGAAATGCTGATAAAAATAAAACAAACAGGTGTGTTGGACATACTTCACACTGTCACTGCTGGAAGCAACAGACAATATTGTCTCTGTTGGGTATGAAGTGTGAAAATAAATATAAAATATACCACCATTGTGACCCAATTCTGAAAGTGGGCACATTTCCTAGACAGGACTCTTAAATTATTATAAGCATCTAATTCACCTAAGACTTCAGTGGTCAACAGGGGTTCACCAACACCCCTATATGCTTCCACTTTTCTCTATTTTTCTTGCTTGGAATTGGTCATTAGAACAGCCAGTACACTAGACACTGAGGGCCAGATTTAACAGAAACTGGCACAGGGCGGTGCTGCGCCAAAATCAACAGCGCCGTGCTGCACCGGTTGTGAAACGCAGGGCTGCACTTATTCTTATGCCTCAAGCATTTGCAGCGAGCAAAAGACACATATGTGAAAGACGGAAGAAAGAAAAACTAAAAAGCGTCATAAAGGGAGAAAGTAGAAAGTTGCAGGATGAGCTGAAGGGGCAGGGGTGGCCGTAAATGGATTGAAGAGGCCCCAGATGGCTTCAGAATTCTGGCATATTTAATTACAACAGCCTCGAGTTTAAGAGAAGGGCTTTGGGCACCGGCACCTCTTAATTTACAAATTAAGCTCTGCCTCAGTGGTGTAACAATAGCCCCCACAGCCCTGCAGTGTGCGGGGCCCTCCAGCTCCAGGCCCCTCCCCCAGGCACTGTGCCCGGGTCGGGAGCATGTTGACAGAGCCGGCTTTAGGGCAGTGCGACCGGTGCACTGATTTTAGTGCGGGCTCTGTGTTTAAAAATAACTTATGGGTTTAGAAGCACATAAACTTGCTTGTGCATCCTGCAGTTTTCAGGCAACAATAAAAATGTCAATATAACTCTAGTGATTGTTGTTAATGCTGGTGAGAGATCCGTATTTTGTCTAGTGGCAATTTTTACTCCTCCTAAAGTAGCACACAGGGACGGTGTGCCTGCCGCTAATAACGTGTACCACACAGATCACATAACTGTGAGTGAACTATGAGTTGTGCTTCAAAAAAGAAAAAGAAATGTGTGTCAGAGGGGGGCTATGGTGAGGGGCACTGTTGGAGAGTGGTAGAGAGGGAATTAGTGGAGAAGGAGGTCATGGGGTACCAAAAAAGACCGATGCACCGGGCGCCACCAGTGCTAAAGGCCGTCCTGCGTGGGGGCCCCCTTCATGTATTTTGAAGGGGCTCCCCTTCAAGTTTTGTTACGCCACTGTCCACCCTCACACATACCAAAAAAAGCAACAAGTCCATCCTTTGGTTGTCCATTTCCCCTCTTATGTTCCATTGTAGGTGCAAGGGATGAAAGAGGTTAGGTTTTCACTACATCTGTTTGCTCTAATAAGACTAACCCTGATTCTGCTGACCACAAAGAGCTACAGGTGTACGTTGTCTGAAGAGGCATGTTGTGTAACTGGCCACCCTACCTGTTCATTCATTTATGTTGGGCAACCACTCTAGGGATCTACTCTTAATTGACTCTTAAAGTAGATCCGACCTTCTCTATTATCTGCAAACTGAATGCCGCAGTATTCAAACTGGAGTACCTTTTTACTTTCAATATAGAAATCAGAAACATGAGGTGTGTATAAATTATTGACCTTACATCTGGTCTTTTAAATCCTGATAAAATTGTACAGAAAACTAAAAACTGTTGAATGGGTTTGGATCTTTTGGTTGGTCCTTGAGGGCAAAGCCACGTGAGGCGAATAGAATACAATTGTGGTTTGCATAGACCTGTTCTAGTGGCATCCCTCTGGACTGAATACAGGCCTTGGCCTATCATATTTACAAATACAATAAACAGAGTGGGTGCTATAATGTCCCCTTGGCGTACATCTTTGCCAACTGGTAAATATATAACACATTCTCCATTAAAGGAGAGGGTCCACCAAGTGGTTTTGAGGTATTGAATGACTCCCTAAAACAAAACAGCAGAATCATCCAGTTAACAAAATATCATGTGCTTCTCTTGAAATGTGTCACAGAATAGCAAGGGAGGCGGATGGTGGCCACCACATGTTAACTCCCAGCTGTCAGAGCTGGAGAGAAGTAGCAAACGTAATTTTCAAAAACTAAAATAACTTGGTAACTGTATAGTGAGCCATTCAGTGTGCACATAAATGCTTTTACTATTTAACTGCATATCTTGTGTAAGCAAAATGTCTTCAGAGCATTGACTTCCATCATCGCAGTGGGTTGGAATCTGTTCCAAAATGTTCCAGGGATAGAAAACTTTTTTCTACTTTATGAAAAGAATGAACAAGGCTTCCTTTTGTATGACTACTTATTTGTAATTCTGCAAAGCTGATAGAAAAACTTGCTCAGTTATGCCTGGGCGTATTTGTAAAACCAGGTGAAGTTGAGGTGTGATATTATCCCTCACACCAACTCAGTGGAGTAGAGTATTACTAATAATTTTCAAAATGAAATCTATTAAGGGAAGTAATCATTACCAACAGAGAGCAGTTGGAATATAGAATAAGCTGGGGTTTAGCAGGAGTGGCGTCATGATGATGCCACACTGGCATTAAAAAAAGTTGAAATTGCGCTCTGACGCAAAGGTGACACTGCTGTTGCTTCTTTGCACTTGGTTTCCTTTGGCGTTAAGATTTCATGCAAAGTCATAGGTTTTCCACCAGGATATAGAGGAAAAAGTAACGCAAGGTCAAAATATGGTTACGCGGAGTCGAGTGCCGTGCCGCCATGAGTTTGAGGAACCTCTCCCTCAAGGCCTTCGGGTGCATGGCCCGACACTCGGAGCACGACTTTGGGTCGTGGTCACCCTCGAGACACCACAAACAAGCCTGATGTGGATCCGTCACCGACATCATGTGGTGACAGTCCTCGCACGGCTTAAAACCGGTCTTCGGGGCCATCCTCGACGAACGAAATATCTCACTACAAAAGTCGACAAAAACGGTTGAATTCAGTCAAAAAGAGACCAGGGTAGCTCTCTCCAGACCAGCACGTGGCATGGAAAGAAAAGAACTGATGTCACTGCGTGAAGGTGAAGGCGGCGTCCATGTACTACTCCCGACGTCATCACAGCAACTACGACGCCAACGACGCCCGTGGAAACTACCGTCGCCACCTACCGACAGGCAAGGGTATTGCTTGAAGAAAAATCTCCGGATCCAGTCTGACACCTGGGGGAAATTCTAAGGTAAGGAATATGCAACTAGAATATGTCTCTACCAGATATTTTGTTACCGAAGGTAAGTAACTTGTACATTCTGAAGGTAACTATATAGGTAATGAGAACATTAGAATACTGGGAGCTCCATTGAAGACAGTGAAGTGCTGCAACCTGCTAATGGCGGGTATAAGCCCTTTGCTCCAACATTCCAATGTTTCTCTTTCTGTTTCTCTCTTTTTAATATGGGACATTCTATCCTCAGTGGGTGGAATGTTCTAATAGCCTTATAGCCATTCAGCTTTGAGCTATACCAATTGTTAAAGGCCAGCTCCCTCGTTATAGGCCCTCGACTATGGCTTGGCTCTATAACTCTCGTTCAGGCCCTTTAACAACCAGTACAGCGAGCAGTCTATCTTCAAGGCTAGTAGATGTAAAAATACAAAATCTATATTTTCTTATCATTTTGGTTGATCTGGCTTTGCATAAACACTTATAGGTTTGCACTCTTCCTGCCATGGAATGCCCTCTTAGCATTAAGCACATGGTGCTTGATGCTCCACTTTGAGATTTGGTGACTGGCTTGAATACATTTTGCTCGCAAACACCTTTTTTTGAGTGAAAGTTGATTGTGGCTTGCTCCGTTTTGCACTGTCATCCGTCACAGAAGCGCCCATGGCAAAATATTGTAAAGATGGGCCTGTAGATCTTGCATGGGCTAGAATCGTTGTGTCACCAAATTATCAAATTCCAGCCTGGATTTCAGAACGATAACCAATATGTAAATACCCTTCTCTGAAATTTGTTTCATATAAATGTGTCATCTACATTTTAATTGATACCTTGAAAACCTCACTCAATTATTTTGTGCACTACTTAAAAGTATATATTATACTGTATTATATGATATTATATTATATTATATTATATTATATTATATTATATTATATTATATTATATTATATTATATTATTGTAACTATTCCTATGGGAAGATCTCCTCTACCAATTCCAGTTCATCAGATCATTATATAATGTATCGGTAGATCCAGGAATGTCTCGATGGTCATATACAGTTTTTTCAATTGCTTTTAAAAACTGCCATTTTTAAAATGCTGTGTTACCTCGCCTGGTGCATTTGCTTGATTTAAATTAAGAAATGTACAAACTTGTGCTCAGTGTAGGAGATTGTTATTATATGTAATTCTGTTTGCTAGATTGGGATCCAGAACTACTCCACCACCACGAGCTGCCAGTCGCGGCCCAGCCAGACCCGCAGTGACTACGGGAAGCTTTTTGTGGTTCTCGTCATCATCGGCTCCTTCTGTATCATGATCATCGTCTCCGGGCTCATTTACATTTGTTGGCAAAGGCGTTTGCCAAAGCTGAAGAACATGGTGAGTGATTTGGCAAAGCCCTCCATGCTACATCTGTGAGCGGCTGAAAAACCTGGTGATACACTGGATTATGTGAAGGATGTGGGATTAGAAGTGGTTCTAGGTGGTATTACCACTCGTTATAGGTGATTTCTTCTCGGCAAACCATTAATGGTACAGAGCACTGACATCTCTCCTCTAAATATTCAAATGTCAATTTGTTTTGAGATGGAAGGGTAAAACACTTTCCTAGATTATAATTTTTCTTTGTGAACATCCTTCATAACTCTGAACACCTTTCACTCAACCAAGTCATCCATTCCTTAAGCTTTTCCAGTTACTTTGATTGTTCATATTTATGCACAATGAAACTCATTAAACGAAATACCAATACATTATCATCACCATCTCTCAATATCTCTTCATTTACATCTGTAGCACCTGATAGCTCTGGCCCCCTAATTAGAAAGAGGGTCATAGGGCAGAATGCAGCAATTTTTCCAGTAGAGTAGGACCGGGAGGTGCAGAACGTGTGACATCTTGAGAGGAGTCGCTCATGGTCCTGAGTGTTAGAGGGTGCTGGGCAGTTGTTCCCCATGTACAGTGCATACATCAAATAACCAAAGCATGACTCCTTCGCCTCGCAGGACCAGGAAGTGTGTACTTGTCTCAGAGACCGCCCACAAGAACCTTATGCCAAACACATAACTGCATGAGTTTCACATACTGTTGAGCAAAACGCATACCAATGGGGTTCCTGGATCACACAAACTCCCACTCTCTTCGATACAACACACACAAAGATTGGGGTGGAGCGAACAGGATGTTCTCAAACTTCCTGGTTTCGCCTCTCACTAGGCTTTGGGGGATATATGCTCCTCGTCCATCTGGCACAGGGGGGCAACCAAAACCCAAGTGAATGAGAACCTTCAAACCAGGTGATACATTGCAGACCTATGGTTCCATGTGTGGGAACCCTCCCTCCATCCCCTTGCATTAGGAAACAGGCTTGGGTCATGGAGAGTAGCTGTATTATGAGACAGGAGCAATTTTAATTCCCTTTGCAGAATTTGAAATTTCAATATTCTACTTCTTATGAAGGTGCCATATTTTAAAACTTTTTCTCAATCATGGAAATGCCACAGAACAAGAGTGATTGTTGTGATGTAATCGACCTGCTGAAATACATTTCAAGTACTTAGAAAATGGCCATTTTGCTCTGAATTGGTTCAGGATAATTTTTTTCTAGAAACGCACAGCACTACATGATTTTTCAAAGATGTATTACGATCAAAATATTAATTCTGGTAAAAACTCAGTAGGTGAAACTTGTTGCAAGAAAGTACACTTAGTACAGTATTTATATTTGCGAAACATCAGCAAATACATTTTTTCAGATAATTATCCTCCTAAAATACTGTGCAGTGGCATTGTGCAGAATCATTTTTCCTTTTGGCACATTAATTTCATAGAGTTTTTCCTGGCAATGTTTTTGAAGATATTTCTGCTAACTTCATGAAATAGAAAAAAATCCTAAACTAGGTGAAGGCTAAATTTTATAATTTTCAATATCCTGCTTATGATGTATTGAAAATTGTAATTAATGACAAACAAACAAAATATTATATTCAAATGACCACAAGAGATACTTTATTTGTTGCTAGATTGGTATCTTCCACGGTTTAGAGCTCAGCCCACTTCACTTTTCTAAGCAGTTAAGAATTTTCATCGTACTCTAGTTGACCAATGGTCTTTTTTGACCTCCATGCCTTACCTCTGCTCTCCCCTTCCCATCACTCATCTATATGTATCTGTATCCTCCTTGTTTAGCATTAACTTAGCCAAAAGGTACCATAGTGGTGAGATACAAAATCAGAGAGTAAATGTAAGCCAAGTGTGCTAGGATCAGAGACAAGAGCTGGGATAGTCACTGTCATGCAAGGTGTTTTTCTTTAAAGAGATGTCTTGTCTCTGATGCTCATCTGAACAAGTATGTTGGTTGAGGAACCCAATAAGGGGACTAAACAATGTTTTTTATTCATCTCTCCTACTCCCATTTTGACCACCATTTATTCCCAGTCTCGTGGTGAAGAGCTCCATTTTGTTGAGAATGGCTGCCACGACAACCCGACGCTTGATGTTACGATGGACAGCCAATCGGAAATGCAGGAGAAGAAGCCCAGCCTGAATGGGGGGACGCTGGACGGGGGTGACGGCTGGAACATTCTGATAAATAAGAAGGCCAAGGACGAGGCTGACGCAGCTGAGGAGGACACTCATCTCTAGAGGCCACGGATCAACAGATGCACCATGACCTTGTGGTGGGAAGACAGCTTTCCCATGTATTGAGATGAGGGATACATTGACCTGCATTTTCTTGTGAGCAGAACTGGTCCCATAAGGATGTTTGGAATGCCAGCATGAGTGTTATTGTCAGTAATCTAAAGACAGGCTATCTTTAGGAAAGACTTTTGGTGCCAGGTGGCTTTCCCAACAAACCTATTGTTTTCATGACATGCAATGGCACTCATCTTTGCTGTAAATACCTTGTAATATAATATGTATCAATTAGAGCGTTACTCTGCACTTGGGGCATTAGGGCAGTGGTTATTGCTCCAAAATACTTTTTTGCCTACTAGTACCCTCTGTGTAAAGAAATAGAGGCAGAAAGAGAAATGTATGTTCTGAACGTGGAAGATTTGCCCAGGGAATCACTGGGAGGGACCACAGCAAGTCTGTACCTTGGACAATCTTGTAGGGCCAGGGACGCTAGATGGATGTCAGGCAAGCCTGACATGTCTGACACTCCCTAGCCCCTCTGGCCTTTCAAAGGCAGCCTTGAGGAAGTCTTTTGATTGGCTGATAGGACAGTGTGTCATTTAAGTATTACAGTGTGAGAGTTAACCACTTGCAGGGACTTGGATGCCCTGGGAACATAAAGCGGTCTCACAAGAAGAATAAACAACAAGTTGACACCTCTTGCACTACCAAATGTATGTGTTCTAACAATGTGTTTTTCCTACTTTTGGTCTTTGGAAAGTTGAGCAGGTGCAATGACAAGCCAACTGGGAGGGGCTATGGACTTTTACTTAATAAAACATTTATCTAGCACATTGCACTGCTATGTTGTCTCTAGACGCTTGAAATAAGAGAACTCTTCATTTTTGTCCATGCACCATTCTACATTCTACTTCCCAAATTGGGTTGTGTTATATTTAAGTGCTCGGCTTTATGGCAGAAACTGTGACTCCACAAACATATTGTTTCACCAATGAAGATTCCATCATTTTATATGCATTGACGTTAATAAAGTGGACAAAGTACAATGATGTCATCTTTGTGCAGCATTATATTTTGTTTTATGGCTTCTAAGCCTAGGTAGATTGGTATTTTAAAAATAAATCAATACATTTTAAAAATAAGCAGAAGGGTGGAGCAATGACATAGGTACTGACCAGAGATCAACACTGCAATGTTAGGTCTATCAACTTGGTGCAGTGAATCTAGGGGACTCCACTGCAGTAAGTAAGTAAATAAATAAATACAAAATTGAATTTTCCACTCTTTACCTTTACCTCCACTCACCCCACCCATTACCTCCCTGCAGCCGAGCAGCGCTGTTCTTTGTGCACATTTGGGGCCCATTAAGCAGTATCTGATAAATCAAAGTTCACAACTGAGGCTAGACAATCGATCAATACATTTAAATAACGTGAAGTACATTAGGCTCCACAAAGAAGATAGACAGTGGTTAGGCTTTCAAACCATAAAAGTTTAATAAAGGATAAAGGCCCATATTTATACTTTTTTAGCGCCTCATTTGCGTCATTTTTGGATGCAAAAGCAACACAAACTTACAAAATACAATTATATTTTGTACGTTTGCGCCGCTTTTGCGTGAAAAAATGATGCAAATGCGGCGCTAAAAAAGTATAACTATGGGCCAAAGGTGCAAAAATATCAAATTATTGTCAATCAATAATCAATAAGGGGATGCATTAGTAAAAATAAAGTTGAAATGAAATCAAAGCCATATGAGATACTGGACAAATTATCATAATATTGCCTCAAATTAAAAATTAAGTAAATCACTTCTTCCTGAAAGAGAGTACCCTACTCTGCTCTACGCTGTCTCGAAAGTAGACAAAGCATGTCTGCACTATATTCTACTCTGCACTACTTTAAATCACACAATTCTAACATTTGATACACCCATGCATAGTTCCCATCAAACAATTCAATCAGGTTAAAATATAAAGATAAAATCTTGAACTCATTAGTTTTTCAGGATCCTCCACAATATGGCTTCTCTCAGCACCCTTTAAAGTTACGTTTACCTGGAACAAAACAAGATATATTGACCAGCATGTACTCTGGGTGGTACTGTTGTAATTAGTTAGAACATCCTACAGTTGTCACATAAAGGAAAACATCTCACATGGGAAGGAAAGCAAAGACACATCAGGTTTGTTAATTGGGACTTCAGATTTGCTTAGAGACAAAAATGCTCATGTGTCATGTGGAAAATGACAACCAAGCGTTATCCTTTTTAAGCACAGGCTCA
Organism: Pleurodeles waltl; assembly: GCF_031143425.1. Lineage (NCBI taxonomy): Eukaryota > Metazoa > Chordata > Amphibia > Caudata > Salamandridae > Pleurodeles > Pleurodeles waltl. The sequence goes on along the minus strand of NC_090448.1, from coordinate 48,674,982 downwards.
AAAGGGATAGGTGTTGTCAATCTAAACGTGAATAATACATAGGTAACAGCATTTGCATGTTTACATGTTAATGTTGATAAAAAGCTGAATATTTTAAAAAGCCCATTTATAAACTTGGGCCCATATTTATAAAAAATGGCGCACAACTGCGCTAGCGCAGTTGTGCGTCATATTTTTTAATGCAAGCTAACGCCATTCCCTTACGCCATCTGTGCGCCATATTCAGAAAATGACGCACGATGGCGCTAAAGAATTGCTAGCATCTAAAAAAAAAGACGCTATCTAGTAACAGATGGCGTTGGGGGAAATGGCGTCAGAAATGACAGGCTGATTAGCCTCAAAATATCTGCCGTTAGTCAGCCTAGCATCATTTTTTGACAAGCAAGCAGCCAAAACATGACTCCTGTCTAACTATAGACAGGAGTCATTCCCACTACCCCAATGCCCACCACAGGGGTACAGTGTCCCCAGGTCAAGTCCAACATACCCCGTGCCAGCCAGAGGTCCTTATGTAAGGAGCCCCCAGTGGCACACCACACACATACACTTACCTGGGAATGGCTCCCCCCTCCACTGGTGTTCCTGTGGAGTAGGTGGTGGTGATGCTGGGGGGTTGGGGTGGGCATCTATGTGCCCATTCCATGGTGTTTCCCAATGGAAATGGCCCTACCTGTACATTAACATCTGGTCTGACCAGGCGTTAAATAATGGCACTAAGAGGGCTTAGCGACATTATTCAGGTCCGCCTCCTACTTGCGCGTCGTTTCAGCGTCAGGAGTTAAATATGCCGCTGGGGGCTAGTGTCTTTTTTAGGAAAGAAACGCCTTCCTTGCATCTCATTGGCGCAAGGTGGGTTGACGCTTCCTAGAAATGGAGCTAACTCGAAAATGTTTCCACTAGACGGGTCTAGCGTCAAAATATAAATATGGAGTTAAGTTAGCTCCACTTTAACATAAAAATGAATGATGCTAGTACAACGCTAACCTTCCATAAATATGGGCCTTGGTCTTTCCTTTGGGTTCCAAGAGGCAGATTTAGGTCGTTCTACCTGGAAGCAGTTAGAAAAGGGTTTTAGCTTTTTTGCATGGGAGTTCTATTTTGAGTACATTGTAGAAGTGTACATTGTTGAAAAATGAACCTCGTTGAAAAAGCATTAAAAAAGCACTTCTGATGCATTAAAACCTTTTTTTTAGACCATGCAAGGTACGTGCCGCCATCTTTAATAGAGGGTTTTGGGAAACTGGATAATGAACGTTGCGTAGAGTTCAGTTTTTAGAGAAAGAAGGAGCGTTCTGAAAGCTCCAAAATGGTGATGGATAAAATATGTAGTAACAATGTTTTATGATTTTGAAAATCCTCCATTTTGCTCTACAACCTTCTAAAGCAGTAGTTCCCAACCTTTTGACTTCTGTGGACCCCCACTTTATCATTACTGGAACCCGGGGAACCCCACTGAATCATTAATGGAATCCGGGGACCCCCCACTTAGTCATTACTGAAAGCTGGGAACCTAATCTGTTAATATTACTTAATTTTCTAAGCAGTCGCGGACCCCCGGAGGAGGCTTTGCAGACCCCCAGGGGGTCCCCAGACCACAGGTTGGGAACCACTGTTGTAAAGTATCCCGGCCCTTTAAAAACATTTTGCCGGCGACATTGGCTCCTTCTGTAATCTGCCATAACTAATAACAGATTTTTTAAAAACAGCTGTGTGATGAGCAGCATTTTCTGTATTTTGTAGCAGAAAGTCACATTTACTATCACTTTCAACTTACTTCCCCTACTTTCCAGCCCTTTGCACAGGATTTGTTTTTAATCCAAAATAAAGGTAGTTATATGTAAGTTTCCAGTACAGAGTTGTATCCTTCTGCTCAAACACTCATAATAATATTATAATCGTATAGCATTTTTAAAAAATACGTCTTCTAAAGAGGATCATTAATCTCAGGCGTATTTTGTAATAAAGCGCCACATGGGGGGGTTATTTTGGTTGTAAGTGCCCAGCACTGTCAAAGAATGTTGACAACATCATCCTGAGATGTAGAGGGAAAGAAACACGGAGGTAGATTCACAAGCCCCTAGCACCATTTTTATGGCGCTATGGCAGCGTTAAGGTGGCTATTCCCCCACGCCATAGTCACAAAGGTGGCACTATGCTTGCATTGCGCCACTTTGCATCCCCTTTCACCACATTATACCTGGCCAGGCGTAATGTATGCAAGGGGAGGGGGCGTTCCCACTCAGGGAGGCCGGAAAAAAATGGCGCAGTGAAATTTACAAGATTTCACGGCACCATTTTTTTCCGTCATTTTTAACGCCTGCTCAGGGCAGCTGTCAAACTGACGCACCCGTAATAAGCTATGGGTCCCCATGCTTTGCAGCACTAGCGTCAACATTTTTGATACTAGTGCAGCAAAGCGCCACAACAGCGCTAAATATTTTTACGCTGTTGTGGTAACGTCCGCCATGGTGTGCAGTATTGTAAATAAGGCGCAACCATGGTATTATTAGAGGGGGGAAAGGGGACCATGTGCCACTTCCTTGTAAATCGTCCTTCCTGCCTCTCTCACTCTGGCTCTCTAGTGTCTATCTCTACCTCTGTCCGGTCTCTGTTCCTTATCACCCCTCCGTACATCTGCTTTGTCTAGTCCGGGACTGCCTCCCTCCCACTTTCTATCAGCAGTCTCCTCTATGTTCTTACATAGTATAATATACCTCGAAAAGTCAGCTTCACATTAGTGCAGCTCCTTGTTTGGTGCCTCTGGAATCGGGGTGGATTAGAATCCTGTGGCCCAGATTTAAGAAAAGTGGCGCTTCAATACATGAAGCGCCACTTTTCTTGCGCCCCATTGTGCCCCCTAACGCCACCATGTGTGCGCCATGTTAATGATACAGCGCACCATGGCGCATGTTGAGATCAATAGCGAAAATACTTTCTGAACTCATTTCAGTAATGGATGCGGACCTGCTTCCCAGTGACACTACAATGCATGATTCAGCTTCCTGTAGTTAGCTTCAGCATGCAACAAAATGGCCGCCACACGCTGGGATTAGCATGTCATACAGGGCCAGATTTAAAGAAAAGTGGCGCACTCTGGTGCTGCGCCAAAATTGGCAGCGCCGTGCTGCCTCACTTTAGAAACGCAGGGATGCACCGTATTTAAGGGAATACGGTGCACCCCTGCGTTTCCCCCTGCGCTGGTGCTAAATTTAGCTGCCAGCGCCAATGCAGGCATCCTTGTACCATCGTGCAAGGATGTCTGTGTTGAGGGGTGTGATTGTGTATGTGCGGGAAGGTGTCCCTTCCTGCACATAAACAATCACTAATGGCGCTTTGACACTTCTGTGTGTGCTGCACAATGCAGCACACACAGAAGTGCCAAAGCGTCATTTTCAAATGATTGTTTATGTGCAGGAAGGGACACCTTCCCGCACATAAACAATAATTTCTGGCTTTTTTCTTTCTCTATGCGTGCGGCAGAATGCAGCACGCATAGAAAAAGCAAAAAACGAGGAGGAATAAAAGTATTCCTCCTCGTTGCGCCCTGCTTACGCCACCCCTGGGGGTGGCGTTAGATTTTGGTGCTGCCTCAGGTTTACGAAATTTCATAAATCTGAGGCAGCGTCAAAATGCAATGGGTGTTGCTGTGGCACGCCCACAGCAACACCCATTGCACGCCCCTTCCACGCACAGTGCTGCGTGGGAAGGGGCCGTATTTACAAGGTGGCGTTAAGCCACAAAAAGTGTAAATACGGCGCTGTGCTTAGCGCCACAGGAAGATCACAAAAAGTGAGGTTCCTGTGGCCCTAGGGGCCTATAAATATGGCCCACAGTTTTGTTTCATATTATTCGTTTTATGGTGTGCTTCATACTTCTGACGCAGTGCTGAAGCGCAGTAGGGGACGTGTAGAAGCGTACATGCGGTGGAGTACTTGAGGCCAGATTTATACTTTTTCACACAAAACTGTGTTAACGCAATTTTGTGTGAAAAAGTATAGCGCCGGCTAGCGCCATTCCAAGACGCTGGCTGGGCACCATATTTATGGAATGGCACTAGCCAGCGCTAATGCCCTGTTAGCGTCTTTGGAAAGGACGCTAACAGGGTGGGGGAGGCGGAGGGAAAACTGGGGCTTGTGCGCCGAATTATGGCGCTACACTATTTAGAGGCAGAAAAATGCCTCTAAGCAGTGTAGCAGCATTTTCTGGCGCACAACCCCCATGGACATGGCTCCTGCCTTAGTAAAGACAGGAGCCATGCCACCACCCCAATTGCCATGCCCAGGGGACAAATGTCCCCTGGGCATGGCCACTGGGGTCAGCGCTGTGCAGGGGGCCCCAAGTCAGGGTCCTCGAGCGGGGGATTTTTTTTTTTTTAAATTACTTACCGGGACTTACCTGGGATGGGTCTCCCCTCCTGTGTTGTCCCTCTGGAGTGGGTGGGGGTGGGTGGGTGTGTCCCTGGGGCCAGGGAAGGGCACCTGTGGGCTCTATCCATACTCTCCAACCATGGAAATCTGCCTACAGGTCCCCTTACGCCTTCCCAGACCCAGGCGTTATTATTTAAGGGCCCCATCCCCCTGTGCTGGATTTTAGCACCGGGGGATAAATATGGCGCTAAGGCCATATCGTCCTTTTCTGGATGGGAACGCCTACCTTGCATCTCATTGACGCAAGGTAGGTTTTCACATCCAGAAAACGACGTTAACTCCATAACTTTTGCGCTAGACGTGTCTAGCACCAAAGTATAAATATGGAGTTAGGTTTGCTCTGAATTAGCGTAAAAAACAATGACGCTAATTCAGCGCAAACCGAGTAAAAATACGGGCCTCGGTATGAAAAGTATTGAACTAGTCTGGCCTATACCGGAAGCATCTTCCTGCTGTGCGTAATTGACCAGAGTAGTGCTGTTATCCTGATACAGGATGCCCTGCAGAGGAAACTACATACCATCTTTTTTGGGCCTGCCCCTTTGCCCAGAGACTGCGGGGAGCCTTAAAACAAGAAATGGAAGCCCACATCCCATACCCAAACATCACTCACCACTCTGTGCTGTATGGGCTGTTTCCAAAGACACACTCAGTGGAGGCCATCCAAGGATGCTGGAGAATCCTCTGCTGCGTAAAGGACATCCTCTTGTACGCCAGGACCCGACTGGTGACCAACGGGGAGGTGGTGAGCAGGGAAGCGTGCCGCCGAATGGTGCTCAACCTGCTGAGAGACTACACAGACAAGGACAACAAGGAGGGTGAGAAGGAGGAAGAACTGTAAACCCTAACCCCTCCTTCCCACTGAACTCCCCACACTGCCCCAAGAAACCAAACCCCCTTTACTACTTATTTCATATGTAAACTGACTGTGTTGTTAAAATGTGATTTGAAACAAAGTTGAAGTGGACTGCCCTTCCTAAGGGAAGAGGTACCACTCTTTAAAAACCTATGTATCGCCTACTTAAAGCACTTAATAAAGGTTTTTGAAACTTAAAAAAAAAAAAAAAAAACAGGTCACTGTGGCTAGGCGAGTACTGGCGGGAAGAGGAGTGGGAGACGTTGTTGTGCCTGGTTGACAGGGAGTAGGACACGAGTATATCTATACGTTAGGCATTTTGGCGCCAGGCTTGATGTGGAGCGGCTCGTGCCACTGCGCATCTGCTTGGTGTTGAAAGAAGTTGAGCGATAGCTGCGCACGTGAACTTGTCTGCCACCCTAGAAACTGCAACGGTTTGAACCCTGATTTGACTTAAGTGGCTGTGGAGCGACTGACAGGAATGTATGCATTAAAGGCGGCTGAGGCATATACTCTGTAAACCCCACCCGGGAAGAGTAACAGAAGGCTTGCACTGGATAAAGGCAGCCTCGGCAGATCTGTACCATCCACCTGGGAGTGACAGGTGAGCAATCTCCAGCCAGTGCTTAATTTGTGCTTGTTGTTTCCGGTGCTGAGCACCGGCACTTATTTTTGAGAGCCGGCACTTAGGGGGTGATTCCGACAGGCCCCCCATATGGCCGCTCCGCGGTCGAAAGACCGCGGAGGCCATTCAGGCTTTCCCGCTGGGCTGGCGGGCGACCGCCAGGAGGCCGCCCGCCAGCCCAGCGGGAAACCCCTCCCCACGAGGAAGCCGGCTCCGAATGGAGCCGGCGGAGTGGGTATGTGCGACGGGTGCAGTTTGCACCCGTCGCGTATCTCAGTGTCTGCATTGCAGACACTGAAATACACAGTGGGGCCCTCTTACGGCGGCCCCTGCAGTGCCCATGCCATTGGCATGGGCACTGCAGGGGCCCCCAGGGGCCCCGCGGCACCCCCTACCGCCATCCTGTTCCTGGCGGGCGAACCGCCAGGAACAGGATGGTGGTAGGGGGTGTCAGAATCCCCCATGGCGGGGATTCCAAGGGCAGCGGAAAACCGGCGGGAGACCGCCGGTTTTCCTTGTCTGACCGCGGCCAAACCGCCACGGTCAGAATGCCCGGCGGGGCACCGCCAGCCTGTTGGTGGTGCTCCCGCATCCCTGGCCCCGGCGGTCCTTGACCGCCGGGGTCGGAATTACCCCCTTAGTCTTCTGCCCTAAGAGTTTGCTGCAAGCAAATTACACATATGGGAAAGATGGAGGAAGAGAGAAACGAAAAAATTGTCACCATGGGAGAAAGCAGGGAGCTGCAAGAGTGAGTTGAAGGGCAGGGAGTGGCTGTAAATGGATTAAAAAGGTCAGAGATGGCTTCAGGATTACGCTACCTCAGTACAGTATTCTGTGCTCGCACATTTAATTGCAGCAGCCGCATGTTTAAGAGGAGGGCTTTGAGCACCGGCACATTCTTATTTACAAATTAAGCACTGCTCCAGACATTATGCTCTGGATACTGGCAGTCATGGCAGATACTTTAATTCACCCAGAGGTGACAGAGGAGCAGCTCGTGGCGCCATGGTATATGATCTATCCACTCCGCCCTAGAGCCAGAGGTGAGCAGTCCACTTCATACACTTGATGCATCAGCCAGGGCAAGCATCTCGAGACTCCACCCATGGCACGCCCTGAATACAGACTGACATGGCACATTGTGCATATTGTTTACCCAGGAGGGACACAGGAGCAGCCACGACACGCACTGCTGGATATCTAATACCATGCACAATGCTCTGCACACTCCACCCCGATGCTAAACAGGAGCAGTGAAATTGACAAATGAGTGGTGGCTGGGAATTCATCTCAGTCACATGCTATTACTCTGGGCTGCATTCCAGTCCATCATTTTTTGCTCGTTATGCCAACTTAGAAAGAACCCAGTGGAACAGTTTGGCCTGAACTGCCAGGCCTAATCCTCTCTGAACTGGAACACAAGCAGCCCGACTGGTCTTGCCCTATCTGAGGCTGTTGTCAGGTGCAGCTTGGTTCCAGTACCACAATGAGCACAGGACCCATCTTTGGACATACCTGTCGCACATAGGGTGTCACACTGAAGTACACAGAAATGTAAGGGGTGGCATGCCACTGGGAATTCCTCAGGGCTGCATCTTAGACCATTATTTATTTGCCCACCATGCACCTGAGATTAGACTCAGTTATATGCAAATCAGCCTTGGCCCTGCTCCAATAGGTATAGTCCAGCCCGAATTGCAAGCCAGCTCCTCTAATCTGAGGTGTCATGGGGGGCAAAAAAAATGGATTGGGATGGTACCCTGAGCAATCACCATGGCTGAGATTAGTTCACTCATTCTATCCATCACTTTATGTGCTCCATAGTGTGACAACCTAGGTGATACAGGTATGCCCAGACGTAGGTCCTGTGTTCACTGTACCACTGGAACCAAGCTGCACCTGGCTGAAGAGATCAAACTATGCCAAAATCGGTTTTGGTTGCTTGTGTTCCAGTTCAGAGAGGACCTGGCTTGGTTGGTCTAGCTTGCCTGTTCCCATAGGAGCAGGACCAAGACTGATTACATACAGCTTGGTCTAATGTGAGGTGGCATGGTCAAGGCCACACTGGCCCTAGTGGGCATCGGACATTTCCCTGAGAGGCTGGAAGAGTGGGGGCTGGTTTTGCAGCAGGGCTGCAATATCGGCCCCTAGTAATAAAATCCGCAGTGGTTCGCACTTGTCCCCCCCCCAACTGGGAGCTGGTCCAACAAAATTGCCAGGGCTGCTTTGGGTTCCCAGTCCTGCCCTAGGCATGGCCCTACTCCAATAATATCAGTACAGCCGGAGTTGCCAAATCTGGTCCTCTGAGCAGAATGCTAGTAGTCCAAGACTTTTAAGCCTAGTTGTGAAACTAGAAATAAATCTGGTTGACAGTGAACAGGGACAAGCCTGTCACAGACCGCCATGGCAGATGCTCTATGTAGCCCACCCAGGAGCAGGCCACAACATCACTGGATACAGACAGTCATGCTAAGTGGTTTAAAGAGTCCAGCCATTGACCCCGGAAAGGTTGACTTTGAGCCTGAGAATTAAATGGACTTCTCATACTCAACTACCCCTAAGGCATGCAGTCACTAGTCCAGTAATCTTTTCAAGAGCCGCCTTGGCTCGCTTTGTATATAAGCATGAGCCATTGCATGGTATAGTTTGGGCCTTTAACTGCGGCTTTGGTCTAAATGAAGCCACTCTTGGTCACAAGTGGACATTCCTGTAGTTGAGGTTTCTCTCTGCCTCCCAAATGAAGTCCTGAGGATTTCTCTAAGATCTTCTGGCCGTGTTAAAGCCAGGCACTGTAACAGCTCTTGTGTACTGTCCTCTCCGCTCTGTCATACAGAGCCAGCAGCGTGGTCACGCGAGCTATTCCTAAGGTACAGGATAAGGCTGTAAGCTTCCTAGGTCACCATGCCTCCAGCTTCTGACGCACTGTGCTATTTGACTGGGTTATATGGTTTCTGCCTAGATCTTAGAACAATAAGGGGGTCTGCTCCTAGACTCCTCCTCACATGAACTGAGTCCTGATGTGCAGATTGTGACTGACAGATCCACTGGCAGCAGGCTTTGAAAACAAATGTTTATTGGCCCCGTGTCTCAGCCCGTAATTATCAGACCCAAAATCGGATTCAATAAAAAACTCCCAGTTATGAGTTTGTCCGCGGTAATGGAGACTAGCGTGCAGATTTTTGGGGGTCTGATTTAAGGAAAGTGGCGCTGCATCCAGTGCCACAACGCTTTCCTTGCGCCCCTTAGCGCCCCCCCTAACGCCACCATGTGTGCGCCGTATCTAAGACATGACGCACCACGGTGGTCAACATTTTTGGCTTTAGTTCAGAGCTTTGCAGGACTAGCGTAAAAAATGTTGACGCTAATCATGCAAAGCCCCTTGAGGCCCATTGTAAACAATGGAAACCTCCTTTTAACGCCTGCTCTGTGCAGGTGTTAAAAGTGCAGAAAAAGATTACGCAAAGAAATCTCTTACATTTCTTTTCTCCATTTTTTACCTCCCTAATGGGGGAACGACCCGTTTGCATATTATGCCTGGTGCAGGCATTATGTAGCGCAAAGGGTTACAAGGTGGCGCAATGCATGCATTGCACCACTTTGTAAATCTGGCACGGCGATTGTGGCGTCGCTGGCCCACATTAGCGTGAAAAATAAATTACGCTTATGTGGCCCATGAAGGCGCGAGGGGCTCATAAATCAGCCCCTTGGTGTTTAACGCACCAAAATCCGCATGTCCCTGTAATTATTTTGCTTTTTTCTCCCAATAAATTTTAGCAGGCTTGATATCCTGCATTTTTGGGGGAATCACCACAGAGTTATAGTGTTAGATCAAACTTCTAATTGCAATATGTGCGATAACAGGAACAAGTGCACATATCACGATTAACCCGGTCAATGGATGGGGGGGCTTTATTCTTCTTGGCTATCATTGTGGTTGCTGCAAAAATATGATTGTGCGACGGCTGCATTTTCAGTGTAAAAATGAACTTGCCCCACAGTCCTAGGTTTGCTGAATAATGTGCAGATTGTAATAAAAAATTATTTTCAGCTCAAGCGGATCAATAGTTATTCACATCTCTGCACACTACATGCAATGCATTGAAACGGCCCTTGCAAAACTGCAAATCAAACATTAAAATGGGTACCAGTTTAGTCTGGATAGGGTAAACATTGTGTCAAAATGTCAAAGTAGTGACATAATACCACACAATGTACCACATAATGCTGAAATAACATGACCTACCATGCCCTATAATTCGGTCCTCCACGGATGCATAATTCTATTAGCAAAGACAAAAAACACTGCAGATGCTTGTTGAGAAACTTGGATGAGAAAATGTTCTTTTTCCATCCCTTCTAGAGTCTGAAAACGCTCTGCAGCTCTTTGAAGCACACTTGGCATAAACTTCCTTAGCAGCTGAGTTATTGAAGGTGATTTAAATTTCTGCTCTGCACTCACACAGTCCCAGTGGTCCGTGGCTCGCGCAGAACGTGTTTTGTTCTCTTATCCGTCCTGGGAGAGTCCTCATCTTCACTTCAGATGCAAATGTAACTGATCTCTTTCTTGCTCGCGCCCCATCACTTCGTTTCTGACTCCTGAGATCCGTGGAGGCTGCAGAGGTCGAGCTGGACCACTGCTGGTTTAATCCTGCCTGATCTTGCAAATTCTCTGCACGGCCCTTGGACATGCTGTGAATGCTGTCACAAAGACAAAAAAGCCAATTTGTATGTATTGTGGAGACATTACTATGCCTAACAGGCTTCTTACCAAGCTACATAAGAGTCCAAAGCTTCAGTAAGTATTTAAACAAACAATGGTAAAGCCAAGAGATCTCGCTGTGAAGCTCCTACGTATGTAAACACAGGATTAACAAATGGTGCTTACGTGCACAAATGTTGTTTAGCACATTACAGCCTGCACAATTGGCGTTGCCAATGCTTGGGGAAAAAGTAGCAAAAAATATTTGCTTTCCATATAGAATGCATATTGGAGTTAAAGAATTAGGACCCAGATTTATGAAAAAGTGGCGCATCAGCTCTGAAAAAGTGGCGCTTCAGCTCTGAAAAAGTGACGCATCAGGTCTGATGCGCCACTTTTTCTGCTCCCCCCGACCGGCACCTAACGACACCATGGTTGCCCCGTATTTAACATACGGCGCACCATGACGTTAGTTAGAACAATAGCTTCAACATTTTTGACGCTATTTTGGTGCTTTGCTACACTAGAGTCACAAATTTTGACACTAGTGTAGCAAAGAGCAAGGAGGCCCGTTCATTTAAATGGGTGCGTCATTTTAACGCCTGTTCTGAGCAGGCGTTAGAAGTGACAGAAAAAAATGACTCAGGGAAATCTGTTAAATTTCACTGCACCATTTTTTCCGGCCTCCCAGCACCAGAACGTCCCCCTTGCATACATTTTGCCTGGTGCAGGCATAATGTGGCGAAAGGGGTTACAAAGCGGTGCAATGCATGCATTGCGCCACTCTGTAAATCTGGTGCGGGGGAAAGGCCACCTTAGCACCACATTTGCGTAAAACAAATGAATCAAATGTGGCACAAGGTGGCGCTAGGGGCTTCTTAAATCTAGCCCTAAATTTAATAGACAGCGTTATGAGGGGAGTGTACTTTTCAGATGTAAAATAGGTTGTTGTGAATCCTAATGAAAGCAGTTCCTGTAAGGTGGAAATAATAATTTAAATAGCCAATGGGAAGAGGTGAGAGAGTGACACTCCCCCGGGTGGGGAGAAGCTCACTCTCTTTAAGAATAACTTTTAACAATAGTCTTACAGACAGCTGCTCTGTCAAGCCAGACCCAAAAACGTTTTATGCAAATACCTCAATAACTTCAACAAGTGTGTGCTCAGTTTTAAAATATATCTTGTGCTGTAAATAATTTTGGAAAGCCTATGTCATTGGTCCGTAAAGCCTCCTCAGGGGGTTCGCCACTGCTTAGAAAATTAAATATTCTTAACAGATTAGGTCCCCAGCTTTAAGTAATGACTCAGTTTAGGGGTCCCTGGTTTCCAATAATGATTCAGTGGGGGTCCCCGAATTCCAGTAAAGATAAAGTGGGGGGTCCACAGAACTCAAAAGGTTGGGAGCCACTGGCCTATGTAATCCGCTGTTACTCACCCGGCTGGAGCTGATGAAACAACTAATAAATATTTTAATATACCTTTCCTTTTCCTCTGGGTTATTTCATTTACGTGGCATTGATCACCATACACTCATAAAAAGGTAGGACGGTCAGCTATCAGCCGGGGGCTGGAAGCACCAGCCACTTTAGTCAGGGCCTCGAATTTAGGTTAATACCTGGAACTTTCAGTTTGAAATACATTTAGGGACTGGTTTAGATATTGGAGGATGAGTTACTCCATCATAACAGTGATGGATAGCCTGTTTGCCGAAATTTAAATCCCATAGGACATAACGGGATTTAAATTTCGACAAACGGGATATATATCACAGTTGTGACGGGGTAACTCCTCCGCCAATATATAAATCAGACCCTTAGTCTGAAAAAAAACGTGAGAAACCTATACATCGAAAATGTATTCTATTTATACATAAGAAGTTTTAAAAATATCACACATTTTAAATAAATTAGAATATTTTTCATACCAAAATGACATTACTTAAAACATACTATTTTACAACTTCACTTTGGCCATAACTTTGACTGTGGCCATTACGCCATCTTGCGATTACTCCAGCAAGGACAATTTAGTATTCTAACTTCATAGCTAGGCAATTTGGACTCTAAAGATTTGGTAAAGTTCAAATGTTTTACCTTTTTTTTTTTTTTTTTTTAAACTACCAGGATTATTCAGACCCTGTCGGACAGTTTGGTTGTGGAGTCCATGACCTCTGCCACTCTTGGTGGAGGCTGTCTCATTTATTTAGGGACACCTTCTTGCCTGGCTTGGACCTCTGTGCTGTGAATGATTGCCACCACCGGCAGTGCTCCCCTCCCACCACTGAAGGTTTGCTGAGCGGGGGCCATGTTTAAAACGCCACTTGGCAAACTTTGTTGTTCAGAGAAAACAAACTTCCATAGCATTCGTTTGGTTTCTCTAAACAGAAGATAAATCGCCCCAAAGCACAGGGAGTTTTCTGCCTACACATGGGTGGCCCCTTCTTCATTGTATCTTTCTGTGTCCAGCATGCATTGCATGGTGGACATGGCCAGGCGAAATGAAAGGCGCTGCCCAGCCCTAAGTAGGAAGGAGCAACACACTATGGCCTATTGGTTACTCAGTGTCTGCCAGTGTAATGGTTTACTGAGGAGATCAGACTAGTTTAAAGTGGTGGGACCCTTACATGTGCCTGAGCAACTCCCCTTGACCATTGTGACTTGAATTATTTTCATATTACAGAGAAAAAAGTGATGCTTGCATCTGACTTCTGGTGCACAGGCGTGAGGTGAGATCATGGCCAATTTTTACATTGGCCTGGGATTTCTGCAGCCTGTGTTCCTGGGACTCTTGGGGTGGTGCAGTGGGAGTCAACTGTTTCTATCTTCCATATTAACCAAACACAAGTAGTGGGGGAGGCAGGAAAACGTTTTCAAGAGCAAACAGTGAGCAATTGTTTTCGGTTTCTGCTAAACACCAATCTGTTTTTAACTCCAACTCAGAAACTCAACAAGTTTAAAATTCACACACGCACTTGCACTAGATAGGTGCAGTAAAACATTGTGAAACTTTTTAGAGAAAATGACTCAGAGCGGTAGATTGCAATAACTAAGGATGGCAGTCTGCAAAAAAAGTTCAGACATAGAAACATACTTAACAGTCATGATGCGGTTACACAATGCCACTGAAGGGATTCGAGCCTCAAAGTGGAATGTTTGGTAGAGTCTTTTATTTTGGTTCACTGACAGAATATCGTGTGGACAAAATATTGTGTCAAAAATATTGAAGACAAATCCATCAAGAATGTAAATGCAAAAAAGTAAGTATAGATTTACTAGTCTTAACTACAAATCTACGAGTCTTCAAGATTTATATATTGTCAAGGTACATTTATATGAAGTTGAATGTTGTAAAACTTTGCTTACCCATAGACACTTACCTACACGATATTTTTGTCCTCAATATTCTTGACACAATATAATTGTCCACACAATATTGTTTCCTGATCTTTTGCCTCAACACCTTCATTTCTCTACAACCCTACCACGCAGATTGGATTTTTCTGAGTCCTCATAAAGCTGTGAGCCTCTGCTTGCCTATTGCAGTGGGTCTGCAGCTACAGTCATAGGGTGGGGATCACACAAAGAAACTGACCTGCTAGTGACAGTCTGCAGACTCCTACTGATTATGCCTCCAGGTGACAAACTCACAACTCTCAGAATCCAGACAATGGCCGGATTTATTGGTTGATGTTCTCAAGCATTGACTATCCATCCTGAGTCACACAGGCTGGAACATGTCATGCTCAGCTCAACATCTGTGTCTTTTTGAATGTGGGATGCTTAACTAATGTGCCACATTCCCCATCAGAAAGAGATGTCTAGCCCCACCACTGAGCAGCCGGCTTTTGTACTCAAGCATACAAAAACAGGCTCTTTTCAATTTTATATCTAAAAGTACTGTTGGCCACAGGGTGAAAGATGGGCAACTTCACACACAACCTCTTCCATTCAAGTACTTAGAGAGTAGTGTGCTACTCATCCACGGATGCACTTTGGAGCCTTCTCCAGGCTGATGTTATAACAGTTAACACAACTAAGCCGCTAAGTGTTCAGGCTTGGAAATGGTCCCACAAAATCGCACCGCTCAAGGTTGGAGAGTCAATGAACTCCTTAGAAAGTAGGTTCTCATTTCCACCTCTTCCTGCTAGGATCTTTTGCACTCCTTCACATGTGGTCTGGAGAGCCATTTGTCAGGTTCTACCAGATTCCTTCAATGTAAACATCAGCCGCAACCGCGTGGCACATCCTGGTCCCCGCCACTCTCAAATGATGAAACAAGCTAATCTGCGATCAGTGTCTAACAGCTCAAACACCTTGCTTGTAAAACTTCCAACCCTCCTAGATTAAGAAGCATAGAAAGGTAATTAAATCTAATTTGCTAAATTCATTTATTGGGGGCCACACCCTCTCAAAAATCTAAAATCTAGGTACCAGAGGGATGAGCTCAACTCCTTCTTCGTTGATGAAATACATTCAATTAGACAAGAGATGTTAGTGACTGCGAAAGCAAAAGTCCGCCTTTCTCTTTCGGAGGCTGACTCTGGTCCTCATTTGTCTTTATCTCCTGTTTATTATGACACTCTTTACCTGTCCTCTCTGCATTCAAGCCCAGCGATGCTGCCACAGATCCACCTCTAAGGGTCATGGTGCCTCTTCACAAATTTTCTAACCCATCCTTTTTAGCTCTCTCTTCTTGAAGGGTACATCCCCAAAGACTGGAAAAAATACCATATTGCTCCACTGGCATAGATACATCAATTGCAGACAATTTCCGGCCCATTTCCAATGTACCCTATTGGCCATGATCATTGCAAATATTGTCACCAACCAATTACAGGCTTATCGCGACAACAACACTTGTATCTCCTCGTCAACCAGGTTTTAGGCCCGCCCATGGCACAGAGAGTCCTTTAACTGGCTTCTGGGACAGTGATCTCAGTCTAGAAGATGAGAGCGCAGGCGGTCTAGTATGGTAGGTCTCTTGGCACAATCCAACGCAGTCGACTGTGCCATTCTTCTAGACAGGCGAGTCTCAGACACATCGACACAGGGGCTCTAGAGTTTTTGGATCCTTTCATTAATCCCACTCACACAGAGTTGCACTCAACCCTTTCCTTCTCAAACCTTTCCTTTTGTGGGGAACCCAAGGACACCTCTTATTCTTCTGTCCAATTAAAGGCTATCTTTCCCTTCCTTGTTCTCTGTTCTCTAACAATCTTGTGAAGGTTCAGTCATGCTTTCACAAAGGTTGGTTACATGCCAAGTTCTCACCCACCTGCCTTTAATCTCCAATATGTCTTACAGAAAGTAGAGATCTGCATTTCTAAACTTTAAGAACTTCAAAATGAGTTAAACCTCTTGGAGCTGAAGGTAAAATCGTTTTTTCCTCCTTACCTATTGCCAAAACCCAAAGGCAAAACCTTTCCCCTGCTGCCAGTATGAAAACTCTGGGCAATACTTTCGACATTGAGATGTCTCCTCATGTCCACATCAGCTGAGCGGTGAGGAATGGCGGCTTCCATCAAGTTCATAGCTGCCAAGTTTTCAGATTGCTTTTGTGTGATACGTCTATGGTTCTTCAGTGTGTATGCGTGACCTTCTACTGTAAAATGTGAGACACTTGGAGTGGCACTTTCTTGTGAGTGTATCAAAGCACCGGCCAGTGCTGGAGGCCTCTGTGAGTTTCCTATTACTGTATCCAGACATTCCACACAACAATGAACATACACCTGAAACAAGCCAGATCTATTGGCATTGCCAGTGCTTCTTAGCAGCATCAGATCAATGACTAATAGCAATGATTTTATTATGAATAATTAGAATTGAGAATGATACAATTCTGAGACTATTACTCTTGGAATTGAAAATTACTAGGTCGTTGGAGTGTCTCAATCACTCAGTGCTTAATTTGTAAAAAAAAAAAAAAGTAAGTGCCAGGGTCCAAGGTATTGCTCACTGGGTTCACTGCTGCCGGCATAACACACACCACTTTAAATTGCAAGATTAAGTTCAGTTTTATCATTTTTATAGCGTATATTAAATAGTTTGATGCTTAACTTGCTTAAAGATAAACCAACACAGCACCACCATGCAGTTGTTTCCGATAAATAAGTGCCGGTACTGAGCACAGGAAAACACCGGCACAAATTAAGCACTGCAGTCGCTACTGTTCTCACCTTCATAGATTTTTCCACTACTGTTTCTCTCTCTGTTTCCCACTTATGACCCTTTTCTCCTCACATCTTTCTGAAATTCTTCATCTGCACATCTTCTTCACTATTTTTTCACTCTGTATTTCTACATATAATTGCTTGTGCTCTCATTCTTTCTCTCTCTGCACCTGTAAATACAGAATTTTCCTTTCCTTAGTTTGGTGCTGTCAATATTTCAACAGCTGTGTACCTCCTTCACACAAAATATTCATTACAATTTGTACATGTGACCATCGTTCTGTGTGTTCTGCAAAAAGGTAAGGATTACATTCATATGTAGTAGAAACAACTTTATGATCCACAAGCAACACATGAGCAACTCACTGACTGCAGCCTCAGCCCCAGAGCTCTCAGTTATGTCCCACCTTGACACCCACAAGGAAGCAACAAAGAAGAAGCGTACTGGTGGTAAGAAACAACGTGAACGTCGGAACACGAAGAGAAAGGTGAAGCAATGGGTGAAGGAAAAATGTGGACCAGGTAGGCAAAAAACTAAGGGGCAAGAAAGCAAGGGAGGGGGACACGAAATCTAGTGAAACAGGGAGGGGCAGAGAAAAGCACACAGGTGACAGTGAGCAACATGGTGTGCAGGGGGGAGAGAAGTATATGATGGAGACAGCTGGAAAACACATTCACATTTGTGGAGCTCTTGACCAAAAAAGAGATAAAAGTACTGCTGAAAAAGCAAGCAGTGGAAGCAAAGATGTCTGCCAATCAAAAGAATTGGTATGTATGCTATATTCCATGGGAGGGACAAACACAAGACTGACAAACTGGGGCATAAATAAGAAGCAGGCAAATGAGAGTGACAGTAAAGCATCCAATGGTAAGCAATGGATTGGCTCAAAGCCCATGTATGTTCTTTGTAAGCCCACAATAAGGGCCTGACTTGCAGACAGTGAGCATTCCAAGGATGCTGACCGGCCCCCTCTGTGCTGTAAGATAGCACTCAGCTCCTTTAAGGGAGCTGAATGCTATCTCGTAGCACTGTTCCAACCAGTCAGACCAGCGGGAATGCTCTATTTCAAAGTTTCCACCAGTCAACCAGGTCAGACGGGCAGGAAACTTGGAATTGGGGCGGGGGACGCCACCGCCATGGCAGTGGTGTACTTCCCAAAAGTTTGGTGCTCCTGCTTTGGGACCCCCAAACTCGTAATCAAGCCCTAAGTCTTTTGAAACCAGACAGCTACGCTGACTGGTAAGCTTGACCATTTTTATGGCAATCTCATGAGGGTTGCATTTGCCTATAAGATTTACAGGGAGCCCCATCATAGGTTTTTTTTCTTATTTAGCTATGCTGCACAGTATTGGGCATACTGTACAGCATGGCCAAAACCATTGACTAAGCAAAGAGACCTCAAAGATGAGACCTATTGGATTTGCCAATGCTTGTTTCCAATGAAATAACAAGTAAAGATTTTGAAAAGTCAAGAGAATGTTACCTCGTGTGGGAGCAGTGAGAAATGAACAGCAGAGTCAAGTGCAACCAGATTGTGGACTGTTGCCACAAGAGGTAGGAATCAGGGCCACTGTAATTATGCAATTGTGAGGCAACACAATCTACAGATTTTAACAAAAAAAAGGTGTTTCTAGCTCAAACGGTTCAAAAGTTACTAACTATTCAACAACACATGTAGCCGCACAGTGGAAGGCACTTTGCAAAGCTGGACTGGTCACCTTTCTGTTGCTTATTGCTCTACTTGGGTGTTATACTGGTACTTATAAAGTGCAACCAATGCCCAGAGAGAGCTACCAAGTTTTAAAATAATGAAATAGTGAAGTAATACTATTACAAAATGTGCTGCATTATGCTGCATAATTTGTTTTTTCTTGCCACATAATTTACTCAACCCAGCCACATAATTTGGCCCTCTTCTGCAGTATAATCCCAAGATTTTTATTTTTATTTGCTGACTGTTTTTTATGGAGGGTCTGATTGAGTCGAAAATAACTAAATAAAATCCCTGTGCTTCAATTTGTAAAGGAGTACTTTATAATTAGAGTCATATTGTGCATATGCTCCTTCGGGTTGACATCCGGATTGCACCCTCCCTCCTAAAATTTAGGGAATACCTGAATACACATCAATTCTGTGTTCACGTCAACCCTTCTGACCAGACTTGACTGCAGTGGGCAAAGAATGTTTGAAACTACATGGACCAGCATGCACTGGAGTGAACCTTGTCAGCCTTGACCTTTAGATCAATTGAAACTTCCCTGGCCCTGCCAATCACATCTAAGGTTCTATGATCTGGATTTACAGCACTTTGGGCCTGGTTTATGATACAGAATTGTATTTTGTAAATTTGAGCCACTTTTGCGTCAAGAAATGACAGAAAGGCGGCACTAACTTTTCATAAATTGGGCCCTTCGTGTTTTAAATGATCTTGCTGCAATAACATCTCTGAGAAGCAGTGCTTAATTTGTGAATGAAGATGTGCCTGTGCCCAAAGTCCTCCTCTTAAACACGCAGCAGCTGCAATTAAATGTGCAAACAAATAATACTGATGCAGTAATCCTGAAGCCATCTCGGGCCTCTTCAATCCATGTGCAGCCACTTCTTGCCCCTTCAGCTCACTCTTGCAGCTTTCTGCTTTCTACTTTTGTGACACTTTTTCGTTTTTCTCTTCCTCCAGCTCTCCCATATGTGTCTTTTGCTCGCAGTAAATGCTTGAGGCAGAAAAATAAGTGCGGGCCCTCAAAAATAAGTGCCTGTGCCCCGCACTGGAAAAAACACAAGCACAAATTAAGCACTGCTGAGAAGCGCTTCGTTGCTGATTGGAGCCAGGCAGTCGCTATATCAACATAAAACCCACTGTACCTCAGCATGCAATGACGTCCCCCCCGGGACCACATTTGCACGTTATAAACCCAGCGTAAGTCCAAATCATAACAAATGAGTTTTCGGGCTTATACGACATCACCGTTAAAGCTTGTCTTTGGCGCATTGAAGGTGCATTGTCAAGGAATGGGAGCTAAAAACATGACCTGCATTGTTGTATTTAGCAGAAAATAATTTGAGGAATTGCAAAATTAGAGAAAAAGAGATAGGAGGGACCACATCAGAACAAAGTGGACTCTATTCGCAAATAAATTTACTATCGATCAACTTGTTGATGGGTGGGTGAAGGGGCGAGGTACCCAAGCGTGGGTCGTGTTGCACCCATAGAACAACACCACTACCGCCTCCACAGAAATAGAACTTAGTATGTCACTGAACAACTTCTGTTACTTTGGGAAGTCATGAATTTTGTATTAACTTTTCCTTTTGAATCTTCACTCCTATTTTGTTTGGTGCTTTTCTTTGCAGGTACATGGGCTTCACATAATGCTTGTTACTTGTATGAAATGTTAGGCAACGCTGCCACCTGCTGGTCTTATACAAAGAGGCACATGACTTTATTAGAAGTGCTTGTAGTAAATTTCATGGGGGTTTTGTCACAAATCATTGTCTCCTAACATTTGTAGACAGGGATTTATGACACAAAATTACACCTCCTCGAGGCAGGAGTAACATTGGAGGAAGTTTTAAAAATGTCCTCATTTTTCCAACTTTGCATGTGTACTGCACTGTACATCACATGTGCAAAGTGGTAAAAGCATTAAAGCGTTATTTTTGGTTTACTGGAAAGTTCATCTTCCAGTACAAAACCTATGCATGATAGAACGCACACACCCATACAGTATGGTGCGAGGAGTGTGCATTGTCAGTGCTTAATTTGTAGAAAGGTAAGTGCCAGGGACCTTCTCAGGAGGCCACTGCGCTTTGCACCGCCCAGTGCCCCTGCCTGCCCTTCCAGTGACAGTACCAACACAGCTACTAACCACCACAGACTATACCAGCCACCCAAAGGTATAAGTATGGCCTGGGACCAGGTAATACTCATTTTAATGTATATTGAATGATTAAACACTTTTTGTTGTGCTCATCTCAAAATTAGACAACAGTGCCACCATGTGGCTGACTGGCATAAGAGCAGGTGCTGAGAATTAAGTGCTGTTGCAAAGCACCATAAACCACTGTCTCAGTTTAAACGCTGATGTTAAACTTGGGAAAGAGGAAATTCAGCGTCAACACCTTCAGCTATGTGCAGTGTGGGTTTGGTGCAGGAACTCGCCAAGCCATAGCTCCCAAGTCCCATCAGCAGACAATGTTGGACGTGCTCAGCAGAGTTTAGTTTAGGGCAAAACCCCATGTGCAGGCAAATCCACTGAGCACAGTCTTTGGCAGTACAAAGCAGAGGCATCTGTAGGGCCTAGCCTTCATTAGGCCCTGCTACCTTTCTCCACAGTTAGTCAATACCTGCTCTGTGGAGCATTCTTTTATTCTGATGTTTTTGGGGGGGTTGCGGGCCTTGGGGTCAGGTTCACAAAGCAGGTCTCTAGACTGAAAGAGGATGATGGGAGAAAACTCCCTCTTTCCTTCACCTTTGTATATTGTTTTAATTTTAGTCCTCAAACAGATCCTGGACAGGGCAATGAGGTAAGTTTGAGGACTCTGGGTGTTTGGTTTTGGTTCTTTCTGCTGAGACTAGAACATGATGAGGTCAGGAAATTACCAGAATTGTGGATGAAGAGTTAAGGCAATTGCGGCTGGACTTCGGTGGTTATTGGGCATGTGTACTTATTGTCAATAGATCATCATTACTGTCCTGCATCCTGGCATCTTTTCAGTGGCCACAAGGATCCATATAGGTTCATGTCACCAAACTGTGGTTTGGTGGAAGAAGCTGCCAGAAGAAGAAATTTATTTGAGGTGTGTTGGGGGCGGCACGCTCAGGTTGTCAGAAGCGGGGCCCCACCCAGGAAGAACCAGCCACTCGCGTCAAGGGTGGGTGACTACACTCACTGTATAACCTGTGCTCACCCTTGGGTAGCTTGGCACATAGTAGTCAGGCTTATCAGAGAGGCAATGTGTAAAGCAAATACACAGCACTTCCCCGACCATAACAACGCTGCGCGGCACAAATGAGACTTTACACACAGTGTATGTATAAAAAGATTGTACTCAACACACATTGATAACACAGCATGATTATGATGTAATTCTGGCCCATACCCCAATTAGCAATAGAAGTCACAATATGAGTCCCCCACTGTGTTAGACACTAGCTACTGTATGTTCACATGAGGAAAACTGTACATTCCCTCCCTGCACCCACATAAGGTGGCAAACATTGTCAGCACAAGACCCATCCTAGAATGCCCCACAATCTGTGTAACACATAAATTCAGGGTACACCCTGGTCCTGTTGCGCCGCGGACCGCTGCAGCGCATCCCAGCCGAACCACAGGGGGTGCCGCAGCGGACCGCGGCCGGGCCGCGGGGTAAGCCGTGGTCCGGGTCAAAGGTCGCGGTGGCCCTTTTCTCTTGGCCGCGCGCTGTTATTAGAGCGTGGCGGGGCCGGAGACCCAGAGTTGGGTCGCGGTCCTCGCCGCGCACGGCGCGCGACACTAGCACTGTTCTAGGGTGTCTGGGCCCCCCCCCTAGCACTACTCACCTGCCACACGGCTTTAGGGCCTTCCTCCTTCTATATGCACGGTTCTCCTTCCCAGCATGCTGTGCACTTCCCTTCTTCCCTGCATGCATCTGTTCCTCTTGTACAGAGGTATATTTTCTATCTTTAGTTAGGGCTTCTTCCCAAGCCAAAATGGTGGTGTTACTTCTTCCTGTCTAGCACTTCCTGTCTAGGGGTATATAAGGGGAATCCTTTCTTCTTCTCATTGCGTTGCAACACTTCAGCGGTGGTGGTCACGCTCCGGCTGGTTTTCGTTTGAGGCGCCAGTCGTTCTTGTTCTGTCCTCAGTCTTCCAGATTTCCAGGATCCTGAGTTCTAATCCTTGTGTCCTCCTTCTGTTTCAGGGAGTTCCTGTTGGAGGTTTTTTCTCCCTTGGGGTTTTTCCTCTGGGACTCCTTCTGGAGGGCACGGACTGTAGTGGCTTACTATTGTCAATAGCACCGTGGCTACCGGAAGGGGTCGCCCCTACCTCGGCCAGAGCAGGACTTGCAGGAACCGGGGCCTCTCACATCCCTCTCCAGTATCGACGGTAAGCCCAGGGTGAATGGTAACAGGTCCCCAACGTTAGCAGCAAAAATGTACATTCAAGGTTTACAACAATTACACATAGCACTGCAGCTGCACTATTAAGTCGTAATGCCAACTGCAAGGACTCCCTGACCCAATAAATGTGACCAGCAGCACCGTGGTACTGCCTCGGTATTCATCCACACCCACTCCCGCACATCCACTCTGCATTGTTGTGCGGTGCCACGGGTATCAGTTGGTGTGTGCACACACTCACTCATATGCACTCACTCCCAGCACTCTAATGCGGTCCCCTGATATCCGAATAGTGGATGCCACTGTGTTTGCAGGCACCCTGGGTCCCAATCCGCCCTTCACCTACCAACTGGCTTCAGCTATACCTCCCCACCATGAACCAGAGATTGCATCAACCTTTCCCTGGTTACTAGGCCACTCACAGCTCAAAGCTAGGTCACACTTCTCACGGTTCCGGGGTCAAGGTGAAAGAAAGGAAAGACAACAGCTGGTAGACAAGCAGTAAGGAGAAGTTCAGGCTCCCCACAGGAAGTTCACTCAGAGGTCTGCAAAACACAGACAGAGGGTAACTGTGGCTATCATTAGACACTGAGGCGCCCAGCCCAGCTAGACAGTCCATTGTTACCAAATAGTTACCAGTTTCAGCACCTCCGGAACTGAGAGGCGCTGTCGAGGCTTGCCGTCTTTAGTTGCCTTCGACAATTCCAGATTCACACAACAAGTTACTTGGCCCGCACCTCCTGGACCAGGAGATGTTGCGTCTGGGCACGGAGACTCAAGTGACACCAAACAGATACGATCCACGTGATAAGTGCTTAGTGCCGTACCTCCACAAAAAGGAGGCACAAGGTCAGGGGTCCGATGATCTGAGCCGCCCTGACTGTACTTTCGCTCACAACCCAATTCCTAATGAGTTCCTCCTTGGAAAGAGGCACCAGTCTGGTGCGTGATGACTTGTACCCCACCGGACAATCCCGGACTATTCCACGAAGGATGTAAATCATGCACCCCTCTGGAACAATGTCTATCACAACGTCTAGCATGGGATGACTTGAGTCACACTAGACCATCCGGTCACACTTGGAACTTGGTTTCTGTACCTCTCTGGAATGAGGCACACTGTCTAGTACGCGATGAATGTAGTCGTACCAGACTCCCCCGTCACACACTTCGACGCAAGTTCAGCCATAGCATACAAGGCCAAGTACTGTGCGACTCAGGTTGCATCCCCATCTGCGAGGGTCGCAACCAATGAACAGGGCACCGCACACAATGAGAGTGCAGTTGAGGCTCACTCAAGAGAAAAGCGACACACACACAATAGCGGACCCCCCGGGGTCCCACACTGTGTGATCCTATTCACACCAACAAGATGTTTTAGCGTGCATGGTCCCCACTATGAAGGGCCACTCACCTGAAGTGCAAGCAGTCCTTGGCAAGCTCTGAACCAGGCAATTTCAGTCTCCAGACACAATACTTAGACCACGGTACCGCAGCTGCTGCCAGGAGTCCAGCATATGATGTAGGCGCAGCAGAGGGCACAACTCTCCAGATATTACTGATCATTGATGTAAATCCTTCCCAGGAGGTCTTTGATGTTCCTGAGACTCCTCAGATAACAGAGGGTAAGCCAACCTGCCCTTGGAGGGTTATACTATGGGATGCTACACAGCAGCAGGCAATCAGCTCCAGGACGGTCTTTAATCAGGAAGGATGCGCGGATCCCCCTCCCTGGACAGTTATCCTCCTGGGCACAACAGATTCCTCTGGTAGTGTGCCCATGTGGTCCAGCAGCACCAGTTCCACATCACTGAAATGGTTACTCTGCCTGGCAGATGTTGAGTACCTCTTGTAATACCAGATGGTTCCTTTAAAGTTGGGGGTGGTTCAAAGTGTTCTCCTTTGAACCACAAATGTCTTCCCTAAATTTCCTCCCTGTCCGCCCTGAAACTCTGGAATATAGATCTTTATCTTTAGTGGGGTTATGCTCTGAGAGGCCAAGTGTCAAAAACCTCTCCCCCAATCTATCTCTGCAGGTCCCAAATGGCAGGGATCTGTTGTTCTGGATGCCCAAGTTTTATAGTGTTAACAAGAAAAGAGTGCCAACAAAGGACTTATTGAAATAATATGATAAAAAAATACTTTCAAATGTAATTAATGATGTTCATACACTTAGCATCAAGGCAATGAATGTCAAATCAAACAAATAAGTAGCTCAAAACAAATTTAGAACGCAGGGGTACAGAAGAATGAATCCAATAAATTTAATCCCGGAATACAATTTTACATTCATGAGGGAACAGAAGAACATCTTTGTGCTACATAGACCGGGTTCGAGGCTTTATGCAATGTTCCAAAGGTATTGTCCAAATGTCCATTGTAACAGTTGCCCACTCATGTAGTAGTCAAAATAATACTGTAATAGTACGATAAATAAGAATAAGTTTCAAAGCAATTAGCATGTAAATAATTAACAACTAGGTTTCTCTCAATATGTGATGAAATACCAAAACCATGTCAAGACAGGCTGGATGCAGTTTAAAAAACATCGCAATTGAAAATACTAGCGACGTTAGGCAGAAGAATACGGAGCAAAGCGTTGCTATGCAACGATCACAAGCGGAGGTCCCAGCAATGCGTTGCACAATTCTGAGGCACTAGATGTTCGTCACGAGCCGTTCTCCTAGTGACAAGAACATAACGCTGCTAGTATGTTGTATTGTCTCCAGGCAGCCACCAACGTGAGCAGCAACACGTTACATGCGTTGCGAGCCGAGCTCCCAGCGACGAGAGAGAAGCGCTGCTGATTAGTCCCTTGGCAACAACAGTATGACGCATCCCTAAACGAAAACGGGATGTGTTTCAAAAAGAAAACTGTCAAGTTTTCTTTTCATTTTTAAAGAATAGGCAGTGGTCCATGTGACCACTGCTTGCTCTTCAAAAATGTTTGGACCCACATTCACAAAGGGGAAGAAGTCTCTTGGGAATCCTTTCCCATTTGCAAATGGGTTACCACCAGCTTGAAGTTGGTAATAAACTGCAAATGTTTTGTGCCCGTATTTCAGTCGCAAAACATCCTTACATCCCACTGCGAGTCGCTATTAGGAAGGCATGCCCGTGATACGCTCCTTCCTAATGCTAAATCGCTATTCCTATTTTGCAATTTGCTAATAGGTTATTGAATTGCAAAATACGGTTTGTACGTCAAAAAAGGCTTTTTTGCAGTTGTATACGGCCCAATTCTGCAAATCAGGCCACTTGCGAGCACAAAAAAGCTATGTGCATCTGGCCCTTAGGTCTTTAGCAGCCACTGATGGGTATGGCTCATTGATTGAAGAAATATCAGAGATCTGTTGGGAAAAAAACAGCTGTAAGCAGATACAGGAGCAGCTATTGCCAACAGAAGAACCAACATTCAAAGAAGTTACATCTATAGCTAGAAGAACGGAGAGCACTGCCGGCTACACAAAAGGGTTTACCTAAACCTTAGATGCCCTCCATTGGCCCCTTTAAAATATGCTGTTACACCTGTTTGTGCCAGGAAGTTCCTTGGCCTAGATATGTGGAATTTCCATTTGATTTCAACTGATAACCAAATCTCTAAATACGTGAACCCATACACCTACTCACAAAAGGGAATTATCTAAGATAAAATTGGTCTTAACACTTTTGTGTGTACTAAACATCAGCTTAGTTTTATCAGTGTTAATGACAGCCCTTCTGTCAACAGAAATAATCAAAATTATCTAAAAAGTACAGCAGACCTTTAGGTGTCTTATAAACCAACAAGGTAGTATCGGCAAATACAAGGGTGCAATCATCTTGGTCCCTCCTAGCACTGGAGTATCCATGGTGCAAGTGATAACAGCCTCAAATACTATTGTATATATAGTAACAGAACGGAAGGGAGGCTGATGATCAGTCTTGATGAACACCTTGCACAGGAAGGGCTTTGTAGTTACACCAGTTAGCGAACAATTAAATATGGTGAAATTCTTTTCACAGAACTGGAGCAAAATTGGAAGGATACACAGAGCATTCAAAGAAACTACACAGCAGATGTCTTGGGACATTATCAAAGATGAGCCACTACTCTGGGGGACAAAAGGAATAATAGAGCAGCGCCACAACATCCAAACACCAACACCCCACTGATGCAGGCTTGTCAATAAATGTTCCACATGAGGTAAGGCCCACTCCCTCTACACCCAGGCCCTTTTGTCCCCATGTCTGGAAAGAATACACAACACACCTCCGGAGAACTGGTCACACCTATGTCATCCTGGGCACTGGCAGAAAGGCACATGTGGTTTCAGCAGGAAAATGACAACTTTCTAAAAGTGGCATTTCCACAATAGTAACTTAAAATTTGACTCTATCAAAATAGAGAATTGTAAATTGTAAATTACAATTCAAACAAGTAGAAGAAGTATTCCTCTATCTGTTCCCAAATTGAAGTTATCACTTATTAAGTATAATAAGGTAACCCAGTGTTAGTCTATGGGACAGTTAGCCTTCCAAAGCCAAAAACAACTTTAGGAGTTTTTCACTATCAGGACCTGTAAAACATAAACACACACATCCTTCATTTTGAATACCATGCACCCGGCCCTAGGAGCCATTAGGGCCTACCTTAGGGGTGACTTATAAGTATTAAAAATGGAAGGTATGGGCTTGGCAAAAGGTTTATTTCACCAGGTGGTTGAAGACTGCACGACAGGCTGCAGTGACAGGCCATGAAAATCACCACAGATTAGCAGGAGTACAGTGCACAGAGTCATAAAAGCCAACACATCACATAATGGGTTCAGTAAAGGAAGGCAAAAATCTTGAGTGACCCTACAGAAAGAGCCGAGCCCAACACATTGCCTATAGCTTTGCAGTTCTGCATCCTCCACTAACCTGTTTTCCATCTTCTCCATGTATGCAGTTTTCAAGATCTCTTACTGCCTCGTGTGTTTGGTGATATGACACACCGCACTACAGTACGTGTTAGTTCCATTTCATTGGTGCAAGGAAGAGTACTTGGTAGCCCGTTACACAGAGAATGGATGGGAAGGAAGGAGTTGGAAGAGTATAAAAGGAAGAGAATGAGTGACTTTAAAAAAACCTTGATGATGCTGATATGGAGGTTTTATAAAGGGTGACAAATCATCCAGAGGACTCTAGGCAGAGAAAATAGTATAAAAGTAAAAAATGGTAAGCTTTTAAATTTCTCTAAACAGGAGGTGAGAGGTAAAATATTTCAATTCAACAGGAAACCTATTTCATGTTTTAGGGGCAAGAACAGAGGAAGAACTACTGCAGACAACAAAAACTTTATTGAATCTGGGTACCATAGTAAGTTTTGCAGAGGAGGAGCATAAAGTGTGTTAAGGTTTCTATTTAGTTAACTTGGACCTAAGAAAACATGGAGCAGAGCCATATGAGCTTTTAAGTTTGAGCCACAAGGTTTTAAAAATAAATATTTTACGAATAGGCAGCCAGTGAAGCTTGCGAAACAGAGGTTTGGACAAAGCATAGAAAGGTAGATCCTCTTTGGAGTTTGCCACAATTTATTTATTTTAATGTTTTTTGGGCCGGGTGGGGGAGCTCCCTGGAGGGCCCCAGCATCAGGCCTAGGGGGTAAGGGTATTCATACCCTGCCACCTTTTATTTATTTTTCATTTTTTGGGGGGACTCAGCTTAGTCTGAGTCCCAAAATGGCTGCCAGCACTTCCTAGTTGATGTGTTGGCAGCCAATCAGATATCAGGACGCGTCTCTAAATATCCAATTATGTTTTTTCTGTAATTACTCGAAATCTACAAAATGGATTTGCACCAAATTGCAAAAAGCACTTGTTCTGGACCAAGAGTTAGCTTTCTGCCAAATTTGGTGTAATTCCATCCAATGGTTCAGGCTGTACTCGTGTCTAAAAATCCCTCTGGAAAATGCGTGGAGAAAAAGTGTTTTTGGACCGCCACCTCCCTGGGGCAAAGGATCTCAAATATATGCTGGGAGGCCCGCGCGGCTCCTAACTGCTGCCCCAGGGACCACCACCTCCCCAGGGCACTGCAAATTTTGTATGCGGGCAGGCCCGCTGGGCCCGCCTGCACCCCAGGACAGGCACCAGCCTGTTGCAAAAGATCTCAAAGACTCTGTGAACCACCACCTCCCTGGGGCAAAAGCTCGGGGGGCCGCGCGACAACCCCCTCTGCCCCGTAACCCCTGGGGACTGCCACCTCCCCAGGGAGGTGTCCGTCGCAGACCCCCGCTCCCAGGGACCACCACCTCACCAGGGCAATAGACTAGTAACCATGCAGGGGTACCTGCATGGCTGCCCCTCGGCCCCAGGGACAATAGCAATAACTATAATATATGGGGTGGGTGGGCTGCATGGCCTCTCTTCACCCTGGGGATCGCCACCT
Source organism: Pleurodeles waltl (assembly GCF_031143425.1). Lineage (NCBI taxonomy): Eukaryota > Metazoa > Chordata > Amphibia > Caudata > Salamandridae > Pleurodeles > Pleurodeles waltl. The sequence continues at coordinate 48,645,696 of NC_090448.1, read as the reverse complement.
CCCGGGTCTAAATAAAACCACCACCTCCATGGGGGTTAAGGTAAATGTTGGAGGGGGGCCGCACGCCCCCCCCCCCCTCTTGGAGCCATAGATGACCCTGGGCACCTCCATCCCCCAGGGCCGGCTCCTGCTACCTCCAGAGGTGCCCACCCTTGGGAGGTAGCTGTTCGCTTTTGCTTGCTGGGAGCTGACAGCTCCCAGAAAGCAAACTCAACCATAACTCAGCCATCTGCAAGCGGGGCTGTCAAGCTGCTCCCTCTTGCAGAAAGCGCCCTCGCCATGCATTGTTAATTACCCTACAAATAACAGCACTCATGACAATATGATAACATCATTATTAATATCAATGTAATATTTGAAGTAACAATTTTCAGAAAAAAGCTGTGCATGGTGGGGGCGCGATTTATACTTACCTCAGGGCACAAGTTATAGTTACTTGAGATAACTCTAACTATAACAGGTGAATTTCTATGGTTTTGTACGTTTAAAATCTGAGCATAACTATAACGCCCCTGTAACCTTTGGTTTTTAAGTGAATTTCAATGTTTAAAAAAAAAAAAATCCCAACTATAAACGTCCCTGTAACCTTTGTTTTATTTGCGTGATTATTTATCTTCCAAAATAATGAGATTTAACTCATCATACGGCAGCACCATAATATGATTTTGCAGCTGCCACCACGTAAAGAAGATGATCTTTCCATTCTTTGATGTTCATCTGTTTTATTCCAAATAAAGTGCAAATACAGTGCTGCTCCCAAACAAAACTGGAATGTCAATGTGTATCAGCCAACGCCTTCTTCTATCTAAAATAAACCTACTGGTGCAGTTCTAGAAGTGGATCAGAGTGGTCCATATGTGGAAAGAGAAGTCAATGGACATCCCAGGCCCTTTTTGTTCGACACCGGGGCCACTCGTTTGACCATCAGGATGGTGGGGGTCCCAAACCTATCCCTCTCAAGAAAGAAAGTCCAAGTTGTAGGCCTCACAAATCAGTAGCACACCAATCAGGTTTCAGCCCCAGTTTCAGTGAAGCTAGGTGTCATTCAAGACCAACACCAGTTTGTTGATTCTGATTCAAATCCTGTGAATCTGTTAGGAATAGGCTTGTTTTGCAAGCTCAACTGTGTGATCTTTTGCACACCTGATGACATAGCGATAGAGCAGCAGCAAAAGCCGAATTCAAATTGAAATCACAAGTGTGCACAGTAAGATTGTTCCCTGTGCTTACAAGAGAAGAGTTGCATCATCCTGACCTCAAGCATGAGGCGTGGGATTTCACTGGCAAGGATATGGGGATAATCAAGGGTGCAAAGCCTGTAAAGATTACCCTGAGATATGATTCAATTTTCCCTCAGACACAACCCTACAAGTTGAAACCAGAGGCCATAACTGGTATCACCTAAATCAATGAGCATGATATAGTACAGGCATCGTAAGAAAGGTTATCGGGAGTCTATGTAACTGTTCAATTATGGCCTTGAAAGAAGCTAAAAGGACGTGGAGAATGGTGCAGGACCTCTGCAAAATAAATAAAATAGTTGTCCCTTGCTGTTCTTTGGTACCAAACCCAGCTGAGATCCTGTTCCGAATTCCTTCAGGAGCCGATTGGTTTGTGGTCATTAATGTGTGTCAGGCATTCTTTCCCGTCCTCTTGCTAAAAGAGAATCAATACCTCTTTGAATTCAGATTCCAAGTGAAAACTCTTTTGTGGTGTCACACTCCTTAAGGGTGTAAAGTAAGTCCCTCATACATCAGTCAGATTCTGAAAAAAAACATAGAGACCTTGCAGTTGCCATGTAGCCCCCTCCAGTACAGTATATTGACGAGTTGCTTGTGGCGTCAATGACAAAAGAAGCTTGCAGACAAGACACCATTGCCCTGCTCAACCATCTAGCTAAGAAAGGCCATGACAACTTAAATCAGATAGGGAGTAAACGACCAAGAGACAGAGAGAACTCAGTTGAAATAACACAGGTCCTGATTGGACTTACTTTGTGAAGAACAATAACGAATAAGATGACTGCCTAACTGATGCCGACGAACCTCCATGAATCGAGTGAAAAGTATATATATTGAGGTTGTCTGTAGTGCTTCCTCTTTCTTCACTGCTGTCAGTTAAGTCTCTCACTTTATTTCAACTCGTGTGAACTGTTGAATGTTAGTGTGCAAGCTTTTTCTTAGTAGAGTTGGTAGTGCGGTGTTTTTCGTTGACTTGATTGTGATTGCATTGGTATTTTCGCGCTCACGTGCAGCAGGCTTCTGCCCGAGCATGTTAATTTCTTTTTCTTAGCAGGTCCACTAGGTAGTACTGTTTTGTGCTGTCAGAGGATTCCAGAGTGTGTTGTGTCCTGTCAGGGCAAAGCGCTGAGCCATTCAGGTATAGAGACGCATGCAGGGAGTTATTGGCAGCAAGCAAACCCCTTGGGAGCTTGTTTGACCGCCTTTTATTATTATTGAGTTGGAAAATACAAAGCAAAAGGGGACACCTCTCCCCACAGAGATCGTAGCAGGCTGGGCACAGAAGACCTGCTGGGCAACTCCAACTGTGCTCTATCCGCTGAGAGGCGCCACTCCTTCCTGATAAAGATAGACCCCAAGCTGGGGTCAGAGGCGGGTGCAGCTGCACAGGGCAATCAGTTCGATGCACCATTTGAGAAGGAGCTCGAGAAGTTAGTGGCCACCTTATCGGTGTTCGACAAAGTGCAGACATCGATAAAGAAAACGTTCACGGGGAAGGTTTTCTCCAGGGCCGGAAGAGGCAGGGGTCACTCCTCCAGCCTCTCCTTTCAAAAAGGCCCGACACAGGTCAGGCCCGCCAGAACAACAGATGGAACGATGGCCTGCAAGGAGACTTCTTCCCCAACAGCAGAGTTCGAAAGGGCAGAGCCAACTGCGCCTCCTGAGGAGGGGCTAATGCACCTGGAGGATTCAAAGGTAAGCAATGTCCTTTCTTTCCCTTAAAGCCTATGGGTGAGACTGATGTTATTTGCACACAAGTGGGCAGAAATCACATTGGAACCTTGGGTCCTGAAGATGGTACAGGGGTACCCCATAGAGTTTTAAAAATCACCGGTTCAGGTGATAAAGCAAACTCCCTTGTTTTTTTCGAAGCAGGGCATGTACCCGATCAATTCTCAGGTGCAGGATCTCCTCTGCAAAGCAGCAATTCGGAGGTCAGTATCACACCCTTGTGGTTTCCTCAGCAACCTCTTTTTAGTAGAGAAGAAGGATAAAGGGTTTCCTCTGGTAGTAAACCTATGAGGCTTCAACAGGTGGCCGGTATACCGCCACTTCAAAACGGAGGGCATTCACCTCCTGAGGTACCTCTTACTGCAGGAAGATTGGATGGTACGTCTGGACCTCAAGGATGAGTTCCTCATAGTCCCTATCTTTCTCCCACATCGCTGTTTTCTGCAATTTGCGTGGAGAGGTCAGACATTTGAGTTCCAATCTCTTCTGTTCGGCCTCTCGCCAGCACCATAGTGCTTCACAAAGTTCCTCAGACCCATGGTGGAGGCTCTAAGGACGAAGGGAATCAGGTTGATCATTGACTTACACAGCTTCCTCCTGATGGATGAATCATGTACACAGCCATTGTCGCATTTGAACAAAACTATTGCACTTCTTCAGGATTTGGGATTTGTCATCAACAGTCAGAAGTCAGACACAGACCATGACCTTCCTGGGGTTCTTCATAGACTCCAGGTCAGCCATACTGAGCCTTCTGGAGTCCAAGATCTCCAATGTCATGGAGGATTAGACCAAGGTTCCAAGAAGGGACAGGATTTCTCTCAGTCAGTTAGCCAGAATAGTTAGTTTATTGTCATCATCAATTCAAGCCATCTTTCCTGGACCCCTACACTACAGGGCTTTTCAATGCCTCAAAGAAACTCATCTCCAGAGGGGTCTCAGCTACTCAGAACTAATCTCACTGACTACGGAGGCCAGGAGAGAGTTGCAGTAGTGGATATACAACATTGAGGCGAGGAACTGCAAGATGATATTCGGATCCTCTCCGGACCTGATCATAGAATTGGACACCAACCGGCAGGGCTGGGGAGTGAGTTGTGGCGAGATCTCCATGGGAGGCAGATGGATCGAGGAGGAGTTGAACTTGCACATCAACTGTCTGGAATGACTCGTGGGATCATTTGTGATCCGATCCCTTACTCAAGACAAAGGCCCTCATTGTGAATATGGCGGCAATCACCGCAGACCACCGCAGCAACGGTGAACAGAAGACCGCCAGTGGCGGAAGATTGGACACCGTCGAATTATGATGCCAAAAAGTTAAACCTCCAAAATTCCTGCAACCTCCACCCACCGCCAGGGCCTAGTATGATGGCAAGATAGTACACCCCACCCTGCCACCGTCATGCAGACAAAGCCTCCACCCACCAAATAATGATGCACAAATCAGTGTGGCAGACAATGGATGCCGAACGACCATGGGTGGTCTGGGCCACCACGGCCAGCAATGGGACCCAACAACAATGAATGCGCACTTTGGCAACACACCTGACACACATCCACAGCACTATAAAACACTCACATACACACCCCACAATCCTTTGCATCGCCAATAGCACAACAGATATTGACAACACAACATGCATACATAGAACACAACATAACAAAAGTCACACACACAAATACACCACCAAAACACATGCAAACCCCAAACACCCTCATAAGCCACACACATAACCACACAACAGCACCCTCACCATACACCCACAACACACCTCCCACAACACACACCATGGCACCCCCTAAGCACCCCTGCTTCATAGATAGGGAGCTAAGGACCATGGTGGACGAAATACTCAGGGTCGAGCCACAAATATTCGGAGCACAGGTGCATCAGACACCCGTCGCCAGGAAGATGGAGCTATGGCAGACGATTGTCAACAAGGTCAACACAGTAGGAAACCATCCACGCACAAGGGAGGACATCCGAAAGAGATGGAACGACCAGTGCGGGAAGGTGAGGTCTAAGACTGGTGGAGGACCCCCACCTACACCCCACAACTACACCCACTGGGAAGAGAAGGTACTGGCTATCCTGCAAATGGAGGGCCTCACTGGACTCACTGGAGGACTACAATACCTTAACAGTCACCCTACCTATATAATGCATGCAACACCCCACCCCTCTCACTACCACCTGGACCCCATCCCCACCCAGTGCACAACACCCACATCCAATCACCCTGCATGTCCACAATCCCACAAACAGGCCCCCATCCTGCCCCCTGCGCACAGTCACCTACCACTGCATGGATTCCCAGTGGCATTACAGCACCCACAATGCACCTCCACCCCCCACAAAAAATAGAAAGATAAGTACACAAAAGGACCCTGCATGCTACAACCGGAGAATAAAAGCACAAAATTGGGCAAAGCTGTGCATCAATTTCCGAAATAGTACATGACACATACATGTCCATTCTCCCCCACAGGCACCACTACCCATGCTGCACGGACGGAAAGGCCAAGGAGTGCCAGTGCCTCATTTGGAGACAGAGGCTCCACTCAGGAGACTGAAGAGGGATCTATAGAAAGTGAGGAATAGCCTGGCCCGTCACACAGTCCTGGACTGTCACCCTCCAGCAGCCCCACCCAGGATACCACTGACAGCCCTACCACCCAACCATTAACATCAGCTCTGGCCAAACGACCCCACACCAGTGTCTCGTGGTCACAGACTGGCGGCCCACATGTACAGAGGCCAGAGTCTCCACCTACCAACAGGCAGGAAGATGAAGGCCCCAGTGCAAGTGGGACTGCCAGACCTGTGCAGGGGACACACGCACAGAGGGCAAGGGCCAGTGGGAGGGCATCAGTAGCCTGGGGGGAAGCAAAAGGGATGGAGGCAGCAGCCCAGGAGGTGATATCTGAGGTCCTGGGAGCATACCACCATACCCAGGACAGAATGGGCCAGATTCTGGCCACCCTGGAGCATAATCAAAGGCTACAGACAGCACAACACCAAGAGGCCATGGAGCAATGGAAACAGCTCAATGCCACCATGTCCACCATGGCAGGGGTGCTGCAACACCACTACCCTAGCCAGCCTGAGACCTCCACCCACCTGCAGGCCCCTACCAGTAGCCTGGACACTGCCCTGCCATATACATCTGCAGCATCCACTGGACTGGTGGCACTGCCAAAGGACACACAGGATACCAGCACCCCTAGCCCTGCAGCCCAGCTCCAGACACTCAAACTTGCCCTCAGACCCAGACATGCCACTGGAACACCAGCCAAGACCAAGGCCACCGCTAAGAAGGGACTTTGCCCTGAACTGTCTCCCTTGTGTGCCACTGTGCTCCCTTGTTGACTTGCCACTACCAACACACCATCTACCAATGGACACATGGAACAAAACCCAGTGCCACCAACAGCTGAGCATATGCACCTGAGTACGGATATGCACCATGAGCCAACTCCCTATCACTGTTCAACGAAATACATAATTTGTGTCACTTAATAAAAACACCTATGCACTCAGATCGTATGTCTCTCATCATTATGAAATATCAATTGTGAGTGTGTATGCATTAGCCAGTCAATTTCATATTCATACCTTTATTGCAGGAGGGGATCCCACGCACTGTAGTGTCTGAAGTAAGTCACACTGTACACAATATTGGGTTCCCTGGCACATGCCACTTCAGTCTTCAGTTAACAGTGTCAATGACTATAGACACCACATTGCCAATTACATGAGTCAGACAGAAACTATGCAGTGAAGACAACAGCATCAATGAACAGTAACTTAGGGTAACTGGAAGTATAGGCGGATGAGCTGGGTCCTGGAGTTAAGATCTTCCCCCTCTTCTTCCTCACCATCACTCTCATCCCCTCTCTGAGGTTGCAGGGCTGGTTGGACAGCACCCTCCTCTTCTAGAAGGGGGATAGCTTTCCTTACAGCCAAGTTGTGCAGCATGCAGCAGGCCACCACTATCTTACACACCTTGTCAGGGCCATAGCACAGGAATCCACCAGAGAGATGGATGCAACAAAATCTAGCCTTCAGGAGACCTATAGTGCGCTCAATCACCCTCCTAGTTCGTCCATGGGACTCATTATAATTATTTTCTGATTCTGTCCTGGGATTCCTCACTGGTGTCAGGAGCCATTGCAAGTTGGGGTAGCCAGAATCACCTGCAAGTGGGTGAAACAGTACCATAATGAACTGACTTCACATGCATATTGGCTGGCTGTCAGCTATGTACAGAACCATAGGCATACACACTCACCTATGAGCCATCCTCTGTCCCCTTGTAGTTATCCCATCAAGTGTGGTACACTGGTGTTTCTCAGGACAAAGGAATCATGGACTGAGCCTGGGAACATGGCATTTACATGTGATATGTACTGGTCTGCAGTACACACCAATTGTATATTCATGGAGTGGAAGTTCTTCCGATTCCTGTACACCTGTTCGTTCACTCTTGGGGGTATGAGAGCTATGTGGGTTCCATCAATGGCACCTATCACATGTGGGATGTTGGCAAAGGCATAAAATCCAGATTTGATGGCAGGAATTTCAGCCCTTTGGGGGAACTGGACATATGTCTGCAGGTGTTGGACGAATTCATCCAGGAATTTTGACAGGATGAGGCTAAACATTGGCTGTGAGACCCATGCCCACTGTCACTTGAAATGAGCTTTTAGCCAAAAAATGGAGTACAGATAGCACTTGCACTTCAGTAGGGATGGCATGCTGATTCTGATTAGCCGGTTTCAGTACAGGATCCAGAAAAGTACAGAGGTCACGGATTGTAGCACAATTGAGTCTGTAGGTGACAATGATGTGACGTTCCTCCATAGTTTCCAAATCAACCAGAGGTCTGTACACAGATGGGGCCCAAGCCTAGCTTGTAAATTGGCATGTCTTGAACATTGGCATGAAGTGTTTGAAATTGGCAAATTTGAAGCCCTGACCAGGATTGGCTACCATCAGGCCTGTAACACGACAATTTGAATCAGGAAATTATAACCTAGAATTGGCTGTTATTATGTTGAATTTTATACAATCCAAACTACAACGCATAATTGTAGCATCAAAGCAGTAACTTTATTGTGCTGTTTAAATATCCTCTCATGTATGAGGCGGTTGTAAATTTGTATGTATACTATTTTGTGATTTTGTTGGTTCTGTGTTATTTGTTTATTTTTGCGTATTTAATGGTATGTTATTTATGTTTTCATATATGTATGTTTCATTTAGGGTAGGGGGTTGTATTATATTTTTTTGGTTGATTCTATGTTGATTATATTATGTGCGAACTGAATGTTTAATTAGCTATAATAAATATCTAAATTGAAATATATTGTATGTTGTATATTTGAATTTAAGATTTCCATTCCTATGTTTGCTATGTTAATGGAGAGTAAACTACGTTATACTCATAGTATTGCTTCCCTGTGTGTTACTCTCTGTATCTACCTCAGGGACCCTGTTTAGATACAAGGATTTGCTTACTCACAGATGGGGCCCTGCCTCGCCACATGGATCTGTACCTATGGTGGAGGTAAGAACACATATTAAGGGCACACATACACCATGTGTTGCAGGTGTAGGTTACACACCCGGACGCTAAGTATTAAGTACACCGTCAGGCATATGTGTGCAGAGCCAACTCTGTTGTAGTGGCATCCCAGTGTGGACACGTTTCCAAAGATGGGTGCATGTGAGGATCAGGAACTCATGTCAGCAAGCGACTAAGGTCGGGGATTAGGAGGGCCCGGATGAAGCTCCTGGCCAGACTATGGTGACGTGGTGATAGCAAGCCTCCTGCCATTCAGGTATGAGGGAGTCGAAGTGACATCACTCCGCTGGCGGTAGTCGTCACGGTGGAAGGCGGTGTTCACTGCTGTGCACACAATCATTGGATTTCATGGTTGTCAATGGGTAACCTGGGCCTATCATGATCGCCGCCGGAGCACACCGCCGCGGAACGTACGCCATGTCGTCAGACCATTAACACTTGACTCCCGATTCCAATGCAGGGCAGTACTCCACTGTATGTGCTGCTGTGTCCTGACTCTGGTCCCTGAGATGGCACGGGTCACAGGGGAACGGGCCCCGGCCTTCTCCATGGAGGAGCTGGAGAAGCTGGTGGGCGGGGTCCTACCCCTGTAAGCCAAGCTGTGTGGGCGACCAGAGGAGCAGGTGAGTTGGTGTCTGTCATCCTTGGATGTGTGTGATTGTGGAGGATGCCTGTATGCATGTGGGTTCAATTTGTGACTGCCCAGCCGTAGACTGTCTGGCATATATTGAATGTGAATTGATGACATGGCTTTCAAGAATGGCTGTTCCATAGGGAACGACATGTCATCTGTATTCGGAGCACACATACTAACGTCTGTTTCTTTGCTCTCTGTGTCCCATGCAGGTCAGCGCCCATCAGAAGAGGGGACTGTGGCAAGCCATCTCCAAGGAATTGTGGACCCTGGGGGTCTACAACCGGTAGAGCACCCACTGTAGGAAGCGGTGGGAGGACCTGAGGCGCTGGGCCAGGTAGACCATAGAGGCCCAGCTGGGGAAGGCCTCCCAATGAGGAAGTGGTGCCCGTAGGACCCTGACCCCCTAATGGCCCACATTCTGGCAGTGGCCTATCTGGATTTGGATCGGCGTTTGAAGACAGCACAGCAGCCGCAAGGGGGTGAATAGCAACACTGTTGTGATACCGCTTTGATGGATGTGTTTGGGTGTTGTGGTATGTATGCTGTCTAGTGCCAGCCACTTGGACAGGTTTGTCCCTGCAGTCCTGCCCCCTCAAAAACCCGGGGATGGTGTGAGGGCATGTTTGGGTGGCCCCAATAGGCCCATAGGGGGTCCCCTTTCTGTGATCTGGGATGCTGTGGGTGCTCATTGACTAGTAAGGGCACTGGCTGGGCAGGGTCTCCCATGGGTGTACTCCACACAGTTTATCAAGTCTGTGTTTCCTGTGGGTAATGTGGTGTATTCTGGGGTAATGGCCACTAGTCAGGAGCACAGGCATGACTAATGTTGTAGGTGCTGCGTGTGGGTGTGTGACCTGGATGGAAGTGTGTGAGAGCCAGGAATGTCCATATATTCAGGTATTTACAAAGTTCTCCCATGGTTTGTACCTGTGCTCTTGTGTCCTTTGTGTACATCAGCATCATTTGGCGAGGGACTAGTGGCACCGGCGAGTGGGGATGCAGCAGCCATCGGTTCCAAGAAGGCAGAGTTGGCAGGCGCCAAGGGGACCAGTGGGTTGGAGGGAGAGGGGAGTACCACATGGGAGGCCACTGGCAAAAGTGACACTGATACCTCCTCCGATGGCAGCTCCCTGGTGGTAGCGGACCCTACTGAGCACACCCATTCTATGTCATCTTACGCCACCCCCCATGCCATCTCCGCCCTTCCAGTTGCTCCCCACCCAGTTGCCCGTGCCTGCTCACCCAGTAGGGCGGGCGTCTCCTTTGCCCCAGGCACATCATCCCCTGCCCCAGTCAGCCCTGCTGCCCTCACGGAGGAGTCTATTGACCTCCTGAGGACCATCTCTTTAGGGTAGACAACCATTGTGAATGCCATCCAGGGGCTAGCATCCCAGATCCAGCACTGCAATGCATACCTGGAAGGCATTCACGGTGTCATGTCTGGCCTACAGAGATCTTTTCAGGCTCTTGCCTCCTCTTTGACGGCAGCCAGTGTCCCTGGCCTTTCCGTCCCCCCCCCAACCACCCTTCCAGCAACCCACTCCCTTCACCCATCCCAAGCACACATACGGACAGCCATGCACACAGATCAACACACAATCAATCAATCAATCAATCATTAGATTTATAAAGCGCGCTATGTACCCGTTAGGGTTTCGAGGCGCTGGGGGGAGTGGGGGGGTAGCTGCTATCGTTCGAAGAGCCATGTCTTGAGGAGTCTCCTGAAGGTGAGGAGGTCCTGGGTCTGGCGTAGTGAGGTCGGGAGTGAGTTCCAGGTCTTGGCGGTGAGGTAGGAGAAGGATCTGCCGCCAGAGGTCTTGTGCTGGATTCGGGGGACGATGGCGAGGGCAAGATTGGCAGAGCGTAGTTGGCGTGAGGGAACGTAGAAGTTGAGTCTGGTGTTCAGGTAGGTGGGTCCGGTGTCGTGTAGTGCCTTGTGTGCGTGGGTGAGGAGTTTAAAGGTGATCCTCTTGTCCACGGGGAGCCAGTGGAGGTCCTTCAGGTGGTGGGAGATGTGACATCGGCGCGGTATGTCGAGGATCAGGCGGGCGGATGCGTTCTGGATGCGTTGGAGTCGTTGGATGTCTTTAGTTGGGATGCCTGTGTAGAGTGCGTTGCCGTAGTCGAGTCTGCTACTGACGAGGGCTTGGGTCACCGTCTTTCTGGTTCCTGTTGGAATCCACTTGAAAATTCTGCGGAGCATGCGGAGGGTGTTGAAACAGGAGGAGGAGACTGCGTTGACCTGTTTGGACATGGTGAGAGCAGAGTCGAGGATGAAGCCGAGGTTTCGTGCGTGGCTGGGGTGGGTGGGGGGCCCAGGGTGGTTGGCCACCAAGAGTCGTTCCAGGCCGAGGGGGAGCGGCCGAGGATGAGGACTTCCGTCTTGTCGGAGTTTAGTTTCAGACGGCTGTTGCTCATCCACTTGGCGATGGATTTCAGTCCCTCGTGGAGGTTGGCTTTGGTGGTGTGAGGATCTTTGGTCAGGGAGAGGACGAGCTGGGTGTCGTCGGCGTAGGAGAGGATGCTGAGGTTGTGCTGACGGACCAGTTGTGCGAGGGGGGCCATGTAGACGTTGAACAGCGTTGGGCTTAGCGAGGAGCACACAAGAAGCACACTGAGAAACACAGGCACCACACTTCATACCACAGGCAGGCACACACCCAACATACCAAGGCACACACAACAACATCCACCTCCCCCACTGTGTCAACCTCCCCCGCCTCCCTGTCTGTCACCTCACCATGCACACCCACATGCACTGCACCCTCAGTCACTGCTGCTGCCCCCTTTCCTGCAGTCACCACAACATCTGACATCTAGACATGCACCCCAGACACCACATCTGCACTCACCACAACTACATTGAAAGACACTTGCAGCACACTTACCAGACCTGCAGACATCCAGACAACATACATCTACGCTGGCAGCCTGTCTTGTCCCACTGTGTCCACCCCCCTCCCAAAACACTCAAACATTCGCAAACATCCGCACCACACACATCCACCACACATCAGCATACTTTACAGGCACCTGCATCCACGTCCGGCACACCTACACCTGGTGCAAGCACTCCCTCAACCTCCACTCCCAGACATGCCTCCAAATCCGCCACAACTGCACCTAAGAAGCTTTTCCTCATCCGTATTGACATGTCTGAACCCACTGGCCCACCCCGTCTCGTCCCTAAACATGCACATCTCCTTGCCCAGCCAACTCCTTCCACGTCCAAGTCCACCCCAGTCCGCCCTTCCCATTCCCGTGCCCCTTCCCCAGGGAGGAAGAAGCCCCGTACTGCCCCAGGTCCCTCTGTCACCCCCGGTACAAGCCCACTACCCCACTTTCCAAGGGCAAGTCCAAACCACCTCCACCTCCCAAACCTAAGCCCAAGCCCCCCCTTCCAAATGTATGTCCCCACCCGCGCCACCCCTATCCCTCTTCCCTGAGATGCCTGACTGCCGCATTGATGCCCTTTTACAGTGGAGTACCCTGTGCACATGTGGGAGTCAAGTTTAGGCCTATATTGGGACTTCAGCATTTCCACGTGGACTGGCTAATGGCCTTATTCAGACAGTATTGTTCTTTGTTGCTAATAAACTTTGAGTGCCCAGTAGTGCTGTTGGCACAATTTAGTGACGTTCATCGTTTCACTGTGGGGGTTTGGTGTGCACATGTGTGTACTTTGGTGCAGGTCTTTCTTGCCTTGTGTCGGGTAAGTACATCTTGTTCTCATGTGTATGGTGTGGGGTGGTGGGAGGGGTTGGGAGTGCGTTGCAGGGTGGGTGAGGTGGGTGTGTAATTGTGCACTTTCTTCCCATGTGTACTAGGTTGCGGTACTTACCGTCGTCGTCTTCGTTGGCGGTCACGGTCGTGGAGGTATATGGCAAGAAGCAGCACTGGCATTATTTCCAACTCTCTTTCCTTTAAGGAAAACGGGCTGCGTTACAAAAAAAAACTGCTTTATTTAAAAGCAGTCACAGACATGGTGGTCTGCTGTCTCCAGCATTCCACCATCCCTGTGAGTGCTGCGAGTCGCAAGGGGGTCACAAATTGCGACCCACCTCATTAATATTAATGAGGTGGGCCTTTGCGACCCCCTTGGTCAGGGACACCATCCTGCATCCTGAATTGCGACTTGCAAATTGCAAGTCGCTCAGACTCGCAATTTGCGAGTCACAATTCAGGATTTTCCTACATCTGGCCCAAAGTCTCACCTGTAACCAGGAACTTACTGCTCGCATGGGACGCCCTAAATATATGATTTGGGGTCTGCAAAACAGTTTATTAAGGTTCGGAAACCTACAGTGCTCCAGGCTGTGCCCGCCACGCCCTATATCATTCCTGCCTAGGGTATTGATATGTTTCAGTGCATTTCCCTGTCATACCTTTGTACCAGAAGGCAATTTTACCATTATTACCTCCCTGGCAGCCTCATTGTCTCTAAACATCTAAGGATGTATAATCCTTTTGAGGGAGAGATGGATACATACTATGATGACTCTCAGGGGTCTGTAAAGCAGGACTGGGTGAAAGCCTTAGACGCTGGAGTCCGGCAGTCCGTTAATAAAGCTCTGGTTAAGGCTTTGGGCCCTATTTCTGAGCATGTGAGGGGTTATGCAAAACAACAGTGGTGGATTACTCCTAGTTATTCAACCTCTTCACAACTCCATCCTAGGTCCAAGAGTCATGACCTTTCTAATCCTCATTTCTGGAGACCATGCCTATAGTGCACAACCTGAGAAGACTTCTCCAGCTTCCCAGAGTCTGGGGAACTCTGACTTCTCTCCTTCTACTAAACCTGATCATGAAGAGGATCCAGCCCCAGCAAGCAAAAGCACAAAGCTCGCAATAGGGATTCCCCAAAAAGCCCAAAAGTGTTGGACTTTGATCTAACAGAGATAATTCATCCTCGCTCCACTTCTTGGCTCCTTCCTCTGGAGGTAGCGGACTACGTCCAGCCCCATATTAGTCAGGGCTTCTGCAAGGAGACCAGATCTCCCTGGCAAGGTAATGCACACCCCAGAGGTCGATCCTTCCATGGTTACCTTCTTTAAAAAGTACACAAGAGATCCCACTTAAGGCTTAAACCAATTTTGGCGCAACTGTCAAGATAAATTGCTTGACATCTCAGGTCCCCTTACAAAAATTCTCGAATTAGCATTTCAGGCTAAGGACTAGAATTCCCCCATTGATCCTGATGTTTTAGTAGGGTGGGTACAAAGAGCGGTATGCCAGTGGGGCAACGCAAACCCATGCCATCTCCATGGAGCGTTAATGTTCTATCCTTACAAAGATTGACCCAAAACTAAACAAATTGGCTACCTCAGAGGCAGGATTGGTGGCTCAGGGTCTCCTTTTTGGGGTCTTGTTCCTGAAAGAACTAACAAAATTTGTCGCCACCTACCAATTTCTCAACAAAGCCCAAGGCTCTCTTAAGAAGGAGTTCTGCCGAAACCTTTTTGGCAGGGCCGCACGCTTAAGAGGACCAGTGTTCAACCATGACTCCTATCAAGGCCCACAGATAGGATACTACCAATGCAAAGGAGGCAATCAGGACTACTCCTATACCCCTACTTTCTACCCTTCACAAAATAGAGGCGGAAGAAACTGCTATAGGAGGGGACACAACAAGCGGATTCAAGGAACCTCTCAAGAACCTGGAGATGCAGGTGATAATTGTTCCTCTTTCAGAAGTGATTTTGAGGGGCAGAATTGGTTTATTCCTGTTCAATTGGCAAAAACACAGGATCCTTGGGTTCTAGAGAGACTTCAAGGCTTCAGGTTGGAGTTTTACAATACCCCCATGCAGGAATCTCCTCTGACCATGATGTATTTTTCCCTACTAGATCGAGATTTCATCTCTTCAGAAATTCAGGTCCTCCTACAAAAAGGGGCCATTATACAGACCTCCACCAACCCTTTGGGGTTAATCAGCCCAGTTTTTCGCGTGGCGAAGAATGGAGGCGGTTTGTGTCTGGTGCTCAGTCTGAAGGAATTCAATGCCTGGTTAGAGTACCGACATTTCAAGATGGAGAGCATCCATCGTCTATAGGGCGACTGGATGATTCGCCTAGATCTAAAAGACGTGTATCTCTCCCTCCGAATCTTTGCTCCTCATCTGCTTTTCCTTCAGTTCCTTGGCTGGGAAAATGTTACGAATTCAAAGTTTCTTCCTTTTGGCCTCTCTTCCGCTCCATGGTGCTTCACCAAGATCATGAGGCCCATAGTAGCATCTCTGTTTAAGAAAGGGGTTTGATTAATCATTTACTTGGATGACATAATAATCATGGCCCAGAGTCCCCAAACAGTTTTGTCTTACTTAGAGTGGACCATTTCTCTCCTTCGGGCACTGGGGTTCATTGTCAACATCCAGAAGTCGATTCCTGTCCCATCCCAATGCCTGGAATTCCTGGGTTTTCAGGTCGACTCGATCTTAACTCAATTAGTCCTTCCCCATCAGAAAGTAAAGAATATCAAGAAGGAGTTGAAACCTGCTTTGAACAAACAGACAATAGCCTTGACAGCGATTGCTCGGATCGTAGGTCTTCTGGCGTCATCTATTCAGACCATTTTTCCGGACCCTCTTCATTATCACGCACTCCAACATTTGAAACACCTTCACAAGGGTCCCTCTTACACAGAGCATGTCTCCGTTGGAGGAAGCCAAGAAAGAAATGTCTTGGTGGCTAGGTCACATGAAGGCATGGAACGGCGGGCAATCTTAGGATCATCTCCATAGATGATCATCGAATCGGATGTCAGCTGGTGGGGATGGGGAGCTTGATGCAGCTCGATTTCCACAGGGAGAAATTGGTAGAATGCAGAACTGTTTCTTCACATCAACTGCTTGGAACTCCTAAAGGGGTCCTTTGCAATCCGGAGTCTCTCATCGGACAGAACGGACAGCTGTATCCTTCTGCGAATGGACAATGTCTCTGCAGTTCAGTATGTGAACACATTGGGCAGGACAAGATCTAACCTTCTGGCAGAGATAGCCAGGGATTTTCAGCACTTTTGCCTATAACATCATTTGTCTGTAGTGGTGGAGTATCTTCCAGGCCAACGCAATGTTATAGAGGATTGGCATGCCCAACATTTGTGGGATTCCAGCAACTGGAGACTTCACCCAAAAGTCTTTCACGTGCTTCATCGCCGGTGGGGCCTGAGTGCAGTAGCTTGGTTTGCCTCTTGCCTCAGTCAGCAACTTCCGACCTTTTACAGTTGGCACCCAGATCCGCAAGTGCAAGCCACGGATTCCTTCCTTGTGTTGCAGCGCAGATCCTTGTCTCATCTTATTATTTTATAATAGTGACTGATTGGATGCTGCCTTAAGGTCAATGAACCTTTTGACTTGTATGGATTATATTGATTGCCTCATTGATGATTGACACAGACCTCTGAGACTCCCTAGCCTCCTACTTCCACCGCAAGATTGCAGACATCCACGACAGCTTTAGAACCCAGACCCCACCGGCAACCACCAACACCACAGATTCACCTCCGACCAACCTCCTGCTCTCCTGGACCCCCGTCAACGACAACTACACCATTGAAATAAAGAACACCATCCACTTCGGCTCCCCATCTGACCCCGGCCCTCACCACATCCGCAATAAAGCAAGCTCCGTCAACGCACCCCAATTACGGAAGATCATCAACAGCTCCTTCGAGTCCGTCACCTTCCCAGAGAGCTGGAAACACCCCGAGATCAACGCCCTTCTCAAAAAACCCAAGGAAGACCCAGAGGACCTCAAGAACTTCCGGCCTATCTCCCTGCACCCCTTCCCGGCAAAAGTCATTAAGAAGGATGTCAACAGACAACTAACCCGCTTCCTTGCGGAGAACCGCACCCTGCACCCTTCCCAATCTGGATTCCGCAGCAACCACAGCACCGAAACTGCCCTCATCGCCGCCACAGATGACATCAGAACCATACTGGACAGCAGCGAAACCGCTGCCCTCATCCTCCTGGACCTCTCGGCCACGTTCGACACCGTCTTTCACCACACCCTACGCTCACACCTCAGCAATACTGGAATCTGTGACAGAGCCCTGGAGTGGGTCATCTCCTTTCTCACTGGCAGAACCCAGAGAGTCCACCTTCCCCCATTCCGCTCGGAGGCCACAGAAATCATCTGCAGCGTACCCCAGGGGTCGTCCCTCAGCCCGACCCTCTTCAACATCTACATGGCCCCGCTCGCTAACATTGCACAATCCCACAACCTCAACATCATCTCATACGCCGACGACACCCCGCTGATCCTCTCCCTCACCAAGGACTCCGCCAAGACCTACCTCCACGAAGGAATGAAGGCCATCGCTGAATGGATGAAGAGCAGCTGTCTCAAACTTAATTCTGACAGCACGGAAGTCCTCATCTTCGGCTCCACCCCCTCCGCATGGGATTACTCCTGGTGGCCTGCCACTCTCTGAACCACTCCAACTCCCACCAACCACACACGCAACCTAGGATTCATCTTGGATCTCTCACTATCCATGACCCAGCAAGTCAACGCCATCTCCTCCTCCTGCTTCAACACCCTCTGCATGCTCTTAAAGATCTACAGATGGATACCCACCGAAACCAGAAGAACAGTCACCCAAGCCCTCGTAAGCAGCAAGCTGGACTACGGCAATGCCCTCTATGCAGGAACCACGGCCAAACTCCAGAAGAGGCTGCAAAACATCCAGAATGCCTCCGCACGCTTCATCCTGGACATCCCCCGCCACTGCCACATCACAGACCACCTGAAAAACCTGCACTGGCTCCCATTCAACAAGATAATCAACTTCAAACTCCTCACCGATGCTCACAAAGCACTGCACAGCACTGGACCAGAATACCTCAACAGATGACTCTTCTTCTACTCCCCGACCTGGCATCTCCGCTCTGCCGACCTTGCACTCGCAACCGTCCCACGCGTCCGCAGAACTACAACCAGCGGCAGATCATTCTCGCACCTCGCCGCAAAAACCTGGAACACTCTTCCCACCCACCTGCGCCAGACCAAAGACCTCCTTACCTTCAGGAAACTTCTGAAGACCTGGCTGTTCGAGCAGTAACAGCATCTTCCCCTCCCCTCCTCAGCGCCTTGAGACCCTCACGGGTGAGTAGTGCACTTTACAAATTCCTGATTGATTGATAAAACAACAATATTAAACAATAATAATATTCACCAAAGAATCAATATATGATGCACCATGACCCATTTGGCCATGAATAACCACACCTTTTAGTCTCAATTAAGATATTTAGGGCCAGATGTAGGAAGCGTTTTGCATGGTGCAAACAGCGAATTTCGCTGTTTGCGCCATGCAAAACACACATCGCGATGCTCATTCCCATTTTGCGAGTTGGTAACCAGGTTACCTACTCGCAAAATGGGAATGTGACTCACAAATAGGAAGGGGCATCGTCAGCCACTGATCCTCTCAGGTCACCTCTCTCTATTGTCATGGAAGGTTACAGGGAAAGATGGAATTTCCTTGACAATTCGCAGGATTGCTGCGGCCTTCATCAGACAGGCTTGGTCAACAAACACTCATAAACAATACTCCTCAGCCTGCCGATGCTAGTGTAGTTGGTGTCATGAGTGAAGTGCAGACCCCATTGGAGCAGATTGATATTTGGTAGTGAATTTTTTATTATCATTGGCATTGAATGGGATGGCTTACAGGTCAGTTAACAACTTTATATTTGCTATTTCTGCAATCCACCTCTCCGAGGGTAGACCAACCGGGGAACTCCTGGTTGTGTGCAAATTATTAAGAGGCATTCCGATATCCAATCCTCCTCAACCCCCTATTCAGTTCTTTGGGACATCAATATTGTTCTACGTTTCTTAGAGTCTAGGCCAGGTAACAAGTATCTTTAAAGCAAATAGTTATCTGCAAAATTAACAATGTTATTATGTAGGATTTCATGTAAGCATGTGTCGGGTGTTAGGGCCCTGGATCTTTCTGGCAGAGTGTTCTCTCCAGAGGTAGTATCTTTTTCCATTACCAGAAGAACGAAAACTAATTACAGGTCAGTATCTTACTCAGCATTTCCGGACAACAGTAAGCTTTGTATAGTGCGTTGTTTGAAGGCTTTTAAGGTAAGTACCTCTGAATTTCATTCTGATATGCGGGGCCCACAGTTGCTTGCCTTAAAAAGACCCTTCAGACCTGTGGCAGCTGCCATTCTGGCCAGGTGGCTACATTGGTTATTGTCTGAAGATGGTATATATAGCTCGATATTTGGCGCTCATTCAGTAAGAGGAGCTATGGCTTCCAAATCTTTTTCTTTAGGGTACTGATTAGAGGATATTATGAGAGCTGTGGACTGGTCTTCCGAATCCACTTTCAAGTCCTTTTATTACAAACCTATTGTGGATATTGCTTCAGTGGTTGTGGCTCAGCTTTGAACAAGTATAATCAGAGACTCCTGTCCTGACATAGAATAAAAAACGTGCTAGCATTTGCAACAAGAATGTTCAATTCTATTAAGGATACGGAGATGAGGAGTATCCCATCCCACATTTCTGAATGTAAGTAAATACTTTTGTTTACAATTTATGTTTTCATTTATGTATTTACTACCCACCTTATAATATGTATTCATTAGTGAACTTATCATGATGCTGGCCACTAGTTATGGCTTCTGTGGGGGGGAAGTTTCATCAGGAAATTATGATAATTAAGTGAAGACTTCTGGTCTGATGGACTGCTGTACGAGATATCCTCCATTCAGTTCGACCTCTATGACTGTTTCGTCTTCATGGGAGGTCTATGTTACCCTGGCATAGGGTGCTTTGAGTGGGTTGTCTGTTGCGTCCACTATCCACCAGTGCCCAGGCCCTTTTCTACCCCTCCCCAGACGATGCCTCTGACACCTCTTCGTCCCAGTCAGATTCCGACAGCGAGTCAATCCCTCACAAACGACGCATACACTCCTTTGACGGACAGCATGGCCCCGCTTCTTCTGAAGGTTCAGGCCCTTCGTCTGATCTCAGCTTTAACCCTGACGAAATTATCCACCCCAGATCCTCAGACTGGGTTCCCCTCCCTGCAGTGACAGACTATGCCCATGCACGCATAAGGAAAGCCCTGGACAAGGACGTCCGGAGTCGCCTCCGGTCCAAGTGTCCACGCCCAGGCATACCCGACAAAGTGGCTATGACCCCAGAGCTGGACCCGAACTTAGCAACCTTCCTAAAGCGCTCCACAAAGGTCCCTAAAAAAAGGCATAGATAGGTCCTGTAAGTCCTGCCAGGACAAAGTCCTGGACCTCTCTGGTCCGTTATGTAAAATCTTAGACTTAGCAGTGGCAGCAAAAGAGTCTGGCTCACAAGTGGACCCCAACAGTCTGGCCGGATGGGAACAGCGTACGCTCTGCCTATTGGGGAACGCCAACTGGGCTATTTCCATGGAGAGGAGGAAATCTATCCTACTTCGGATAGACCCAAAGCTGTCAGATCTTGCAAATGCTGAACTGGGGCCCCTTGCTGATGTATTCTTGTTCGGCAACAAGTTTGTGAAAGATTTAGGCAGGTTTGTCCATACTTTCACTGCGCTGGATAAAGCCCAGACCAAGGTTTTTCGGAATCAAGTTTTTGCCAGGGCCGGCAGACTTCGAAGGCACCTGTCCGGCCGTGCCACCTCCAATAGCCCTCAGTCATCCTACAATGTGGCAGGCAGAGGATCCTTGGCTCCCCAAGACATCTTTTACCCGGCCAGAGCCCCAGCTGGCCGTGACCGCTTCAACCGATGTGGTTTCAAGGCCAACTACAACTCTGGCCCCAATGCTCAAGATAGGCCTGATTTCATCTGCTCAGGTAGCGCAGACTTATCCAGAAAACAATTGTCAGCTAAATTGACAATCTTATTGTGTTTAGTATCATGCAGACGGGTGTCTGATGTGAGAGCTTTAGACATTTCGGATTGTGTTTTCCCCAGAGGGAGTTACTTTTTCAATTTCCAGAGGAACAAAGACTTGTTTAAGGAAAGTAATCTATCCTAGTTATCTAGACGATAATAAGCTATGTGTGGTACAGTGTTTAAGGGAGTATGAGGACCGTACAAGAGAATTTCGTTAATCTCCTGGGGGCCAATTGTTAATTGCATTTCAGAAACCTTTTCATCCAGTATCTTCTGCGACCTTAGGTCACTGGGTGAGATGGATTCTGACTGAAGCAGGAATAGATACTTCTGTCTCGGGAGCCCACTCTGTGGGAGGTGCCATGGCATCAAAGTCTTTTTCTTTGGACTCTCAGTTGCAAGAAATAATGAGGGCAGCAGACTGGTCATCCGACTCTACATTCAAGACGTTTTATTATAAACCAGTTTTGGATGTAGCCCAGGTTGTCTTACAACAGCTATTAACAAGCATAATCTGAGCCTCCGGTCCTGCTATAGAATGAAAAAATGTTGAGCATACGCAACTAGAATTTTCAATTCTATTAAGGACACGGAGGGGAGGATTATCCCGCCCAATGGATCTAGTTTTACCCACCCAGAAATCTTGTATCAGCTTAGTGTGTTCATTCAATTTATTTAATTCAATGCCATTTTGATCTTGTTGTCTTTAGGTATTGCTATAAATACTGCAGTGTATATTTCTCTAAAATTGCATTGTTTAATGTATGGATTCACACAATTTCCAACTAAATATTACGTAGACATTTTTTTATTTTATTCTATTATTCGATCAGAAGACTTCGTAATGCATCTAAAGGAGAATACGTCTTCCTTCCACTATGTTGGTCTGCTGTTTTGAGGAGTCTGTCGATTCAACGTTGGATCCAGTTCTCACTTTCTCGTTAAGACTGTTTGTTTATCACACTTGAGACTTTATTCCTCACTGCAAAGAAAGAGAAATGAGTATGGCGGTTAGCGGAGATATGTGACCGTATGGACGTCCATTGGTAGTGAGGCTTGACGTCATGTTTATGGGATTTGTAGTTTTGTAAAAGTCCTATTTTATTGGCTGTTGTATTTTGTGATTAATAAACAGCAAAGAAGGAGAAGCATAATCCTCGTCTCCGTGTCCTTAATAGAATTGAAAATTCTTGACGCAAATCCTAGAAAATATTTTATTGAAACTTTCCTTTACTAAGCTAGGAATTATTTCATTTCTCATTAGAACTCTACTTTCTTATATCTGGCTCTGTGGTGTTAACTGCTCTTCTAACACCCTTCTCACTATGGTCCGAAAGTTAGCACTCTAGCTTTTCATTAAAACTCTACTTTCTCTCCTCCGGCTCTATGGTTTGAGCTGCACTGTAGCCTCGTCCTCACTCTATGGTCTGTACTGCAGACACTCCCCACACTCTATGGCCCGAGCTGCTCAGTAACTTCCTTCTCACTCTATGGTCTGCGCTGCAGACATTCCCCAGACTCTATGGCCCGAGCTGCACAGTAACTTCCTACTCTCTCTCTATGGTCTGCGCTGCAGACATTCCTCAGACTCTATGGTCTGTGTTATTGACGACCGCAGCCTTTCCTGGTTTCTGACAGGGGAGGCGTCGGTCCGGAGCGGGAGGGAAGGAGGAGGCAGGAGCTAGGCCGAGCGGAGGCGGCCGCTGCCTAGTGCCGTCTGTCAGGCTTCTCTACGTGCGGGGGCAGCTTGGAGCCGTTCGCCGCTGCAGGGAAGGCGGCTGTCTTCAAGATCGGACATACCTCTGCATCAGTACTAGGCGCGCCCTGCCACACGCCCTCAGGTGGGGCCGAGTAACCCCCGCAGCCCGCTCCCAGCCGAACCGGGCCCCCCCTTCGCCCCAGCCATGCAGCCCAACCAGCCGAAGCTGGCCGAGAAGCTCACCAGCCTGAACGAGCGCGGCCTGGGCATGCTGAGCCGCGTATACAACATCAAGAAGCAGGGCCAGGTGTGGAAGGCCTGCGGGGCGGCCAAAGCCAAGGCGCCGGGTCCCAGCGACAAGCTCCTGGAGGCCAACGTGAAGACGATCGTGCGCAGGTTCCCCGCCGTGGAGACCCGCAGCAGCAGCAACCAGCAGCAGCTGGCCCAGCTGCAGCAGGACTCCCCCGTCCTGATCAAGAACCTGGCCCTCTACTACTTCACATTCGTGGACGTGCTGGACTTCAAGCAGCACGCCTGCGAGCTGCTGAGCACCATCGACGCCTGCCAGGTGTACTTCGACATCACCGTCAACTTCGATCTGACCAAGAACTACCTGGACCTCATAATCACATACACTGCGCTTATGGTGATGCTGTCCCGCACCGAGGAGAGGAAGGCTATCATCGGCCTCTACAACCATGCCCACGAGATCACCCACGGGTCCAGCGACCCCGAGTACCCTCGGCTGGCGCAGATGATCGTGGACTACGATAACCCCTTGAAAAAGATGATGGAGGAATTTGTGCCCCACAGCAAGCTGCTGTCTGACGCGCTCATCTCTCTGCAGATGGTTTACCCGCGCAGGAATCTCTCGGCAGAACAGTGGAGGAACGCCCAGCTGCTCAGTCTGATCAGCGCCCCCAGCACTATGCTCAACCCTGCCCAGTCCGACTCTATGCCCTGCGAGTACCTGTCCCTGGACACCATGGAGAAATGGATTATTTTGGGCTTCATTCTGTGCCATGGAGCTCTGAACAGTGAGCCCACAGCTCTGAATCTCTGGAAGCTTGCACTTCAAAGTACTTCTTGCCTCTCCCTCTTCAGAGATGAAGTGTTTCACATACACAAAGCGGCAGAAGATCTGTTTGCAAACCTCAAAGGCTACAACAAGCGTGTCAGCGACATCAGGGAGTGCAAGGAAGCCGCTTTGGCCCATGCAGGGGTCACACATCGAGAAAGGCGAAGGTTTCTGAGGTCTGCCCTGAAAGAGTTGGCAACTGTCCTCTCAGATCAACCTGGTTTGCTGGGCCCCAAAGCGCTGTTTGTGTTCATGGCTTTATCCTTTGCCCGTGATGAAATCATATGGCTACTTCGCCATGCAGACAACATCCCTAAAAAGATGGCCGGGGACTTTATAGACAAGCATGTAGCTGAACTGATCTTTTACATGGAGGAGCTGAGAGCACAGGTTCGAAAATATGGGCCAGTGATGCAAAGGTATTATGTGCAATACCTGTCAGGCTTTGATGCCGTGGTCTTGAATGAGTTGGTGCAGAATCTGTCTGTGTGTCCTGAAGACGAATCTATCATCATGTCATCTTTTGTAAACACCATGACCTCATTGCGTGTAAAGCAGGTGGAAGATGGGGAGGTGTTTGATTTCAGGGGAATGAGATTGGATTGGTTTCGATTGCAGGCCTACACAAGCGTTTCAAAGGCTTCTTTGGGCCTAGCGGACCACCCAGAGCTTGGCAAAATGATGAACACCATCATTTTTCACACCAAAATGGTGGATTCTTTGGTCGAGATGTTGGTGGAGACATCTGATCTTTCTATATTTTGCTTTTATAGCCGTGCCTTTGAGAAGATGTTTCAACAGTGTTTGGAATTACCTTCCCAGTCGAGGCATTCAATCTCATTCCCTCTGATTTGCACTCACTTCATGAACTGCACCCATGAGCTGTGCCCTGAAGAGCGTCATCACATTGGTGATCGGAGCCTTTCCTTGTGTAATATGTTCTTGGATGAAATGGCGAAGCAGGCCAGAAATTTGATCACAGATATTTGTACTGAACAGTGCACGCTTAGTGACCAGTTGTTGCCGAAGCATTGTGCCAAAACTATAAGCCAGGCGGTGAATAAAAAGTCCAAGAAGCAGACAGGCAAGAAAGGGGAACCAGAACGGGAGAAGCCAGGTGTAGAAAGCATGAGAAAAAATAGACTACTAGTGACCAACTTGGACAAGCTGCACACTGCACTTTCTGAACTCTGTTTCTCAATCAGCTATGTACCAAACATGGTGGTCTGGGAACACACCTTTACTCCAAGAGAATACTTGACATCCCACTTGGAAATCCGTTTTACCAAGGCAATTGTTGGCATGACCATGTACAACCAAGCCACGCAAGAGATTGCAAAGCCTTCAGAGTTGTTGACAAGTGTGAGGGCTTACATGACTGTGCTCCAGTCAATAGAAAACCATGTTCCGATTGATATCACAAGAGTGTTTAATAACGTTCTTCTTCAGCAAACTCAGCATTTAGATAGTCACGGTGAGCCAACCATCACCAGTCTGTACACTAATTGGTATTTGGAGACTTTGTTAAGGCAAGTCAGTAATGGTCACATAGCATATTTTCCAGCAATGAAGGCATTTGTAAATTTACCTACAGAAAACGAACTGACATTCAATGCTGAGGAGTATTCTGACATTTCTGAAATGAGAGCCCTCTCTGAACTCCTGGGCCCATATGGAATGAAATTTCTCAGCGAGAGTATAATGTGGCATATTTCATCGCAGGTAACCGAGCTTAAGAAGCTCGTAGTGGAGAATGTCGAAGTGCTTACTCAGATGAGGACCAGCTTTGACAAACCTGAGCAGATGGCTGCACTTTTTAAGAAGTTGACCTCTGTTGACAGCGTCTTAAAGAGAATGACTATCATTGGTGTTATCCTGTCATTCCGCTCTCTGGCTCAAGAAGCCCTCCGAGATGTTCTGTCCCACCACATCCCATTCCTTGTAAGTTCAGTGGAAGATTTTAAGGATCATATCCCAAGAGAGACTGATATGAAGGTTGCTATGAATGTCTATGAACTGTCTTCTGCTGCAGGGCTGCCCTGTGAGATTGATCCAGCTTTGGTAGTAGCCCTATCCTCTCAGAAGTCCGAAAATATAAGCCCAGAAGAAGATTATAAGATTGCCTGCTTGCTCACAGTGTTTGTGGCTGTTTCATTGCCCACGCTCGCCAGTAATGCAATGTCTCAGTATAGCCCTGCTATTGAAGGCCACTGCAACAACATACACTGCCTTGCAAAAGCTATTAACCAGATTGCAGCAGCCTTGTTTACCATTCACAAAGGCAGCATTGAGGACCGTCTTAAAGAATTCCTGGCTCTCGCCACCTCCAGTTTACTAAAAATTGGTCAGGAAACAGATAAAACCACAACGAGGAACCGAGAATCTGTTTATTTGCTTCTAGACATGATTGTCCAAGAATCCCCTTTCCTGACCATGGACCTGCTGGAGTCATGTTTTCCTTACGTCTTACTGAGAAATGCATACCATGCTGTCTACAAACAAAGTGTCCCTTCTTCTGCCTAACAAATAGTTGCCCAAAACAACAGATATGACGGGTCAGCTTTCCCTAAAAATGCAGAGGTAGTGTCTTTTAGGGCCTGGCAAATTCTCCTTTTTGAGTTGAAAGAAACGATACTGTATTTTCAGTACTGTATTGACGTGTTTTTGTCGTTATGGTTGTATGGCATGGTTCTTTCACGTCGCACTTTGACTAAATTCCAGTTTGAATATTATATGCATTTAAAGTGTTGTATTTGATATCAAGTAATGGAAACACAACTGCTTGTCCGTTTTGGTTGACATATGAGTTTCGTTATTTTGGGTGGTTTCTTGTTTTTATCACTTTGTAAACTACTTTGTAAAGATATAATATAGTCCATATGGGTAACATTGAACGGGTATTTATGCATTTGGGAAGTAGTACATTTTCTCAGTTGGAACATATATGAAGTATGTAGTAAAAATGTGTAACGAACTTTGTTTTATGAAGGTTTAACCTAAATGAGACAAAAAGTATTTATCCATTGCCTCGATTACAAGATGCCAAATGACCCATTTAATGTTTATTGCTGGCTCTTTTGCCGAAAGCTCTTACATGCTGTGATTTGTAATTTTGCCTTTCCTGTTGCAGTTAAGGATTACAAGTCACGCCGAAAAAAATGCAGTTGGTTAAAAAGCCCAGAGTGGCTAGAGCTGGCACATTTGATATTGCATCACATGGCATTTGTATGTACTGTACGTATGAAGCTGTGACACTGTTTACTTTTTGTAGTACCTAGTTGCCATTTACACTACATTGTAGCCTGCTATATGATGTATTAACCTAGTGATCAATACTAAATCGTCGATGCAATGTAATGGTTTAACCACTTTATATTGTTGGGTTTCTTGATCTTTCCTTAGTGTACAGTCCGCAGTGGAATGCATCAAAAAAGGGAGAAAAAAAACGAAATAACATTTTCGCTTATCTGTAGCACTGTGGTTTCTGCTTCTGTACATATATTTTTGACATTACCACTGACATTAACAGTCATGATTCACTTTATATTGTCAGATTTCGAAATGCTATATCTCTTTTCATAGTGTACTGTAAACCATAGAATGAACTAAAAACACTAAATAAAACAAGCCTTTCTGTGGCGTTGTGGTTGCTGCTTGTGTACACATTTGATACATTGATAGATTTAACCACTTAATATTGTCAGAAATGGAAATGCCACCATCTCCTTTATTATGTTATGAAACAATAAGGTGGCCCATACAGAAAATGCTAAATAAAACTGTAGCCTTTAACTTTTCTATGGCCCTGCGGTTCTTGCTTGTGTTCCGCCGCCTCAGTGTGTGTCGCTGTGCGTTGTTGTGCCTTGCAATGCTTACCTTATGATACTCTATGGCCTTTCCGCTAGACATTCCTTCCACTCGATGGTGTTTTCCTCTCCACCAATGGAGTGATGATGTTGGACCGTCCTCTCGGTGGTCGCGGGCGCTAGACTATCCCTGACTCTATGGTCTCCTCCGGGGCGCCCTCTGCAGTTCGCCTCCATTTTGAGCCGGGCTTCAGGAAGAGGAGGCGGGCGCTGCCACTGTTTACCAAACTGCAGCTGTAGAGGGGTCGCCGCTGCCCGCCCGTGCTCTGTCATCCCGCCCCGGTGCACCCTGCCAGCTCCTCCGCCCTGCCCCCGACCGCTGGTTCGATGCCCCTCAGCGGAGACCCGACCCTCGGGCCATGGACACCAGCGACCTGTTTACGAGCTGCAAGAGGGGCGACGTCTTTCGAGTGCGGTGAGCGGAGCGTCGCTGGCGGGGAAGGGGCGGCTGCTGTGAGTGGTCTGGTTCACAACTGGTCTTCACACTAGAGATGGAAGAGCCAACACCCTTACAGAGAACCGAGCCAAGGGTCTGGCTTGGCTCTAGGAGCCCGTTCACGAGCCACGCTTTGAAAATGTTTGGCATGTAAATCATGCAGCACACATGTTAAAACGTGTCTCTTCAAAATTCAAAGCTATTTATTCAACACGCTGAAGCAATTCATACACATACATCGAATATATCACCACGTTGAGAGAAACGTATTAACACCGATACTTATTAAACCTGAAATTAGGAGCATTCCTCCCCTCCCCACCAATCCCGGGCCGTTGCAGCACTAAGCAGCGGTCACTTGTTATGTATTACCTAAATGCGGCCTAAACTCTAATTATTTATGGAGCGTCATTGTTGTCTATTAACTCAAACACACAAAGTTTTTGTACAGTTCACATCAGGATCTCACGTGGTTGGGGGTGCACTTGTAGGTGATAATGAAAAAAGGAAGTGTCGGTTAAATAAAATATTTGTCTAGGATCATAAAATTTGCTAGCAGGGCAGCCGGATTGATCACAGGTTTTCATATTTCACATTGAGCAGTTAATCAAATAAACAGGAATTTTTTTTGCCCTTTCCTTTACATCAAAGGTTATTGCACTTTCTTCAATTCTTGTCCGATAAGGTTAGAGCGTGGGTTTGCTTGCAGAAGCCACTTGACAGCTCAGTCTCTGTCAGCGAGCTTTCAGTGGCTCGTTCACTTCTACTTGACACTGCTCCTGCACCACTGGCAGTGGGCTAGAGTGGCCTCCGTAGTGGCCTTCGTAAATATAAGGACTGAGCCTTTCTCGGATACTATGAGTATGTTCGAAAACCAGTATGGTTTTGTCAATGTGTTTGGAAAATATGCCTTCAGATGAAATTTCTAACATCAGTGACTCAAATGTTAAATAAAAGGTAAGTTTGATCTTAAATTATTTTAAACATTTCTACTGTGATGTATACCGGAGGTCTGCTACCAAAGCCCTTTATTTGATTTGACCCCCTTCTCCAATTTAGTTTTTATATAAGGTGTGGCAGGGGAAACCAACTCAAGACATATTTTTGGACTTACGAGATACCCTCCAATCGTCGAATTGCTTGGTGGCTTACCCTATTTTGTCTGCTGCTCAACTTGTACCTATTGACATGCGCTACTCCGTATCCATTTTTCCCTATGCAGTGTCCCAAAGCCGCATCGTAATTTGTTTTAGTTTTAATCTTACTGGCAATTTTTCATATTCCAACTGTGAGAAAGTGCCATTTTGGATGTCTTCTCCTAAATATTTTATGGGAGGGCAGGGTGAAGGGTGGGGAGTTTGAAGACCATTGTCCTTTAGCTGGTGGTAGAGAAAGAGGCTCGAGGGAGTCCTTTTTGTTGGTGGCCCATCACAATTTAAATTAACAACAAGCCGGATCACCTAAGTGGAACTGCTCAGGGACTTGAGCAACTTTCTGATATAGCGACGTAGGTACTTCAGTTGTTTTCAAACATTTTTACGCTGAACACCCGTTTGCATGAAAAAATGATTTCCCTACCCCATTTAAATGGCCCATCATTTCAACTGAGATTGTGAGTGGGAGGCTGTTCTAAATCTGTGTCTAGAACTGTAATCTGTGTTGCTGTTTTTAAAATCAGAATGGGAAAACAAAAAATGTATTGCAAATAAAGGCAGCCAGAACTTATACGTGACGGCGTGTACAAATTGTTCCAAAAAGTATTACAAACTTTACGTTCATAGTTTCTTTTTGTTTGGTCCCTTTTAGTCTACTTAACGTTTTGTTGCTAGTTCTGCAGTTCAGATAAACAGCACATGACGTTCCACACTTCACAAAGTTCTGATAAACCAGCGCCTATGGCAGCGCACACCTGTAGCATCTACAAAGCATCTTGTTTACATAATAGCTCTAATAAATGATCGCTGATGATGCTCCACTTTGATAACTGTGTCAAATGTTTCTCACTTGGCACCTCTTGTTGACGGCCCCCTCTTATAAAACTTGTCTGACGTCGTTTCTTATATGCCATCGCCATAAACGGCCCCGAGGTACCAAGTTCACCCCCTGTCTGATGTCAAATGCCTCAACACCTCTCTTACAAACTGCCCCTGATGGTCCAAACAGACACTCTTTTCTAATATGTTTGCCGTTTTTTTTACAACATAATTTATAAATGACCCCCTGATGCCTCTTGCTTACCCACTGCGTGATAACTGTATCTGATATCACATATCCAAGCCTCTGCTTGTATCTGGTACGTGACGTGTCATCCTTACCGTACATTTAATAAGCCGTGCTAAATGCCCATACTACTTTTGCAGCTTTTATGAACTGTGCTCACAGCTCAGAGAAACCGAGCACAGCTACATACACTTATACAGTATTCATGAGACATTATGTGTTGTGTCCTATGCTCACTTCTCAGCTTTGCCCTGCGCATAATGTACTAAGTTATCTCTTTCAAAATTTAGTTCGGATGCATACGCCCCTAACATGGGTGCCAATTTCTGTGATGCTTGAGCTCCAGCAATTTTTCAACTGTGGGCTTTTGAAAATGAACTACAGCCTGGTCTCTGCAGGGGAACAGAGGCACCACCAGTTTCAGTTGATGTAGGCGCAAGTTGCGGGTGGTGCTATGACAAAGGACCCACAACTCATGATTGTTCTCGTTGTGGTGGTCAGTACATTTTATTATTAGTTTATTTTTTGGCACGATTCATTGTTGTGGATCAGTGTGACTATCCATTAGCACCCACATTCTAACATCTCCACATGAAATTCAATCGCTGCACTTTCACCTATTCACTTGATTGCTTCCTAGAGAAAAAAAACTCAAATTAACAAACTGGAACTTGTCTTTTTAAACGTTTTCATAGTTGCTAAGTGGATTGTGTTCTTGTCTGACACTTTTAGACCGTTTCGGCCTTTCCGGTACCACAGCGTTGTATTCTGAAACTTTTAGTTTTCTTTAAACTTTGTAAGTAATGGGTGAAAGTCCCATCTTGTGGTGTATATGGGATTGCCCGGAGTCACCCATGACACAATGACACTTTTATCATATGTTTTTACATTTTATTAAGTTGTCTGCTCCATTTCCAACAGTGCTGCTGCTCGAGCTAAATGTAAAATCAAACATGACTCAGCTCTCTGCTTTTTATAAAACTCAACTAATTCTTCCACCTGATCCATGAAAACTAGCCTTGGCAATGCCTTTTGCTTTGGCATTTGATAGGTGCATACAGAGAATATTTTTTAGAAGCTTCCCTTACAGGCAGCACAGATATAGCATAGGCAGTAGCAGTGCAGGTTTTCCCAACACAACACAAGTGTAGTGGAAAAATGGGAGTGTGAATGACTGAGTGTGTGAGAGTGTATAAGAAAGCGAGTGTTTTAGAGACTGAATGCACAACAATAGGGTGTTTCTCATGATAAGGACTTTGCAGCTGGCCCTGGTATACTGGAGGAATATGGGGACATCAAAGGCAAAATGCTGCCGCTGATGTTTTGGCGGTAATTGGTTGCATAAAAGAGGACACCAACGTTATACGGGGGCACCCATGACAGAATGCTGGACCTTCTGTAGTAAAGGTCATTTTGGCACATGGGGTACTTGTGATTTATGTGGGCATCCGTACTAACATTCTGGCGTATTGTGCGTACGTCAGGGCATAAAAGTGATATAGGGGCATCCATGATAAGTTGCTTTCCCTGGCATACTGGGGAAGTTCTTAAGATACCGGGAATTGGGGGGAGGGATGAATTTGTGGAGGCGCCCATGGAAATATATTGGGCTTGGCACACTGTAGGTAATCCCTGACCTATTCGATGAGACAATGGCAAATTCTGAAGGAAAAAAACAATAGATCTCCTGTGGAGGGGTCAAGCTTCCCTGGCACACCTTGAACGTATTGAGATATTTCTTAAGTGCTCTTTCAGAACCTTCGGGGTTTGAGCAGATTTATGTCAATATTGCGGTTTTTTTTGTTTGTTTTTTTTACCCCATTTTTTCAAATCATGTAGGTAGGGGGACCACCCCCTTCCACTGAACTATCTTGAAAGAACTCTGGCACACCCCCTTTGCTAACTGTTATTCGGGGCAATTACATCCCACAACTTTCGAAGATTACCTTCTATTACTAAGGAGTAGAGGGCGCAGTGTATGAACAAAAGGTGCATCCTGTATGCAAGTAGGACAGGATCCGAGTTTTGGCAATTAAATTAACAACATTGTCCAATCTTCAGATCGATAAAATTGATTCTATTTTACAAGTTGTGTAATCCCACCACCCTCCCGTTTCATTTGCAGTTCTTCCATTGTCTATTAAAGTGACCCGGACCAACTAATAAGTCTGTGTCCCTAGTTAACTGTTTCCAATGTTCCGTGTTCATCCTTACCTTTGATAAACAGCACTCGGCCCTCTGCTCAAGCGACATCTTTGATACACCCAGTCAAAAGATCTGCGCTAATTCTACAGGTTGAAAGGTGCCTACAACGTTGTGCACGCCTAAAAAAATGTAAATAATCGGCAAATCTCTCATATTTTGCAGCTTTCATGATGTATATGTATTATCCCTATTCCACCTCCGTACTTCTGTTAAATCGCATTCTTTGTTCCTTATGCACTTTACGTTCTTGATGTTATCCAATGCTGACTAGTTCCTAGAGACCCGTGAAAGTGACCAACGCACAGCCCTTCCAAAAAAAAAACACTGGCGCACACATGCTGGTCTGATTATACATACCCAGTGCTGGGTGCTGACGCTTTCTAGGAACAGAGATGCGTTTTTCCATGATATTAGTTAGACTCTGATGAACAATCCAGATTGTGTTTCATCTTTCTTGGAGTGAACTGTGTTTGCGTCAAAGCCTTAAAAGCTGTCTTAATGTCTCATGCGTGTTTATCAACTCTAATACACATGACCTTTTATACTATGTAGTCATTTGTGAAGTGCCTGTGACACCCCGCGGCCTCTTCATAGAGGTGCTGAAGGCAAGATTGGGAAGGTAGGTCTGGTGGAGACAAACGAGAAGACAAATATCTCAATATCGGTCAACACAGCTGTCCCTTGCCGCTGTACAACATGTTAAACAGAATCCAGCGTTCCACACTCATCCTGTGGAGGTGCTTTCTACAACTGCCATTCATGTCCCTAGAGCTTTAACAAAGTTTACAGTGCTCACTGTGACCCTTCAAGTTGAACACAATGAACTGCTCGTATAGCAAACGCGTAACCTACAGTTTGAGTAAACTGTGCCTAAACTCCTAAACATCACGCATCTCTAGTAAATAAGTCATAAAATATGCCTGACGATGGTCTATGATATTCAGCAACTCTAAACAGTGCTCACTTTTTTATTTCTGCTACACATCACATGGACACAAGACCTCTGTTTTCCTTCTGCTCTGACAGATTGTTCCCAATGTTATACTTCCAGCCCTTAGTTCTTATCCCTAGTGTGCAGATCAGTAATTGTATAAAACACCCGGCTTTCACAAGCTTCCCCTTTGGCTTCGATTGGTGTTTCCAAAGTCCCACTTTAATCCTGCAGCTCTAATCCTAAGAATAATATTGTATTATAGGATAGGGGCATTTAATTGAGAACAGCTTTATTTTTTATTGTGCACCTTTGCTATAATCTTTTTATTAGCATTTCATCGACAGTTGATTTGAATTGTAGAACAGCTACAACAGTACGTATATAGATAGCAATTTTATCTATAGAAATATGATGGACACCTTGTGTGCTCTTTTTATGTATCCAACTGCTCCTTGTTTCTGTTACACCTTTCTGTGATGATGCTCTCCTGCTCGCATTGTAACAAGGGTGAATATTTGTGCTCCCATTTCTTCCTTCCACTGCCTTGGAATATAACCTTCGTCAAAAGATAAATTAATCAGGTGAAGGAGGATGGATGCAAAACCATAGGTCTATTGTTTTATGACTGATGATTGGTCTCTAAGTGAATCTGAAGTTTTGAGTGTTTTTCAATTTGACTCGGGTAGCACATCTAAGGCAGAAGCTGATTGTGCTGTCAGTATTCCTTTGAGAAGCTGATTTGTGAAAATTGGTAGTATTGTCAATGAAAAAGGAATTATGTTAAGGGCAGAACTCACCTGAAGGTGCACCAGAGGGAAGAATTTGGCGAGGTCGAAAGAATAACACACAAACGTACAGAGGCAGAGCTGTTGGAATTGATGAGGATGATTGCATCCCAGTAATCTTTCTTTACCGCTAGAAGTTTATTTTCCATAGTTTGTTTTTAGAATGGGATATATATGTTTGTGCCATTTAGATTCCAGTCTTGATATCACGGCAGTCGCTTACCTTATATGATCAACAGAAAAAAGAATTTTAGGAAGTGCTACTGGAAAGGTGCCTTGGCTTCCCCTACAGGTTCATTTGCATAACTATCCCATTTGACTGGCAGAAGGTGTGTGATGTGTAGTACAATTTATGCCTTGTGTAAAACCTTATGGTTAATTAAGTAGGCCTAAATTTGTTATGGTGACAAGCCAATGCTGCCATTTTTTTCCTGTTTCCAGTATGTACTACTTTGGATAGAATTAAAAGCAGTGTCTTCTAAAAAAAAAAAAAGTGGTGTATGAGCTATAGCAGAAAATGTTTGGAACAATATTTTTAAGGACAGTTTGCCAGACTTGTGCTTCTTGATGGGCATAAATGTCCATTCAGTAAAGTTTGGCATTAGCACGAATGGTAGACAGTGTTGAAGCTGTACATGTGTCTACATGTGGGATATTACCTAGGAAAGCCACAGTGTGGCCATACCAACAGTCGAAAAAAATATATAGCAGGGCAATAGAGCTCCATTCACATCGAGGACCACGTGCCTTCCAATTCAAAAGCCCCTCCACGTGACAGAGAGCAAGCACGTGGATGCTGCTGAAAAAAGAGTAGTTGTGGGTGCTGCTACTCTGTGGAGAATATCCAACTTGGTTGGACTAATATCGCAATATGACAGGCGTCACTGGGGGGAGACGGGAGAACTGGTAAAACATCCTTCAAGAAGCATGGGAAGGACCTCATCCAGAAGTGGAAAATCATATCAGATCATAATATTAAGTGTGCCTTAGACTCGTCTGACACTGAGTCCTGTAAATGAACACTAGTGTTCTTCTCCGATGCCGTGCCTGCCTTAAAGTCTCTTGATTCTGAACACCTTCTACGCATGCCCTTTGATAGAGAGTACATTTGCAGCCTTAAAGTAGACACAATGTTGTTAAAAAAAATGGACACAATAAAGCTATTGGAATACTCCAAATATAGCCTTCCTTCCAAGTCAGGTTTTAGAAGGCAACACGCAGGAGCCAAGCCAGCAGCCATTTTTGGATATCTTCAGATCTCGGAAGAGCGCATGCTAATTCTAAAGGATGCCCATAAACCCACAAGGATTTTGTTTTGTGCGTCCAAATGGAAAAGATTTATCTAATATACTTGTTCCACCCAGAAAAGGCGACTTAGTTTCTCTTCGATCAGGATACATTTAACTACTGTGTCAGCTAGTATTAAAAGTACTAATAGCTTTTGTGGAAGGCCTTTAAAGAGAAATTCCTCCAAGAGTTCCATCAGTTACCTTATGGGACCGCAACATTGTAGTCCCCAGACTCACGATGCCTCCATTTGACCTTTGCACTCTTGCTCACTGCAGTTCATTTCATGGAAGGACACCCTCCTAACTAATATCACTTCCCTTCATCGAGTTAGTGAACTGAAAGCTCTAACATCGGAGGTGCCATTTACTCAAGTGCACAGAGTTTTGTCTGTCTCTAGAAAAAACTCATTTGCACCCTACCGCGATCCCCTAATTCCTCGTCAATCAAACCACTGATTTGCCTATTTTTTTCTCCAACCACTGTTTATTGCGATACGTGCCGTATTTTCTTTGGTCGCCAAAAGAGCCCAAACATACTACATACACTGGACTAAATCGAATAGATCAGCAAAGCAACTCTTCATTGTGTTTTGCAAGCCCCGCTTAGGGAAAGCCATTTCCAGAGCGGACCTTGATAGAACGATTGTCATGTGCTCACAAGTTTGCTATGCCAAAGCCAAACAAACAAACGCTACATTGTCTGCCTGGTGCATATTTCGCTAGTAAAAACATAAAAACAACCTGCTGCATTGAATAAAAATACAGAATTGCTTCTGTCTACAATGTATCTATGAGGGCAAATTTAATTTGTGATGATTCAAAGTATCTTTGAGGTGTAAAATATTCCTTCATGCATTGCAGTGCTGGTGCTCAATAGAAGGTGGAATCCTACATCAAACAACCAAGAGCGAGAAGTGAGAGAGATTTGCTTATTCACATAGCTCCCCTGTCCTGTTCACATATGAGTGATAGTTCTTGTATGAAATTTGCAGAAAAATGTTATTGCTAAATCTTTAATGAGAGACACTGTTCCAGGTAAGCATGGAGATTTGTAAGTGTTAGAAATGGGGTCTCTAGTTGGCAGTCGGTTTGCACCCTGTCCAAGTAAGGACCCTCACTCTAGTCAGGATAAGGGAGATACCCGCTCAGATAACCCCTGCTCACCCCCTTGGTAGCTTGACACGAGCAATGTGTAAAGCATTTGTACATAACACACAGTAATAAGTAAAAACACTACAAAAGGACACCACACCAGTTTTAGAAAAATAGCCAATATTTATCTATATAAAACAAGACCAAATACGATAAAAAATCCAACATACAGTAATAAAAATATGAATACTGCAAGATACTTTCACAGCTTGCCCCCCTTTCTTATGCATTAGTTTAAGGCCCAAGTTACACCCATATCTCTTTTGCAGCTAAAAGTGCACAGATTATGCCATATCCAGGGCTCCATCTGACATGCACAAATGGTGTGGGTCTTGTGCCATATATGTATTGCAGACACAGGGCACTTAATCGAGCAATGCTGTCTACACCCATGCTTCAGAAAAAAACCCTCTAAAACTTTGCTTTCTGTATACTACATAAAAGGCATGTCCTACAACAATGCACTCATATTTTGCACCCCTACACACAGTGCATGACCTACGTTAATGCAATATGCTCACTATGTACGTTTACTTCACACAGTGAAAACGGTGCCTTCTGTATCAGGTATTTGATACACTGTGCATGAAGGTACATTGCATCTCTTTCAATCCCCAACCCCCCTTTTTTTTTAAATTAAAACAGAATCATCACAGATCTGTACTTGGGCAGCATGTCATCTGTTTGAGAACGTTTTACCTATGCATATATGTAATTTTTCGGTGGTTGGAACATGTAAGTTGGACTGGTCACTACACACTTGGTATTTACATGACAGATTTATACTAAGACACGAGTAATTAAAATGATTTGTCCAGAATCTCTCCATTTTTTATCGAATGCTTAGTCTCAAATACGAACTATTGAGAAAAGAAACCAGATGCCCACAAAATTGCACCCCCTTGCTGATTCGTGACATGAGTGCCAGTTCATAGAATCCCCTTGCAAACTTGGGCTTTGGCAGAGCAAGGTTGTGCTGTTTTTATTGAATTGGCTACAGTTTTTATGTTAATAATGCCGTCGAACAAGCAAATCTCAGTCCTAGGAGACAGACAGTGAAGTGTTGATGTCAGTCCACGATTCTTGTGTTTTGCATGTAAGAAGGGCATCTGAAACGAACAGGTTAGCCATCTTGAACCACAAGCTACGTTTCAGCCTAGTAAAAGAGCTATGCAGTGCATTAGGAAGTGATAGTTGGTGTAGTTTGGTAGAGCTCCTGTATGAAATGCAGTAAGTAGTGTTAGAGTAGTTTGTCAGTAGTGGTCGTGGGACTAAGTGGGCTTGCGACAAGGTGTAGGGTACAGTACGGATCTGGCTTGGAGGTGGTAAGTATTGCGCTTGTGGAAAAGGTCCTGCAGAAATGGGTTCCATTGGCCTTTAGCTGGGGCCTGCCCTCCAGCGATCCTCTTGTTGTGCCCGCAGCTGTGGCATTATCCTCTTCTTGGAGGGGAAGTTCCACCAGGAACATTTTTACAGGCACAGGTCATTAAATATTACTTTGTTTTGTATCTTGCAGATATCTTGTTGAACAGAGAGACGTGGAACTGAATGTCCGAGATAAATGGGACAGTACTCCTTTGTAAGTTCCGTTGACATGCTTAAGCAGATCTTTGCAAGGCAGCTTTACATCTTTTCTGAAACTCTGATGGAATTGCTACTAATATGCTATTTGCCCCAGGAAGTGTGAGGAATCTTGTTTTTTGTAACCATTGGTAACCACTGCATCACAATTACTGTCTCTAAGAACAAACCCTCAGTTTTTACACTTGACATAGTTGTGC
Organism: Pleurodeles waltl; assembly: GCF_031143425.1. NCBI lineage: Eukaryota > Metazoa > Chordata > Amphibia > Caudata > Salamandridae > Pleurodeles > Pleurodeles waltl. The sequence goes on along the minus strand of NC_090448.1, from coordinate 48,607,192 downwards.
CTGGCAAATACTTCGCTGTTGACAGTGTGAGTATAATGACTGGCGTGGAAGTAAAACATTTGTTTCAAGGCGTCCATTTAAACGCTTTATTTCAGATATACCTAGCACAGCATTCTAGCTGTTCCGACCACATATTTACCAGTTTTACCATTTCTGGAGAATAAGGGCCTCATGTAGAAAACCCTTTTTTCAGTCACAAACACTACAATTCACAAAATCATAGGGTTTACAACGGTAGAAGTGCTTTTGTTTGTGTACAGTCAGAACATTCTTTCTGACTTGTAAAAGGGCTTTTGCCATCCTTTGCCACTTACACATAGGATGGGTTGCAAAAGGGCCACTCTCCCACTTATTTTAGATTCACCATAGAATGTAGCAATGGTTTACAAATGAAATTGCTGCCCAAGGGACCACTGCTTGCTCCTCATGAGGTTTTCCAAAACAGAAAACCTTTTTTCTAAAATAAAAAAAAAACTCAAATTAAAAATACGGGTTCCTTTTAAGGAACACAGGCTGCTTTAAAAACAAAAAAGGTTTTATTTTTTTGCAGTATAACCAGAGAGATGGCAGTCTGCTGTTGCATGCAGACCACCATCACTATTATTTCTGCCAATCATAGGCGACAGCAAACTGCGACCTGCCCAATCAGTACTAATTAGGCAGGTCTTTCAGCGGCACTCTGAGATTCGGTATTTTTGTGAACTGACATACTAGTACATAAATCAGTTTGCAAACTACAAATCCATTCACAAAAAGTCAGTGCTTAATTTGTGACAACATTTGCTAATGGAATAATGGTATCAGATGCCTAGTCACTTTGAGTTGTTATTTTAAATCCCTCAGATGTATAGCTAAAAATGTATGCTCTATATGCACGAACTGCCAGAGGATTCTACCTCAGAGTGAGTCTATTACCTCGAGATTTACTAGGATTGAAGCCCAGACATCCGTGAGTATTTTTCCATTGTAACAAAAACCCTCCCTGTTCTCTAGTCTTCTGGGCTGTCGAGAATGAAAATGGGAATGAGAGCATTCTTAAGACTAAGAGGGATTTAGTTTAGTAACGTTCACATGGAGAAATTGAAAGGAGAAAGGCTTATTTAGAAGGTTTATAGGGACTGTTTATAAGTGGGACTAGGGCAGGGTTCCTAAACTATGGTGTGGTCTGCGACATCTACTCATGGGGTCTGCAGCTGGTTAGAAAATTAAATATTATTTGCAGATTCATCAAGTAAATACATACAAAAAAGCAAAGTGAAAATTATAAAATGCTCTGTAGATGTGAAGGAATTTGAAATTGTTGGTTAAAAATTAAGATGCATCCTTATCTTGATCTTTGGGGGTAGTTCAAGTAAAGCCAACAGTTGCATGGAGGACTTGTAGCCTCAAGTGAAGCACTGGTATGCACCGACAAAAGAGAAGATACATTAGGAGTAAAAAAGACCAAGCAATACACTAGAATCCAGCATATCACATTGACTTTTAGCAATAAAACCAAGTTTTGAAAACCTCCATCCTTACCATTAAAATTTCGATGTTTGTATTGTATTTGTTTGTGACTTAAATAAAATATCTCATTTGTGTATGTTATTGTGCACTTGTTTTTATGGTTTTGTATATTTTTTTGAGTTTCAAAACCGCTTAGGCTGGGGTCCCCGGCTTTCAATAGTGATTCAGTGGATACTCTACAGAGTCAAAAGGTTAAGAACCTCTGCACTAGGGGCAGCAGGAGATATGAGTTGGAAATGTCCAACAGCATGTTTACTGTAGTATCTTAATTGGGTATGTCATTGTTGCTAGGATCAGAGTCACCTGTTTCAGTGTTTTTCAGCAAAAGAGTGAAAGCAGGTGTAATTTCATGATTTTGTAGGATTCGATTAATTGCATAGGTGTCTATGACCTTAAAGTATATATAGGGCGCTACCAAATTGAAAAGCATTATTGGACAATTGCTTACACAATTTACATTCTTGCAGAAGTACCTCTGTGTGTTGGAAAATTTGCAGTAGGGAAAATCAAGGGCTCCTTAGTAGTGGATTATAGTTCAAGAGCATTGTTTTGATGGGTCTTCTGTAGGGATTTCATCTTTTATTCCACCTTATCAGATTTGAGTGGCATTTTCCAATTTAGAAATGGGAATAACTGAAGATTCTATAATGTATCAGACTGAGACAATGTATGTTTTTTTCCTGTACATTTTTAAAAACATATATTTAAATACTTTTGTAGAATTTCTAAATATGTGCTTGTAAACTGTACTGGAATCCCAGCTCTGATACCATCCTGTTACATTCGTAAGCAGGGAAAAAAGCTGGAGACGGGGAGGGTAATCTAACTGCATCCTAAAAGGGGCTACAGAGTGTGCACGGCCTCAGATGAACACCAAACGCGAAGACGCGAAGGCATGGGCACCTATCACACTTTACAAATTCCACCAAATAGCACATTCAGCTCTGTTTTCTGCAGGACGCGTGCTTTGAGTTCTCAGCAGAACGGAAAATGCTGTTGAGTGCTTTTATAACATACTGAATTAATGATAATGCGCCACAACTGCTTGCATTTCTAATATTGCATAGGTAAGTGTAGGAAGTTGGCTCTGTATGCACTATTTCAAAGTAAGGAATAGTATGCACAGAGTCCAAGGGTTCCCCTTAGAGGTAAGATAGTGGCAAAAAGAGATAATACTAATGCTCTATTTTGTGGTAGTGTGGTCGAGCAGTAGGCTTATCCAAGGAGTAGTGTTAAGCATTTGTTGTACATACACACAGGCAATAAATGAGGAACACACACTCAGAGACAAATCCAGCCAATAGGTTTTGTTATAGAAAAATATATTTTCTTAGTTTATTTTAAGAACCACAGGTTCAAATTCTACATGTAATATCTCATTTGAAAGGTATTGCAGGTAAGTACTTTATGAACTTTGAATAATTACAGTAGCATATATACTTTTCACATAAAACACAAATAGCTGTTTTTAAAGTGGACACAGTGCAATTTTCACAGTTCCTGGGGGAGGTAAGTTATTGTTAGTTTTAGCAGGTAAGTAAATCACTTACAAGTCTCAGGTTTGGGTCCAAGGTAGCCCACCGTTGGGGGTTCAGAGCAACCCCAAAGTCACCACACCAGCAGCTCAGGGCCGGTCAGGTGCAGAGGTCAAAGAGGTGCCCAAAACACATAGGCTTCAATGGAGAGAAGGGGGTGCCCCGGTTCCAGTCTGCCAGCAGGTAAGTACCCACGTCTTCGGAGGGCAGACCAGGGGGGTTTTGTAGGGCACTGGGGGGGACACAAGTCCACACAGAAAGTACACCCTCAGCAGCGCGGGGGCAGCCGGGTGCAGTGTGCAAACACGCGTCGGGTTTTCAATGAGAGACCAAGGGATCCCTTCAGCGGTGCAGGCAGGCAAGGGGGGGGCTCCTCGGGGTAGCCACCACCTGGGCAAGGGAGAGGGCCTCCTGGGGGTCACTCCTGCCCTGGAGTTCCGATCCTTCAGGTGCTGGGGGCTGCGGGTGCAGGGTCTTTTCCAGCCGTCGGGAAATTAGAGTTCAGGCAGTCACGGTTAGGGGGAGCCTCGGGATTCCCTCTGCAGGCGTCGCTGTGAGGGCTCAGGGGGGACAACTTTGGTTACTCACGGTCTTGGAGTCGCCGGATGGTCCTCCCTGAGGTGTTGGTTCTCCACCAGTCGAGTCGGGGTCGCCGGGTGCAGTGTTGCAAGTCTCACGCTTCTTGCGGGGATTGCAGGGGTCTTTAAATCTGCTCCTCTGTAACAAAGTTGCAGTTCTTTTGGAGCAGTGCCGCTGTCCACGGGAGTTTCTTGTCTTTCTTGAAGCAGGGCAGTCCTCTGAGGATTCAGAGGTCGCTGGTCCTTGGGAAAGCGTCGCTGGAGCAGGTTTCTTTGGAAGGCAGGAGACAGGCCGGTAGGTCTGGGGCCAAAGCAGTTGGTGTCTTCTTTTCTTCCTCTGCAGGGGTCTTTCAGCTCAGCAGTCCTCTTCTTCTTGTAAGTTGCAGGAATCTAAATCTTTAGGTTCAGGGAAGCCCTTAAATACTAAATTTAAGGGCGTGTTTAGGTCTGGGGGGTTAGTAGCCAATGGCTACTAGCCCTGAGGGTGGGTACACCCTCTTTGTGCCTCCTCTCAAGGGGAGGGGGTCACCTCCCTAATCCTATTGGGGAATCCTCCATCTGCAAGATGGAGGATTTCTAAAAGTTAGAGTCACTTCAGCTCAGGACACCTTAGGGGCTGTCCTGACTGGCCAGTGACTCCTCCTTGTTATTCTCATTATCTCCTCCGGTCTTGCCGCCAAAAGTGGGGCCGTGGCCGGAGGGGGCGGGCAACTCCACTAGCTGGAGTGCCCTGCGGTGCTGGAACAAAGGGGGTAAGCCTTTGAGGCTCACCGCCAGGTGTTACAGCTCCTGCCTGGGGGAGGTGATAGCATCTCCACCCAGTGTAGGCTTTGTTACTGGCCTCAGAGTGACAAAGGCACTCTCCCCATGGGGCCAGCAACATGTCTCGGTTGTGGCAGGCTGCTGGAACCAGTCAGCCTACACAGATAGTCGGTTAAGGTTTCAGGGGGCACCTCTAAGGTGCCCTCTCGGGTGTATTTCACAATAAAATGTACACTGGCATCAGTGTGCATTTATTGTGCTGAGAAGTTTTATACCAAACTTCCCAGTTTTCAGTGTAGCCATTATGGTGCTGTGGAGTCCGTGTTTGACAGACTCCCAGACCATATACTCTTATGGCTACCTTGCACTTACAATGTCTAAGGTTTGGCTTAGACACTGTAGGGGCACAGTACTCATGCACTGGTGCCCTCACCTGTGGTATAGTGCACCCTGCCTTAGGGCTGTACGGCCTACTAGAGGGGTGACTTATCTATACTGCATAGGCAGTGTGAGGTTGGCATGGCACCCTGAGGGGAGTGCCATGTCGACTTACTCGTTTTGTTCTCACCAGCACACACAAGCTGGTAAGCAGTGGGTCTGTGCTGAGTGAGGGGTCCCCAGGGTGGCATATGATATGCTGCAGCCTTTAGAGACCTTCCCTGGCATCAGGGCCCTTGGTACCTGGGGTACCAGTTACAAGGGACTTACCTGGATGCCAGGGTGTGCCAATTGTGGAATCAAAAGTACAGGTTAGGGAAAGAACACTTGTGCTGGGGCCTGGTTAGCAGGCCTCAGCACACTTTCAATTCAAAACATAGCATCAGCAAAGGCAAAACGTCAGGGGGTAACCATGCCAAGGAGGCATTTCCTTACACAACCCCCCCCCAAACGAAAGAGGATGAGACTAACCTTTCCCAAGAGAGTCTTCATTTTCTAAGTGGAAGAACCTGGAAAGGCCATCTGCATTGGCATGGGCAGTCCCAGGTCTGTGTTCCACTATAAAGTCCATTCCCTGTAGGGAGATGGACCACCTCAACAGTTTTGGATTTTCACCTTTCATTTGCATCAGCCATCTGAGAGGTCTGTGGTCAGTCTGAACTAGGAAGTGAGTACCAAAGAGGTATGGTCTCAGCTTTTTCAGGGACCAAACCACAGCAAAGGCCTCCCTCTCAATGGCACTCCAACGCTGCTCCCTGGGGAGTAACCTCCTGCTAATGAAAGCAACAGGCTGGTCAAGGCCATCATCATTTGTTTGGGACAAAACTGCCCCTATCCCATGTTCAGAGGCATCTGTTTGCACAATGAATTGCTTGGAGTAATCTGGAGCTTTTAGAACTGGTGCTGTGCACATAGCTTGTTTCAGGGTGTCAAAGGCCTGTTGGCATTCTACAGTCCAGTTTACTTTCTTGGGCATTTTCTTGGAGGTGAGTTCTGTGAGGGCTGTCACTATGGGTCCATATCCCTTCACAAACCTCCTATAGTACCCAGTCAAGCCAAGGGATGCCCTGACTTGAGTCTGGGTTTTTGGAGCTGCCCAGTCCAGAATAGTCTGGATCTTAGGCTGGAGTGGCTGAACTTGGCCTCCACCTACAAGGTGTCCCAAGTAAACCACAGTTCCCTGCCCTATCTGGCATTTGGATGCCTTGATAGAGAGGCCTGCAGATTGCAGAGCCTTCAAAACCTTCTTCAGGTGGACCAGGTGATCCTGCCAGTTGGAGCTAAAGACAGCAATATCGTCAAGATAAGCTGCACTGAAGGACTCCAAGCCAGCAAGGACTTGATTCACCAACCTTTGGAAGGTGGCAGGGGCATTCTTTAAACCAAAGGGCATAACAGTGAACTGATAATGCCCATCAGGTGTGGAGAATGCTGTCTTTTCTTTTGCTCCAGGGGCCATTTTGATTTGCCAGTACCCTGCTATTAAGTCAAAGGTACTTAAGAATTTGGCAGCCCCTAATTTATCAATCAGCTCATCAGCTCTAGGAATGGGATGGGCATCTGTCTTGGTGACAGAGGTAAGTCCTCTGTAGTCCACACAAAACCTCATCTCTCTCTTTCCATCTTTGGTGTGAGGTTTGGAGACTAAGACCACTGGGCTAGCCCAGGGGCTGTCAGAGTGCTCAATTACTCCCAATTCCAGCATCTTGTGGACTTCCACCTTGATGCTTTCCTTAACTTGATCAGACTGTCTGAATATTTTGTTTTTGACAGGCATGCTGTCTCCTGTGTCCACATCATGGGTACACAGCTGTGTCTGACCAGGGGTTAGGGAAAAGAGCTCAGCAAACTGCTGCAGGACTGTCCTATAGTCAGATTGCTGTTGGCCAGAGAGGGTGTCGGAATAGATCACTCCATCTACTGAGCCATCATTAGGGTTTGATGACAGAAGATCAGGGAGAGGCTCACTCTCAGCTTCCTGATCCTCATCTGTTACCATTAACAGATTGACATCAGCCCTGTCATGGAAGAGCTTAAGGCGGTTCACATGGATCACCCTCTTGGGGCTCCTGCTTGTGCCCAGGTCTACCAGGTAGGTGACCTGACTCTTCCTCTCTAGCACTGGGTAAGGGCCACTCCATTTGTCCTGAAGTGCCCTGGGAGCCACAGGCTCCAAAACCCAGACTTTCTGCCCTGGTTGAAATTCAACCAGTGCAGCCTTTTGGTCATACCAAAACTTCTGGAGCTGTTGGCTGGCCTCAAGGTTTTTACTTGCCTTTTCCATGTACTCTGCCATCCTTGAGCGAAGGCCAAGTACATAGTCCACTATGTCTTGTTTAGGCTCATGAAGAGGTCTCTCCCAGCCTTCTTTAACAAGAGCAAGTGGTCCCCTTACAGGGTGGCCAAACAGAAGTTCAAAGGGTGAGAACCCTACTCCCTTCTGAGGCACCTCTCTGTAAGCGAAAAGCAGACATGGCAAGAGGACATCCCATCTCCTTTTGAGTTTTTCTGGGAGCCCCATGATCATGCCTTTTAATGTCTTGTTGAATCTCTCAACAAGGCCATTAGTTTGTGGATGATAGGGTGTAGTAAATTTATAAGTCACTCCACACTCATTCCACATGTGTTTCAGGTATGCTGACATGAAGTTGGTACCTCTGTCAGACACCACCTCCTTAGGGAAGCCCACTCTGGTAAAGATACCAATGAGGGCCTTGGCTACTGCAGGGGCAGTAGTCGACCTAAGGGGAATAGCTTCAGGATACCTAGTAGCATGATCCACTACTACTAGGATGTACATATTTCCTGAGGCTGTGGGAGGTTCAAGTGGACCCACTATGTCCACACCCACTCTTTCAAAGGGGACCCCCACCACTGGAAGTGGAATGAGGGGGGCCTTTGGATGTCCACCTGTCTTACCACTGGCTTGACAGGTGGTACAGGAGATGCAAAACTCCTTAACCTTCTGGAACATGTTGGGCCAGTAGAAGTGGTTGACTAACCTCTCCCACGTCTTGGTTTGTCCCAAATGCCCAGCAAGGGGAATATCATGGGCTAAGGTCAGAATAAACTCTCTGAACGCCTGAGGCACTACCACTCTCCTAGTGGCACCAGGTTTGGGATCTCTTGCCTCAGTGTACAGGAGTCCATCTTCCCAATACACCCTATGTGTTCCATTTTTCTTGCCGTTGGACTCTTCAGCAACTTGCTGCCTAAGGCCTTCAAGAGAGGGACAGGTTTCTTGCCCCTTACACAACTCTTCCCTTGAGGGTCCACCTGGGCCTAAGAGCTCAACCTGGTAAGGTTCCAGCTCCATAGGCTCAGTTCCCTCAGAGGGCAGAACTTCTTCCTGAGAAGAGAGGCTCTCTTTTTCTTGTTGTGTTGCAGCTGGTTTCCCAGCTGACTTTCCTTTTCTCTTGGTAGGCTGGGCCTTTCTTCCAGACTCCAGCTCTAATTTTTCACCCTGTGCCTTGCACTGTGCCCTTGTCTTGACACACACCAGTTCAGGGATACCCAGCATGGCTGCATGGGTTTTCAGTTCTACCTCAGCCCATGCTGAGGACTCCTGGTCATTTCCAAGCAAACAGTCTACTGGGATATTTGAGGAGACCACCACCTTTTTCAGGCCATTGACCCCTCCCCACTCTAAAGTTACCATTGCCATGGGATGTACTTTAGTTTGATTGTCAGCATTGGTGACTGGATAGGTTTGTCCAGTCAGGTATTGGCCAGGGGAAACCAGTTTCTCTGTCACCATAGTGACACTGGCACCTGTATCCCTCAGGCCCTCTACACTTGTCCCATTAATTAAGAGCTGCTGCCTGTATTTTTGCATGTTAGGGGGCCAGGCAGCCAGTGTGGCTAAATCCACCCCACCCTCCAAGACTAATGTAGCTTCAGTGTGACACCTGATTTGCTCTGGGCACACTGTTGATCCCACTTGGAGACGAGCCATTCCAGTGTTAGCTGGAGTGGAGTTTGAAGTGGTATTTTTCTTGGGACAGGCCTTGTCTCCAGTTTGGTGTCCAGACTGACTACAGCTACGACACCAGGCCTTTTTGGGATCAAAGTTTTTACCCTTGTACCCAGAATTGTTTTGTGAAGAGGCTCTGGGCCCACCCTCCTGTGCAGGTTTTTGGGGGCCTGTAGAAGACTCTTTACTATTTTTGTTTTTGGCTGTCTCACCACCCTTCCCCTGGGGAGGTTTTGTGACCCCTTTCTTTTGGTCACCCCCTGTGGAAGTTTTGGACACCCTAGTCTTGACCCAATGGTCCGCCTTCTTTCCCAATTCTTGGGGAGAAATTGGTCCTAGGTCTACCAGATGCTGATGTAGTTTATCATTTGAACAATTACTTAATAGGTGTTCTTTCACAAATAAATTGTACAGCCCATCATAATTACTTACACCACTGCCTTGAATCCAACCATCTAGTGTTTTTACTGAGTAGTCTACAAAGTCAACCCAGGTCTGGCTCGAGGATTTTTGAGCCCCCCTGAATCTAATCCTATACTCCTCAGTGGAGAATCCAAAGCCCTCAATCAGGGTACCCTTCATGAGGTCATAAGATTCTGCATCTTTTCCAGAGAGTGTGAGGAGTCTATCCCTACACTTTCCTGTGAAAATTTCCCAAAGGAGAGCACCCCAGTGAGATTTGTTCACTTTTCTGGTTACACAAGCCCTCTCAAAAGCTGTGAACCATTTGGTGATGTCATCACCATCTTCATATTTAGTTACAATCCCTTTAGGGATTTTCAACATGTCAGGAGAATCTCTGACCCTATTTATGTTGCTGCCACCATTGATGGGTCCTAGGCCCATCTCTTGTCTTTCCCTTTCTATGGCTAGGATCTGTCTTTCCAAAGCCAATCTTTTGGCCATCCTGGCTAACTGGATGTCCTCTTCACTGGAGTTATCCTCAGTGATTTCAGAGAGGTTGGTCCCTCCTGTGAGGGAGCCAGCATCTCTGACTATTATGCTTGGAGTCAGGGCTTGAGAGGCCCTGTCTTCCCTAGATAGGACTGGTAGGGGGGAATCACCCTCCAAGTCACTATCATCATCCTCTGAGTTGCCATCCTCAGAGGGGTTGGCCTTTTCAAACTCTGCCAACAGCTCCTGGAGCTGTAGTTTGGAAGGTCTGGGGCCCATTACTATTTTCTTTATTTTACAGAGTGACCTTAGCTCCCTCATCTTAAGATGGAGGTAAGGTGTGGTGTCGAGTTCCACCACATTCATCTCTGTACTAGACATTATGCCTCTAAAAGTTGGAATACTTTTTAAGAATCTAAAACTAGTTCTAGAATCTAATTCAAACTTTTACCAAACTTTTAAACTCTAAAAGCAATGCTAACAGGGACTAACACAAGGCCCTAGCAGGACTTTAAAGAATTTAGAAAAATTTCAAATAGCAAAAAATCAATTTCTAATGAAATTTTTTGGAATTTGTCGTGTGATCAGGTATTGGCTGAGTAGTCCAGCAAATGCAAAGTCTTGTACCCCACCGCTGATCCATCAATGTAGGAAGTTGGCTCTGTATGCACTATTTCAAAGTAAGGAATAGTATGCACAGAGTCCAAGGGTTCCCCTTAGAGGTAAGATAGTGGCAAAAAGAGATAATACTAATGCTCTATTTTGTGGTAGTGTGGTTGAGCAGTAGGCTTATCAAAGGAGTAGTGTTAAGCATTTGTTGTACATACACACAGGCAATAAATGAGGAACACACACTCAGAGACAAATCCAGCCAATAGGTTTTGTTATAGAAAAATATCTTTTCTTAGTTTATTTTAAGAACCACAGGTTCAAATTCTACAGGTAATATCTAATTTGAAAGGTATTGCAGGTAAGTACTTTAGGAACTTTGAATAATTACAGTAGCATATATACTTTTCACATAAAACACAAATAGCTGTTTTAAAAGTGGACACAGTGCAATTTTCACAGTTCCTGGGGGAGGTAAGTTATTCTTAGTTTTAGCAGGTAAGTATCACTTACAAGTCTCAGGTTTGGGTCCAAGGTAGCCCACCGTTGGGGGTTCAGAGCAACCCAAAGTCACCACACCAGCAGCTCAGGGCCGGTCAGGTGCAGAGGTCAAAGAGGTGCCCAAAACACATAGGCTTCAATGGAGAGAAGGGGGTGCCCCGGTTCCAGTCTGCCAGCAGGTAAGTACCCGCGTCTTCGGAGGGCAGACCAGGGGGGTTTTGTAGGGCACCGGGGGGGACACAAGTCCACACAGAAAGTACACCCTCAGCAGCGCGGGGGCGGCCGGGTGCAGTGTGCAAACACGCGTCGGGTTTTCAATGGTTTTCAATGAGAGACCAAGGGATCTCTTCAGCGGTGCAGGCAGGCAAGGGGGGGGCTCCTCGGGGTAGCCACCACCTGGGCAAGGGAGAGAGCCTTCTGGGGGTCACTCCTGCCCTGGAGTTCCGATCCTTCAGGTGCTGGGGGCTGCGGGTGCAGGGTCTTTTCCAGCCGTCGGGAAATTAGAGTTCAGGCAGTCGCGGTCAGGGGGAGCCTTGGGATTCCCTCTGCAGGCGTCGCTGTGGGGGCTCAGGGGGGACAACTTTGGTTACTCACGGTCTTGGAGTCGCCGGAGGGTCCTCCCTGAGGTGTTGGTTCTCCACCAGTCGAGTCGGGGTCGCCGGGTGCAGTGTTGCAAGTCTCACGCTTCTTGCGGGGATTGCAGGGGTCTTTAAATCTGCTCCTCTGTAACAAAGTTGCAGTTCTTTTGGAGCAGTGCCGCTGTCCTCGGGAGTTTCTTGTCTTTCTTGAAGCAGGGCAGTCCTCTGAGGATTCAGAGGTCGCTGGTTCTTGGGAAAGCGTCGCTGGAGCAGGTTTCTTTGGAAGGCAGGAGACAGGCCGGTAGGTCTGGGGCCAAAGCAGTTGGTGTCTTCTTTTCTTCCTCTGCAGGGGTCTTTCAGCTCAGCAGTCCTCTTCTTCTTGTAAGTTGCAGGAATCTAAATCTTTAGGTTCAGGGAAGCCCTTAAATACTAAATTTAAGGGCGTGTTTAGGTCTGGGGGGTTAGTAGCCAATGGCTACTAGCCCTGAGGGTGGTACACCCTCTTTGTGCCTCCTCCCAATCTGCAAGATGGAGGATTTCTAAAAGTTAGAGTCACTTCAGCTCAGGACACCTTAGGGGCTGTCCTGACTGGCCAGTGACTACTCCTTGTTATTCTCATTATCTCCTCCGGTCTTGCCGCCAAAAGTGGGGCCGTGGCCGGAGGGGGCAGGCAACTCCACTAGCTGGAGTGCCCTGCGGTGCTGGAACAAAGGGGGTAAGCCTTTGAGGCTCACAGCCAGGTGTTACAGCTCCTGCCTGGGGGAGGTGATAGCATCTCCACCCAGTGCAGGCTTTGTTACTGGCCTCAGAGTGACAAAGGCACTCTCCCCATGGGGCCAGCAACATGTCTCGGTTGTGGCAGGCTGCTGGAACCAGTCAGCCTACACAGATAGTCGGTTAAGGTTTCAGGGGGCACCTCTAAGGTGCCCTCTGGGGTGTATTTCACAATAAAATGTACACTGGCATCAGAGTGCATTTATTGTGCTGAGAAGTTTGATACCAAACTTCCCAGTTTTCAGTGTAGCCATTATGGTGCTATGGAGTCCGTGTTTGACAGACTCCCAGACCATATACTCTTATGGCTACCCTGCACTTACAATGTCTAAGGTTTGGCTTAGACACTGTAGGGGCACAGTACTCATGCACTGGTGCCCTCACCTATGGTATAGTGCACCCTGCCTTAGGGCTGTAAGGCCTACTAGAGGGGTGACTTATCTAGACTGCATAGGCAGTGTGAGGTTGGCATGGCACCCTGAGGGGAGTGCCATGTCGACTTACTCGTTTTGTTCTCACCAGCACATACAAGCTGGTAAGCAGTGGGTCTGTGCTGAGTGAGGGGTCCCCAGGGTGGCATAAGATATGCTGCAGCCCTTAGAGACCTTCCCTGGCATCAGGGCCCTTGGTACCAGTTACAAGGGACTTACCTGGATGCCAGGGTGTGCCAATTGTGGAATCAAAAGTACAGGTTAGGAAAGAACACTGGTGCTGGGGCCTGGTTAGCAGGCCTCAGCACACTTTCAATTCAAAACATAGCATCAGCAAAGGCAAAAAGTCAGGGGGTAACCATGCCAAGGAGGCATTTCCTTACAGTAAGAATGAGCAACATATTGGGAAGAGTGGCCTTGAATAGTATATTGATGCCCTAAATTGCTGCCAAATTGGCTTCCTCTCAGTAAAGAGCCAGAGTTGTTAGACTTTTCCAGCAGGCCATATATGTTTAAAAGAAGAGATCTTCTGCTTTTGGAAAGTTGTCTAAATCAGAATCTTTAAGGTTTTGACTTCTGAGAACACCCACTGAATCATTATTGGAATCCCCAGCGTAAGCAGGTTTTGTGATTTGGACCTCAAAACAATATACAAAAAAGTATACACCAAACGAATGCTGAATTATTTTGTGTAATTTTTAATCAAATTTAGCTTTCACATTTTTTGTGTTGCAACCTTATTTGTATACACTTTATTAAGTTTAATTGATTAAGATTAATAATATTAAATGTTATAGAACGGTTGCAGACCATCTGAGTAAGACATTGGGCACCACCCCGGGGGTCTCGAACCATTGGTTTAAATGACAAGTATGCTGCTCTCCTTACTTTACCGGGTGCTGGTGACTTGTAAATTTTCATCAGTCTTATTTGTCTGTAAGAGAAACCTTTGTCATGTTTCTGTTTCAGCTTTACTGACTACTTAGTGACTAATATACTTATTGGGAATCAGAACTCAAACAATGGAGCATTAAGGTGCTGAAGCCAATGCTGCCGTATTTTTAATTGTATTTCCATTTCTATTGCAGGTACTATGCTTGTCTCTGTGGACATGACGAACTTGTCCGTTATCTTTTGGCCAATGGTAAGGAGTATTACTCTCTCTCCTCATGTTATACACTCTGAAGTGTCTTATTCTGCCTTTCAATAGTGTAAGCCATGAGGCACTATTTTACATCTGAAAAGTACTCCGTCAAAATACTGTTTGCCACATTTAGTTGTTTATTTCCTACACACATTTTGCTGCTTCCCTCACCCCCCTGCAACAACAAAGCTAATAGGGCATAATGTATTGGATTCAAGACCATTTGTGTGCAGCATATGTAGACGCTATTTGTGAATGCAGTGGCACATTAAAGCCAAACCTATTACTTTGCCTTGCTTGTTGATTCAGGTTCCTTTTTTAATATTATTTTCTTTTATAAATATTGCAGCTTTGTGATCGGCATTACATCTTTGTAATTGGCAAATATATTTTTGGATAAGGTCATCTATCTGTTCTCTGTTTTAACTATTTTTATTTGATCTTGTAAAGACCTCATACACTCACAACCCCAGCAGGCCAATGGAGGTCACTGGCACAGTAACAGTTGCAGCCATATTAGCAGTTTAGTGAGGAACGAAGGGGAGGCTTTAATGCCATGAATGGCATCTCCTTTTTCCAAGCTCTTGATGATGTGTTAGAGTAGTTTAACGCAGACCCTAAGGCATGTGGATTTTATATCCATCCATCTCTAGGGTTTTGTTCCATGCTGCTTTCCTGGAGACCATATCTCACCATCTTGAGTTCCCTATTTGGGCTAAACGAGTTCCAGTGTTTGTCCCTGTTTATCCATTTGCACTGCTGGTCAGTGCACCTCCCACTAATCAGCACCAGACACGTTGTTAGCTCTATCCAGAAGCACAGATTGCACTGGGCAAAGCTTTGCTGTTTTCAAATCCATACTGTTGGCAAGTGCAGGCATCCGCAGGATTCTGATTTTATTGGCTCTGAACTCATTCTCTGCTTCCAGCTGAAGCATCACAATTTCATCATGCTTCCACACTGCCTGCCTAAACTTCACCACTTGACCCCTTTGACCTGTTGGTCAGTGTTTGAATGGCGGTACTTGATCTCTTTCAAAGGCCCTTCCAGTGATTCTATGTTTTGCAATATCTGTGCTGGCTGCTTCACCATCACCCGCATCCAGGTCACTAGACGCTGGTAGCCTCAGAGCGAAAAGTTATCCTTCCTGTTTTTGGGCTTTTAGTTTTCCTTTGGTGGCTTCAGGGGAATGCATGGTGGGTCTTCACTCCCCTCCTGTTTTTTCAGTCAAACTCCAAGCCTCACTTCATGGGGAGGTAGGCACCCTCCCTCCCACTCCAACTGTACATGGTTGCTCTCCCTCCCGCTGCTGCTCCACAACCCCTCTTGTGCAGGACCCCCAAATGAGCCTCCAGACCTCTAAAGAATTCCTCTGTGGAATGCACAATGATCATCGCCAAGTAGGGAAGCTTACCCCTCCTATGTTGCCATCTTTATGTCCTCTGATTTGCCTGTCTAATTTACTCGCGAGTGCAGTGCAGCAGAAGGACTGATGTGGCATAGGCCGCTCGCTTCCCCAGACACTATAATCCACCCCAACACGTGGCCCCAATCCCTGGCAGTGGCCCACACAAAAGGAGCCACTCCTGAGCCTCGAAACTCGGCAGACTTCTTGCAGTGGCTCTTACCCTTAACTGTTTAAAAAAACATACCAAAGAAATAAAATTGAAGATGAGATTGAAAGGGCAGCTGACGAGCAAAGAGAAAAATTACGAGTTACGAGCAGTAGGAACAATATTAAGACAGCTCAATTTGATGAGACGTTGCCACTTTGTAATCTTTACAAATAAATGAGCAATGCATTAATCGTATAGGTCAATTCATGGTTAATTTACAACGTTTGTATTTCAGGTAAAACTTACCTTGTAATTTTTAGGTCGAGCGCACAAGCGCATTGACCTGTTGTAAGTTTTTGGGTTTTAGGGTTTTGAACCACACCCACCTCACGGCCATCACTTTCACTCGTTCGTCGGCCTTCCTTTAAAAAATCCTTTATCATTGGTAAATGCTTTACATTTGTCCCTGCTTGAGGCCGTTTTGCCCACGTTACATGGATAATTGCACGATTGTCGATACGTTTGACGGTGAGCAAGTATCTTTTTCTTTTTGTGTGTCTCCTTCACGCTCATGGCGCTTTGAATCAGCTCGCTAATTTGAACTGTTTTACTTTTCATTTCAATTTATGTGGCAAGAAAAGTCCTGTTAGAAATTTACAACTCTAATAGCTCTAACTCAAGCAAATGCGAGACCCATTGCATTGCAAATGCTTGTTAAAATTGTACAACATTTTAAGAATACTAATAGTTGTATTATTTTTAACTGATAAATAGTAATCAGATTTGGTGCTAAACACATTTTGCTATCATCTATCTCTTCCCCAAGACCTGATCCTTTTTTTAAAAAGTCTATGAACAGACCACTGATCACAGACCAGAACTTGATAGAGAGTAGTGACTTCCATGTGTAATGCACAGATAAACATAGCTTTAAGTAAAATGAGAAGTATCTGGGGTGGTCCGTTTCATCACGTAACAATTTGTAGTCCAAATCAGAAAGAAAATGGTGGTCACTGTCACCTGAGTGTATTGACTGCCATGGTGGTGTTTCGAGGGGAACAACTTGCCTTAATGGCACTAGAGGAATTGTACAGGCTGACCCCGTGCCTAGAGAACAGTGTAACAGAAAATGTAATTCATTTCACACTCTCCCACTGTGAATGGCATGCAGACTGCAAGTGTGTGTGTG